>NW_015386407.1:582311-601356 GCF_001527695.2 Protobothrops mucrosquamatus
GTTGCCTGCAGAAGTTATGGGTGTCACCTGAGTAGTGGAGTCTTCTACAACACAGTCCTTTCAACAGTTCCAAGAAGGCTCCATACCCATTTGCACTACTCGGGTGACCCTGAAGACACAGACAAGCCTCCAGGGGCTTCAACGACTTGCTAAAAGAAGGCAAATGACCAGCTGTCTTCAAGGAGTATAAATCCTGTCATTCCCCACTGTCCAGTCAGAGCTGAAGAAACTTCTTGGATGAGAAAATAAACTTCTTCAAAGAAAAACAAGAAAGTCCAGTTGCCTCATGAAAAAAGCACCTTTGAGACAACATGACCTGAATGACCGAGAATCTCCATAGACATTGTGCACTGTATGGATGAAATCCTCCTTCTCAAATCATGAAAGCAATTGCATCCTTCAAGAAGATCTGGAATGTCCGTGTGTTTATATATGTGTGTGTGTGTAAGCAAACCGATGCAGCTATAAGACACCAAAGCCTCAGTGTTAAGGCAAGTTCTACTGAAATACATTTTTAAAATATAGGAAGGAGAAGATCTGCCACCCAAAAAGCCCCACATAATCATTTAAATGCGGAAACAAATATTGCATCTTTTCAATAGAAGCTGTCTTGAGCTCCCCAAATTTACTCTATTTTCTCTTATAGGAAAAAAAAAATAATGTTGGTAGATAAACACTACCACATGCTCATGCTTGGGAAGTTTTGAATGTAATTGACTGTCAGTGATATGATGATTTATAAAGCAATCTGCTTCTTCGTCTGCTGCTGGAGATAACTCTAATTTGCTTCTATTGTATTAGATATTATGAACTTGACAATCATGCACAATTTTCCAGTTGGGCTTTCATTCAGGTTAATGGGACAAATAAAAGCTATTTTCCATTCCTTTCTAATCCAGTTCCAAAAATCAAGTGGAACACAAACATATATGTGCATGTTGTTTTTCAAATTTCTAGAAACATTTTTTTCATAAGAGAAATAGTCTGGTTGATGCAGTTTTCAACAGTGTAGATCTCAGCTGTTCTAGAAGGGTGTTATCTATATCAGAATTAACTAATCAACATCCTACCACTATTCTAGATAGAATAAAGGGAATGTGGGAGAAATATTGTTAATTTGGTTAACAAACAGATACATTTCTTTGTGGGAATTTCAAGTGGAACTGATACCAACGACACTCTTAAGCTTTCAATGAATGCTTATGCTTTAATTTTGTTCCACACCAAGCTATAAACTCATGCAGATCTATGTGCAATTTGGAATAGAAAAGAATTTTCCTGTCTATGTCATCCTTAAAATTAAGTACAAAGAAGTTCAAACCAGTGGCAGCAGGACTATCCGATTCTTAAACAGCTTTGTTCCCTAAGCCATCTTTTGGTAAACTTGCAAGATTCGTTTTTCTCACCATGCACATGTATGCATTACCTGAACTAGACTGATGTTTCTCTGTGTCATATAATATATGTGGGTATGTGCATAATTCTATATTTATTTATTTTTGTCACATTTATGTAGTGTATATCGGAAGTGGTGACCCTTTGAGAGCTGAATGCAACAAAATTTCATTTTAATGTATGCCAATTAGTGTACAGTCAAAGTGTCAATAAAGTTATTATTCTATTCTATTCTATTCTATTCTATTCTATTCTATTCTATTCTATTCTATTCTATTCTATTCTATTCTATTCTATTCCAACCAGCTTCAGAATTGACAATGAAGATATTAGAGTGGTAGATGCCTTCTGTTTTTTTTAGAATCAAGCATCAACAGTAAAGGAACAATCAGTCAACTGATACTTTACAGACTAGCACTTGATAGAGCAATCATGAAGCTCTATCATGAATATCTTGGAAATGATGAAGTTGTGATTGTATATACCTACAAATATCAGAATCATGCAAGACATGGTATTATCTGGGCAGTCTATGGAAGTGAGAGGAGGAGGAGGAGGATTGATACCTTTGAACTTTGGTGTTTGAGAAGACTCCTGAGAATATCATGGAGAGCCAAAAAACAAACAAACCCTCCCCCCATAAAGACATCACAAATCAAAATCAAATCAATATGGGATTCTTACATGAAACTCAAATGATCAGACTCAAATTATTACATTTTGGATATATTACATAAAGAGCCAGCTTCCTTGAGAAGTCTGCAATGCTGGGAAATGTGGAAGGAAAAGAGAGAAGAAGACAACTAGCAATAAAGTTGTTGGATTCAATTACAATGGGGATGCACCATCTGTAGATCTGAAGGGCCATTTTGGGAACAAATGTTTCTGCGGAAAGTATATCTATGTGGTACATTCATGTAGTCACTAAGAGCAGACACTGAGTTGATGGTACACTATTGATCAGCCAATGCTTTTTCTCTCAAATCTGCTTTAGGAAAGTCATCTTCAGGAATTCTCAACAAAATTGACTTGATTTAAGATTTGGGGACTCGTGATGTACCTTTTCCACTGTTTTTGCACTTGCCAAAGAATCTGAGTCTTTTCTCTTCTAAAAACAAAAGGACAATTTGTTTTTGGAATCCAAATCAACCACACAGCCAACCAGAGATAGCACGGACCCTCAACCAATCCACGCAAGCCATCCTGGAAACAGTGAGGGAATGGCCCCCGCTGCCTTGGCCCTGGCCCAGGCTGGCTGGGAACCAATGTACAATTTTGTGGTGGCCATCTATGCTGAAACACATTCAGTCTTAGCTCCACAAGGCCGTCTGGAAACAGCGAGGAACCGGCCCCTGCCGCATCGGCCCCGTCCCCTGGGTGCATGCACCCTTGACACAAATGATGTAGAGCTGGCCACGCCCACCCAGTAGGCCACATCCACCCTGGCCACACCTACCTGGCCCCCTGAGGGCAACTGCAATGCTGATGCGGCCCTCAATGAAATTGAGTTTGACATCCCTGTTTTATGTCATCAGAGAAGGAGAAGTAGCCTATTCTACTGCTTCATATATATATATATATTTCCAAGCAAAAGATACCAGACTGACTGTTAGCTTCCTTTGCTCTGTGGGAGCCGTATTTAGACTAAGGATTACCTCAAACAGGTTTCAGCAGATTAAGCAAACTATAAAAGACAGCTCTGCTCATAAAGAAAACAGTAGGCAGTGATAGGAATGGCAGATACAAACCGAGGCATCAGCAATAAAGAGCATATATTTAAATCAGCATGAGTTTCAATCCATTCTGCTGCTCTAATTTGCTTGTACAAATCCTTAGGCACAAAAAAAAACCCACACACAAAAAAACCCACCACCCCCCAATGTCCTCTGAACTCTTCAAGGAGAGATCTGTCACAAACTTCATAAACGCAGCCTGTTCTTGCTTGCTTGTGGTTAGCCCTGAAAATTAATGCCTTGGTCACAAGTAAAAATACCCACGCTGCCTATCACACTGTCTTAGGGGGATTCAGAGTGGATGCGAAAGCAATCTGAAACATTAAAGTTGAAATCAATTAAAAATAAATAAAACCAGGGAAGAGTGAGATAAAGCTAAGCCATGAGATCAGCAGAATTACATGAGTTTCAGCTTGGTGGAAGGTATTACTTCAGAGGGCAGGGAAATAAATAATAGTCCTAGTGGTTTGGATGCTGATATTCAATTGGAAAAAAAAATACATATAATAATAATAGTAATAAGAAGGAGGAGGAGGAGGAGGAGGAGGAGAGAAGAAGAAGAAGAAGAAGAAGAAGAAGAAGAAGAAGAAGAAGAAGAAGAAGAAGAAGAAGAAGAAGAAGAAGAAGAAGAAGAAGAAGAAGAAGAAGAAGAAGAATATTGTAATTAAATATAAGTAAGTATTATATTTCTTTTAAATAGTTTCGATTTCATCAGAAGCAAGTTTCATGGAGTTCACTGGGGCTGCACACAAAGAAGACAGCCAAATATTGTAATCAAAATCCCCACTGGATACTGAGATTATAAAAAAATGAAAAGAACAACATTTTAATTAATATGAAAGCATTTAGGATTATTGGAAAATGTCACATACTCTCTCTCTCTCTCTCTCTCTCTCTCTCTCTCTCTCTCTCTCTCTCTCTCTCTCTCTCTCTCTCTCAAACACACACACACACACACACACACACAGGCAAGGAAGACAGCAACATCCAAGTGCCACCAAAGGATAAGACAGGTCCTGAAAACCCAGTTCCATGCCATCATCACATATGTTCTGCCAGTCATTAGGTACTCTGCCAGTGTAGTGAGCTGACCAAAAGAGTACATAGAATCTGCCGATTCAAAGACCCAGAAGCTCCTCACAAGAGATGAAGGCTTCCACCCCAAGTTGAACACTTAGAGACTGTACACCAGCCACAAAGTGAGTGGGAGGAATCTGATGAATGTCAAAGCTACTCTCCTAGATGAAACCCATAGCATCCAGGAATACATCAGTAAGATGGTGCAAAAGTGAATTGCTGAGAGAATGCATGATGTTCTCTGAAAAAGCAACTGACATGGGAGGAAGATGAAGCAGACGAAGGGCCATGGCAAGACAAGATGGGATGTATCGTCAACAAACAGCTGAGGTGGCAAACATTGGAAGATCCTACCATTGGCTGAAATGGGCTGGACTAAATGACAGCACTGAGACACTGATCATAGCAGTACAAAAAAAAAGGCACTAAGCATCAGATCCATGGAAGCAGTGATCTATCACAGCAGACAGGATCCGAGGTGCAGAGAGGCCCCAGAGACACCCCAATATAGAGAGTGGCAGAGGGTAAAATTTCAAGGTAATGATTTAAAAGCTAAACCTGCTGATGTAATGTAAGATATAATGATGGGAATGACTCAGCAGGGTCTGTGTCTCTTTAAGAGCTTTGTATAAAAGGGAAGGCTCTCTCTTCTGTGTGCTCTCTCTTCTGTTTTCTTGCTGTAATGGCTATGTGTTGGATCCTGCTGTATGTATATTGTTCCTGGTGTTGTAGATAGAGTAAGATAAACCACCATTTAATACAACCACTGTTTACTGTGTTTACTCCTGGGTTATCTTGTGCAATAAGAAAGTGCACACTCTGACACAAAATGTAGGCAAAAACAGCACACACTGAAAAAGCACAAAAGTAGCTGGTATTGTGTAAGGGAACATCAGCACTGTGTGTGGGCTAGACCCTCTTATATCCAGAGGAGAGATCCCAGATGGAGAATGGAAAAGCTAAATCCTGTGAGACTTGCAGATCCAGATGGACAGGCAGGTACTGGCCAATGAATCAGACACCGTGGTAGTAGACAAGGACCAGGAGACAGTGACGATGATAGATGTAGCAGTGACAGCAACATCAGGAAGAAGGTGGATGAGAATCTGGAGATGTACCAGGGGCTGAAGGAAGAACTAGACAGGACGTGGGAAGTGTAATGTATATCTACAAATTGGTTATGGATACCTGGATATTTCATTTTTCACCCAAATGTGGATTTTATTGGAACATATGCCTGCAAGATGCCAGCAAATTGTAAGGAATACAGCAACTGTAAGAATCAAGGAAATACATACATAAGTAACTTGTGCTGGTCTGCAAATTTTGCATAGCCATTAAGCCTGTCACGGAGCTATTTGGCAGATGCACAACTTCTGTGTTAAAATAGAAAAAGGTTTGCAGTTTCAAATTAGCCTCCCCTCCACCCCTTAATTACTTTCTGTGCTTCAGAGGTTTAGGTAACTACCAGAGCTAAGCAAGCAATGTANTATCCTTGGACTTTGGATAATAAGAAAATTTCAAAATTCTTAGCCAAGTGACAAATGGGAAGCATCACGCTTGCTTTCACCTGCGCAACCAAATGCAGTATAGCAATGCTTATATGTTGCCAGAAATTGAATATATGTTTTATCTACAGTAGGGTTACTCACCCATAGGGCTGTGGCCAGTGGTGGGATTCAGCCAGTTTGCACCACTTCAGCAGAACCGATAGCTAATTTTTTGTTGCCCAGGCCCAGAATGGACTTCCGGAAGTGGCATCCACACAGAGAACCGGTTGTTCACCACTGGCTGTGGCTTATTGCCGGGCTGTTTAGAACCGGGCTGCACAAGTGGAAGATGAATGCACACATGGGCACAACTCCACTTGCACAAGTGGCAGTGAGAGTGTGCATGTGTGAAGCTCTATTTGTGCGACCGGCATGGGTGCATGCCCACCGCTTGTGAAAATGGAGCTGCACATGCACACAAGGTCACCTGCCACTCATGCAGAAGCCTCCTCTCTCCTCCCCCGCTGCAGCCACCAGTCCACAAAGCTGGAAAGGTTGGGGGGCGCTGATCTACAGATTCACCCACAGATTAGGGATATAATCCACATATTTATTGTACCAGCTTTAAATAACCCAGTACAGTATTACCACTAAAAAACAGGAGTGTTCAAAACTTTCCCTGGCCTTTCACAAGACCAAAAGTGACCAAGAGGGAAGGTAAGGCTCAAGACAGATGGGTTAAAGATAAAAAACTAGCTCTCTCTGAATTTCATTTAAATGTACATGAAAATTGAAAAAAAATAATAAAAAAGAAAGGACTCACTGTATACTGGTCAGGAACTGGACTCTCCTATTTTTTTTAGTGGCAATATCATCCTGGGTTATTTAAGGGTGATTAAATATTATGGACTTTGAACTCTGGTGCTGGAGAAGACTCCTGTGAGTCCCCTGGACTGCAAGGCGACCAAACCGGTCAGTCCTAGAAGAGATCAACCCCAACTGCTCTTTAGAAGGCCAGATCCTGAAGTTGAAAGTCAAGTAGTTTGGCCACCTAATGAAAAGGAAGGACTCACTGGAGAAGAGCCTAATGCTGGGAAAGACTGAGGGCAATAGAAGAAGGGGATGACAGAGAATGAGGTGGCTGGATGGAGTCACTGAAGCAGTAGGCATGAGCTTCAATGGACTCCAGAAGATGGTAGAGGGCAGGAAGGCCTGGAGGAACGTTGTCCATGGGGTCACGATGGATCGGACACGACTTCACAACTAACAACAACAAAATATTATGGAATAAATTCCTGTTGGGAATGAGTCATAATATTTGTCATGTTGTTCCCTTTGCTGTGCTTTTGAAATCATTATATTGAGGTTTGATGAATTCTGAAACATTCAGTTGCATTTTCATAATTGGAAACAGATCTCTAATGAAGCCTTTGCTTCCCTTCCTAAGAATAGATATTTGACCAGTGAAAAAGCTAAAGCAACAACATCTCCAATGTCTGATGGCTGAAGGAGAAACCTAGTCCTGAGCTGGTAAAGGTCCAAGGAGAGTAAAGCAGACAACAAATGAAACACTTTGTCCAGGAGATGTGTGATAAAAAGCTTAGATTCAGAGAAAGTGAAAATGCTCTCTGGTCAACTTTCCTGAAGACATCCATATTGTCACTTCATGTTGTACATATGTCTTTCCCCCCCCCCCCCACATATACAGGCTGGGTTCCTGAAACTTGGCAATATTTTGGGATTTGAAAAAAAAAAATCAAAGCAACTTATATGCTAATCCACCTGTTTCTTGAATAGCTTTCTTTTATTTTTCAGTTGAACTGCTGCTGCTCTTAGTAATGCTACTTAAAATGCCATTGGTGTATATCATTGCCTAATCTTAGCACTTGACTCTAAAGAGGAAGCAGAAATGGAATGAAAATTTGTCAGTCTGAGTAAAGGAGGTACGAAGATATGTTGTAATGTTGTTACAGGTATTTTGTAAGCCACTGAGACTTCACCGAGTAGGTTCTATATTAATCCACGTGATAAATGAATACCAACTTAACCCTTAAGCTATTTGTTGTTAGTTGCGAAGTCATGTCTGACCCATCGCGACCTCATGGACAACGTTCCTCCAGGCCTTCCTGTCCTCTGCCATCTTCTGGAGTCCATTTAAGCTCACGCCTACTGCTTCAGTGACTCCATCCAGCCACCTCATTCTCTGCTGTCCCCTTCTTCTCTTGCCCTCCATCTTTCCCAGCATTAGGCTCTTCTCCTTCTCATTAGGTGGCCAAAGTACTTGAGTTTCAACTTCAGGATCTGGCCTTCTAAAGAGCAGTCAGGGTTAATGTCCTCTAGGACTGACCGGTTTGATCGCCTTAAGAGACCCTTAAGCTATAAGGACAAGTTTTTGGGAGTCCCTTTGGTGATAAATGGTTTTAGAAAATTATCAGACTTAGCAGAGACACTGAATGAAAAATAGAATATTATAAGCTAGACTGGAAAAAGGCTAAGGAATTGATCAGGTACTTCGAGATTCAATGGGATTCTGCTTACATATCAATGTTTGATTGATCATTTTAGCACTACTGTATGAAAAATTTAAAGTTATATTATAGACCTCAGATTATATTAGGCACTGATCAAGTGAATATTCCTAATAGTTCTTACTGTTAAGTCACTTAAAAATTCAGTGATGAAAATGGGGAGCCTTAATCCTTTGGGGGTCTATAAGGAAACTATTCTTAGTGGTTGAATGTGTGATTCATATGTTCAATAATGTTAAAAAAAAAAACCTGGATATTTCTAAACTGATTTGGGAAAATAAAGCAGACCCAATAAGGCATTTAACATACATTTTCAAATGCAAACATGCATTTTTTTCCTAAACTTATCTGAAAATGCAAATCCAATTTATAGTGCAAATTGAATTGTTCAATTTCAATCTAGACAATCCAGATCAGATCACACCTAGTGGTTGTGGATTTCTTTGCTTGGTTTGGGCAAGTAAAGCAAAGTAGCACTAATACATTGATCGATCAAACCTCATTAAACCGATCCCCCATTCCCCCCCTCTCTTTTTAATCATCTCTCAGTTTTCCCATTAAACTCATTAGGGAATACACTTAGCCACAAATGAAGCATCTGACTTAAACTGCATGAATCTGTTGCACTGTTTGTAGTGAAGGGGAACAACTTTGTGGATATATCCAACTGCTGCTGACACACAACATTCCTCAGTATCAACTATACTGTTTGCAGGCCCAGAGTGGTTTAGCCATATCTGGATGGACAGAAACCCTAATCTTACACTGAATTCGGATTTCAAATTTGGAAGGAAGAGGAAGTTCCCTATATATGAAAAATCTAAAGACTTCCACAGAAAGGCCAAGTTTTGAGGAAGTAGTCTTATGGAAATCATGCATATCTTAATCATAGCTGATATCAGAATAACAGAGCTGGAAGGGATCTTGGAGGTCTTCTAGTCCAACTCCCTACCCAAGCATTCCATGTCCAATCTCTTCTTAAAAACCTCCAGTGATGGAGCACCCACAACTTCTGAAGGCAAGCCGTTCCACTGGTTAATTGCTCTCCCTGTCAGGAAATTTCTCCTTAGTTCTAGGTTGCTTCTCTCCTTGATTAGTTTCCATCCATTGTTCTAGTCTTGCCTTCTAGTGCTTTGGAAAATAGGTTGACACACACACGCCCCTCTTTGTGGCAACCCCTCAGATACTGGAACACTTTTATCATGTCATCCATAGTTCTTCTTTTCACTAGACTAGACAAACCCAATTCCTGCAACTGTTCTTCATATGTTTTAACTAATCATCTTTATTGCTCTTTTCTGCACTTTTTCCAGAGTCTCTAGATCCCTTTTTTATAATATGGTGACCAAAACTGAATGCAGTATTCTATGTGTGGTCTTAAGGCTTTGTAAAGCAGTACTAACACTTCATGTGGTGCTTTTTCTATCCCTCTGTTAATGCAACCTAGGATTGTGTTGGCTTTTTTGGCTGCTGCTGCCGCACACTCATATTTAAGTGATGGTCCACTAGGACCATCACTATGACAAGTCACAGTTACTTCTATTGAGTCAGGTGTCACCTAATCTGTACCTGTGCATTTTATTTTTTCTTGCCTAAGAAAGATTATGCCCATGAAAGATTATTAGAGAAAGCCTACCTGCATAATTCCCAAGAAGCTATGAAGGTATGCTGTCTCTAATCATAATTCTCACATAGCTTGAGAACAGAGGAAAGCTAAGAATAGGTCTCATGACTGATGGGGCCCATACATGACTGATGGTGCTTTCTCTGTTCAATTCCTGGACCACATCATCTTTGATGGGTAAGTCCAGGGATATCTATTGACTCCAACATGCCATCGTTCCTGCATTTGGCTCTAGGTTAATAAAGACTGTCTTACGATGCATTAGTGCTAACCTAACCCACCCAATATACCACATCCCAGATTGTTTAAAAACACATCACTTGTCTGCTGTAATAAAGTACAGATTTCTGCAACACCTTCTGATGAGTTTTTAACTTGTGATAACAGAGGTGGGGCAGCTATGTGTTTTACTATGGAAACATAGAACAGCCAGTATCTGCCGTTCATTGCTCTGCCGCTGCTCAGCATTGAGTAGGTTGTAGGTTTGATGAGTAATGAAGCATTTCAATAACAAGGCAGGTTTGGCCAAGGAACGGCAAGAAAGGGGATTTTGAAGGATTGAGAATCCACACCGACAAAGGAGAATGGTATTGATTTTTAGGGCAGATGAAAGAGAAATGCATTTGGTTCCAGACAAAAATATCTGGTCTCGTTCAGTTTCTGCAACAATACTTCAAACTCCAGATTATACAAAATCAAGTATCTCCTGTGATGGAGAAAGGCACCATTTCTTTTTTTGATAAGCTGAGCCCTTTTGCCACCCTGAGATAAGCAAATTAGTCACTTGTCTCTCTCTGGTCCCCAGCATTCCGCTTGAAAGTGACAGTGGCGCTGCACCTGTTAGTGTGATGGACAGGTGATTGGCAGCCTGGAATTTGCTGCCTTCTATAAGAGGTTGGCTATTATTACAACGAAGCGCAACAACCTAAGAGTCAGCAAATAAGAAAGTTCGGCTAGAGGAAAACTTGGGAAATGGAAAAAAGTGGAAAGAGAATGGTCTGCTTCCTTCTTTGTTGCACTCCAGTTTGTGATGCATTCTCTCTCTCTCTCTCTCTCTCTCTCCCCCCCTCTCTCTCTCTCTCTCAAAAAATCCTCCAGACTAACCCGAAGTCATCCCATATTCTTCCATATTGTTTCCCTCTTTCAACCAACGGAGGAATTATGCAAGAAGGAACACCATGAATCTCTGGTTTGACAGAGATTGGATTCATAGCATAGATTCAGCCATATAGATGTCATCTCATCCATTTTGACAACCTTGTCTATGGCTTCTAAAATATTTCAGCCTTTCCCACTGAGTTCCATGGATACTTCTCAACAATTTCAGGCAAGGGGGAAACTGAATCCAACTTGCACTTTGTTAGACCCTTGGATAATCTGTTAAGACTTTTTGAATAATCTGTTAACCAATATGCGGCAAGTTGTACGATGACTTGCAATTATTACACATCCCATGGACTGAAAAATAACAAAGAAGTCCTAGACTGAACCTCACCAAAAACATCACTTGAAGTCAAGATTGCCAAACAGAGGCTGTCACACTTTGGTCATGTCATGAGAGCTGACCATTTTTTGATCTGATAAAAAAATTAATCATGCTTGGAATGATCAGTAGAAAAATGTCAGAGCATGCAAAGTCCCATTGCGCTGAGGTAACAAAGGAGTAAATGCAGTACACAGTGGTTTGTATTAAATGGTGGTTTATATTACACTATATCTACAAATATATACTAGAAATAAGATAAATACACGTGGTGAAACTGCAAACTCCAATATACAGTAATTACAACAGTCAAACCGACAAGAAAGATTCCAGCAAAAAACTTCCCTTTTATACTCAGACTCTTAAAGGGATACAGTCCCTGCTTACTCTTAAAGGGACACAGACACAGACTCTGCTGAGTTATTCTTATTGCATCATTCACATTACATTACATTACATTACATTACATTATATCTTTACATAAGCTGTTTAGCTATTGAATTATTATCCTGAAAAAAAGGAGAAGGGATTGCCCTAGTACCTACTAACTGGGCACTATAAAAGATGACATTGGGATGAACTTGGCAGATGTGAAGTAGGAAGTGCAAGATGGAAGGGCATGGAGAGTGCTGATCCATAGAGCAGCTGAGGGTCTGACGTGACTGAATTGCTGACGACAATAATGTAGGATGACTTATTTTTTTTGAGGCACTAAACCTAGGATAACCTGGGATGACTAGCAATCAATCCTTTGCTTTCTTTCTGTCTCCTTTCTAAAATCCAGATAGAAAATAATGAAGCTAACATTGTAAGCAATGTCACTATAGCGTAACTGAACAATTTGCTTTTTGTGCAATGTAAATTTAAATTACATTGCCCACATGTCCATGTCTGTGCATGCACCACATAAGTATGTTGCATATGATACATCTGTATGTTTGCAATATATGTTTTTATTTGTGTGTGTCTGTGTCTGTATATTTTTGTTTCTTTTCTTTTCTTTTTAAATTCACTGGGTCCCAATTTCTCCAGAAGCCAAATCAATTTGAAGCTACTCATTCAAAACCTTCTTAACAGCTAGTTCTAGAATTTGGCATGACAGATGCTTTGTTCCTTGTTTCAGTCAACCGCAGGCAAAGAAACAGCCACAGAGGGACTTTGAAGAAACTATTGGAAAGAAGCAAATAATCATAAAAATGTAATGCAGAGAGACAGAGAGTCTCCTTTATCGTGGCTAATTATCCTGCAGTTCTTGAAGACCTAGATCTTGTTTCAGAAGAAAAAAAAACCAGCTAGTTCTGTCTCTTACCTGAGCTTATAATCAACTAATATCAAAATGTAATTACCATTTGTTCCTGCCTCTCTCTCTTTATTGTTCCTGGAGTTTCTGGGAATAAAGTTGGAAACAATGGCACGTTTCCTGACTCTTTTTTGTCTTTCAGAAAGGAAGTCCACCATTTCCAAAAGCATCTAACACTTATCCTCACAGGAAAAGAGAGACAGAAAGCATATTTCTCAGTCTTCCAAAAATACCTACAACATCACAGGGTGCCTCCCACACATGCAGCAAGTTTTCACAACTAATGACTTCAACCATGGAAATGACTTTTCTCTTCAGCTTTAAAAAGAAATGGCGAGGAAGCATAGTTCTCATATTCCTTTTCATAATCATGCTTATGTAATTTCACCCATTCAAGGGTATTAAACACAAGAGGGAAAATGTAACCAACAATTTCTTGTTATTTGGTACCACCAGTTCTCTGGCTGGGATGCCAAATATGTCAGCTCCCCCTTTGGAATTTTGTAGGATGGTCAGGAAAGACCAAGTGGATTAGCTGGGAAGGCAAATTCCAAATCAAATGAAAATGAAGAGTCACGTTTACACTCAACCAAAGAGAATATATTAAATGAATAAATTAAAGGCATCCAAATCTACAAATAAGGTCGCCAACTTTGCTACATGTTTAAGGGTCTAACACAGGGGTCTTCAAACTTGGCCCTTTTATGACTTGTGGACTTCAACTCCCAGAATCCCTCAGCCAGCCTACCTGGCTGAGGGATTCTGGGAGTTGAAGTCCACAAGTCATAAAAGGGCCAAGTTTGAAGACCTCTAGTCTAACACCAGTGGTGACCTTTCTAGAAATCTCAGTTTACCTTCTCAGTTAATGTTACATGTGACTTAAGACAGAGTTGCTCACAAGGGTGGAGATTATATACCACCAATTAAAATGAAATATACACAATGTACATACATGAATGAGAAACCCTTATATACATAAATATTGTTGCGGTTGTTCATTGCTTTATGTGTTTTTGCTTTCCCTCTCTGATTTATTTCCCTCTTGCTACTTTGTTCTTTTAGTGAAAAAGAGACCACTACGTTCCCCTCTGAATTACTGTGATTATGAATTAATATAGGCATTATTAGGTCAGCTTGCCAAAGTGGATTAAAAAAAACAGTGCAAAACCACACGTGACACCAATTCCCTTCCCCCCACACTCCCCAAAACAAGGGAATGTTTATTTGTGCACATTAAATCAACCCTCCAGCAAAGAATATGGCAAAAGATTAAATCAAGAAAGTCTCTCTCTGTTGAATTAGGAAAAGGATACTGAGAAGTAATTGGCATAAGAGAAACATCTTCCAAACATATCTACCCCATTCAGAATTTAGGTTATGTTTAGATCATTACGGATATTACTGTCAAGAGCCTAGACATTCAACTCAATCTGTGCTTTCTCAGATCCAATTGAAGTAAATTGTTGAGCTGCTAAAGCATAAAATTGTAAGGCCAAATCAATATTTTATGATGGCACAAAAATCATCTTGTACTGGGAGCTGCCAATTACAGCCAAATTTTTAGGTGGCAAAGCCACATGCAAGTCTCTACGGAGATCGGATCAAATTCAATCTCAGCCAGGAATTGGAAACAGACTTCAAAATTTAGATTGGATAGTTTCATATAACACAAGTTGGGCCAGCATGAAACAAAATGCCTGATGATCTTTACTCTAAATATTTTGTTTGTGGCTAAAATATAATTATTGTCATTTGAGTAAGTGCAACATGGAATTGCTTTGTGAGTCCAAGTAGTGATGACCCTTTGTAACATGTGACATGATTTAGCTTTAAGAAAAGACAACAGAAGAGGGACATGAATGAAAATGACTAGACAAGAAGCAACGGATGGAAACTAATCAAGGAGAGAACCAATCTAGAACTAAGGAGAAATTTCCTGAAAGTTAGAACAATTAATCAGTGGAATTATTAATTAACCCAGAAGTTATGGGTACTCCAAACTGGAGAATTTTAAGAAGAGATTGGATAACCATTTATCTGGAATGTTCTAGGATTTCCTGCCTGAGCAGGGGTTGGACTAGAAGACTTCCAAAGTCCGTTCTAATTCTGTTATTCTGAAATCTACAAATTCATGCAAAAACATTAGGAATTATTCCATGGAATTGATCTGAAATAATTTAGAATAGCTAAAATAAAGGACTTCTTCACACATACATAATTAATCAAAATGCTGAAGTAGGACAGTTTTGGGCCTGATCCAGCTGGCTTGTTTTAATATTCTACCATGCAACAGTCCATTGTACAAAAGAAGCAAGCAATGTTCACCATTTCTTCTAATCAAAAGACCTGCAAAATCAATCAATCAATCAATCAATCAATCAATAGGTTTGCCCTTAATTCATACCCCACTAAATTCCATATTCATGAATTAATGACTAAGCTGCTGAAGATATCTGCAGTCCTATGCTGAGGATTATTTTGTGGTTTGTGGGCAAAAAAATAAATAAATCCTGAAAATGGATTTATGGGAGTAAACTACTAGTACAGTGGTGGCGAACCTATGGCACGGGTGCCAGAGGCGGCACTCAGAGCCCTCTCTGTGGGCACGCGTGTCATCGCCCCAGTCCTAGGCCTTCAGCTGGGTTTTATAAAACCTTTTCACTTTAGGCCTCTGCTGCCGTGTGCAAAAAAAAAAAAAGGTTCAATCAATCAGTCAATTTCAACTTCTCGCGGGAAAAAAAAGATCTTGCAAAGTTGGAATTGATTGATTGAACTTTTTAGTCCCACCCAGTCTGCCGTTACCACTGCAGCCACACCCACCCAATGTGCCACACACACCCCAATTGGCCACACCCAGCCAATGGGCCCCACCCAGCCAAAGGGCCACATCCACCCGGCACCCGACGATGCATAAGTAGGTTTTGGGTTGCAGTTTGGACACTTGGTCTCTAAAAGATTCGCCATCACTGTACTAGTACATGACATGAGCTGAAGAGAGAAGAGAAAAGCAGAAAAGCAGGAACCTATGAAAAACTCTCCCAAATATCTATGTCAACCAGTTTCTTGAATCACATGGCCTTAAGTATATCCTTGGGGTGGTGCAGAAGGAACTCCTTGAAAAGATTGCACAAACTGAAAATCAAAAGCATGTTAACTCCAAACTAGTGCATTAAAGAATTTTCTGCTCCGTGTCCCATTGCAATGGTCCATATTACCTTCTGCTATCCAAGAGTGAAATATGCTAATAGCCCGTTGTCTATTGATCTTGACCACATTCTCTGATCATCAAACCTTCTTCTCTTGAAATTCCCTTCCAACCTTTCTGTTATTGAATCCGGAGCTATAAAAAGTGGTGGGTGCATTTTCGTCAGTAAAGGATGGTCTACTAACCTACTTTAGTCTGTTATTTTGTCATCAGACGGTTGCACGTAGCCCAACCTATACACTTCCACACAGTTCTTCCAGAGATAATGAATAGAGCTGCTGAACCAGAAGAAAGCAGACACCTTTGAAAGCAGAGTGCCAAGCCTGTCTGTTTTGAAAGGATAAAGGGCTGTGAAATTTGATAGACAGGCACAGAGCGATAGGAGTGGGAAGTTCTATTCTCTTCCTCTTTTTTTTCCAGCTTCCCTTTCCTCTCAAATGTTTTAATCGGTCTGCCGCTCTCAACCAAGTTTAAGATTAAAACTCATTTGCTTGGTCTCGAGATGGGAATAATTGAGAACGAAGCAAAAGTCTGCCTGAAAAAACCAATCCGAACCTAGAAAATGTTGACCTTATTCATGTGCTTAACTCTCTCCCACCCGTAAAGACAGGCAGCATAAAATTGTAAGGTTGTAACCACAAATAAATGAAAGAATGAGGCTAAATATTTTGGCTACATATTTCCTTCTGAGGTATCATAGGTTGCAAAAAGTGACTGGTTCAAACTCACCCAGTCTGCTCCAAGGTTGATGTTGCATCGCTTGCTCTATCTAACCTTGGCTGATTTTAAAATGTGCTGCTGATTTTAAACAACACATGGATGGCCTATTCCCAGGAATGCCATAATGGTAGGATAGACTAAGCCCTTGAGAAGAAGCAGCCTTCAGAAGACCATGCCAAAGGTCTTCCACAATGCTGCCAAGAAAACAATAACGGCCATTCTTTGTGGTCAACCCAAAGTCAACTCAACATACTTTCCTTTAATCACTGCCAACACTATTAGATTGAGCCAATGATCTCAGTTTCAAGTTGTAGTTAAATTTTACATATTAGATCTTGCATTATAAGCATTATGCCATAGGAGCTGTTCAGCCAAATGCTGCCCTAAGTTTAACACATCACACAGTGTGAATCTACTTCTTCCTTTTTGCTGTTTCACTCAGACGGTGGCTAAATGCTTGAACAGAGGGAATATTGGCAGACCATTAAAACAGAAAGAGAGAGAGAGAGAAAGAAGAAAGAAATATTGGGTTCTGGCAATATTAAATCACAGATGGGATTCTGTATCAAACCAAAGCTAGATTTTCACCGACTAACAGTGCCTGTTTTTCCCTTCTATATGTTCCTTTCAAGACTGAAAAATAGTCCAATCTGTGTTTAACCATGATTCTGCAAGGTAACATGAGGTGAACACAGGGTAAGAGCCCAACTATGTGTATGTACTGTGTAACAAACAACTGAAAAGGGGAAAAAATATCAGTGTGCTGTCCCAAATATGTAAAAATGAAATACAGGTAGTCCTTGACAGATGACAACAAAGAGCTCAAAATGTATGTTGTTAAGTGACACAGTTGTTAAGTTTTCCCATTTTATGATCTTTCCTGCCATGGCTGTAAAATGAATCACTGCAGTTGTTAAATCAGTAACATAATTGTTAAGTGAGTCTGGATTTCCCCGTTGACTTTGCTTGTCAGAAGGTTGCAAAAGGTGGTCACGTGACCCCGGGGGACACTGAAACTGTCATAAATAGGAATCAATTGCCAAGCATCTCAATTTTGATCACGTGACCACGGGGATACTTCAAGGGTCGTAAGTGTGAAAAATGGTCATAAGTCACTTTTTCAGAGATGTTATAACTTTGAACAGCCACTAAACAAAAGGCTGTAAGTTGAGGATTACCCATCATGCTATTTTTGGGAAAAACACGGGATGGTCTCTGAATGACTGTCTTCCATCAGTAGCAATTTCTGCTAGAATCAGGAATGGTATGCTAGATTTATTTATTTTTTTGTGTTATCATCTCACTGATTTCTTATAATTGTAATTGAGCTGATTTTGTCAAATCCCTAGAGTGCGGAGACGATGATGCATGCAAAAAGAACAAAATAAGTCAATAATTAACTAGCATTATTAGTGCACGATATAATTAAAAGTCAATAATTAAGCATGGCTACTAGGGGCCTTTTTCCCCTAGTGATTTGAAGTGCTATCTCTGTGTGTGTACGTCTCTGTGTCTCTTTCTGTGTGTTTATGTATATCTATCAAAATATTTGCCCATGGTGGCGATGGAAAATGAAAGGAACAAACGCCAATTGCTGTTCTGCCAACGTGATCATCTGCAGGAAAACAATGGAGATAGATAAGAAAGACAAGCTGTCTGCATTTACCCAGTTGGCCATGTTACCAAATGCCAACTGCACCTCAATCAGTCAATCAGAAGGGACCTTGGAGGTCTTCTAGTCCAACTCCCTGCTCAAGCAGGAGACCCTATATCATTTCAGACAAGTGACTGTCTAGTCTTTTCACGATGAAGCACCCACAACTTCTGAAGGCAAGCTGTTCCACTGGTTAATTGTCCTCATTGTTAGGAGGTTTCTCCTTAAAACCAGGTTACTTCAGTCCTTGATTAATTTCCATCCATTGCTTCTTATCTTGCCCTCTGATGCTTTGGAAAATAAGATGACCATCTCCTCTTTCTGGTAGCCTCTCAAATACTGGAATACTTCTACCATGTTCCTCCAGTCCTTTTCTCTAGACTAGCCAAACCCAAATCCTGCAATGGTTCTTCATATGTTTTAGCCGTCAGGCAGTTGTTCTTTTTTTACAAAGTCTTAACATCTTGTTTGTAATGTGGTGACCAAAACTGTGAGCAATATTCCAGATGTGGCATTAAGGCTTTATATAGTGGTACTTCTGAAACTTCCTTCTGATTAAGTCCCTCTGTGACCAGCTTAAATTCGCACAGAACACAAGTCTGACTTCTGCATTCAATACAATGCATATGTTCTATTCATTCAGAAGACCCTTTTTTCTGAAAAAAAGCACCCAAATGCATTAACATTATTGAATCAAAAACTATTAAGATCCTTGCTAAGTTCAGTTTTTTGAGACAACCATGTTTTCCCTTCTTTATTGTTCTCTTTCCAAGGTCCTGCGTAAAGGTAAATGATAATGGGAGGAGGAGGAGGAGGAGGAGGAGGAGGAGGAGGAG
>NW_015386407.1:601456-609802 GCF_001527695.2 Protobothrops mucrosquamatus
GAGACACTTTGATAAAATGTTTTCCATTTTTAGACAAATAGTTCACCTCTGCCTTAGGTTCTAAACACTATAGAAGGTACCATTGTGTTGGATAAATGCTTGTAGTGATATTCCAAGATCTTCTTCCTAGCAATAAGTGGCCATCACATCTGTACTTTATCTATATTCTTTCCCTTCTTAATAGAGTTCAAGCAGTTTCTAGCTAGTCACAGGTGATGGTAGAACCTGTGTGTTATAATGCTTAAGATACTGGATAGAATTAGATAGTGTAGGACTAATTTCTCCAGAAACTAAAAGTGGATTACGTGAGGATGTAGCTTTAGTTTTATCTCCAATAAACAATTCTGTATGGAAGGTTGGGCTGAGATGGGACAACTGTCTTAATGTGATTCAGGAATGGTAACTCAAATCATAGTGCATGGTAGATATGAACCAAGGTCTCCCTGAACCTAGTCCCAATACCTTAAACCCTACAAAATGTTGGTTGTACCTTGGGTATGTTCTCCTTGTGGGACCAATTATTGTGGACGCAGAAATATATTATAGTGATATAAAGACAGAATTGTGGAGACAGCTGATATCCATGGCTTCACATGGAAAACTCATTGCATGGAATAACTTTAATTTCTGGACATGAATGTAGTTGGGCAGGCTGGAAGCTGTCTATAGAAGATAAAATATAGAACAAAGAGTTCAGTAGATTTATGGAAAGTTTTGGGGTAGGTCAAAAGTAAGTAATAGGCAATTGCAGATAATTTTTGTACACTACCAGTTCTATTAAAAGTTATCATATTCCACAGCTGACTGTATATTAAATGCTAAAGATGCAATATTTTCTGCAAAATAGAATTTAGGAGTGAAGTGAATCCATATTTAAATGGGAAAAAAGACTCCTCAAATTTAAACTAGATAGTCCTAATGGGTTAAGGCTAATATTGATTGCCATAATTAAAATGCCAGGGAGCAAAGCAAATAACATTCTAACCAAATAGTTCCATCCTTTCAATGAATAACTCTAGGAAACAATGAAAACATTACTTTCTCAGATAAACAATCCATACTGTGACAACATAAAATACTTCTTTGAAATGTGTTGATGGAAAGCAGAGTTATGTTGATTCCAAAATCACACTTCTTGTTTGAGAACATTTCAGCTAAAGTCATCAAAAAGTGAAAACAAAGTAAAGGAAAAAAAATCAAAACAAAGAGTCTAAAAATCACTTTTACCACCACAGTGATGCTTATGTTTAAAGGGAAAAAAAATCTCAAGTTGTTCTAACTATCCTTAGATCTAACGCTATACCAAAGAGCTAAAAGGAAATACTATATTGGGTTCAACTAATCTCCGGATTGCTTCATGGATTTGAAATTCTCCTGACATTCTTATGGAAAGGATTCTAATGCCAAGGAGCCAAACCTGTTTAATGGGATGGTGATGGGGGAATAAGGAGGTTCTGGAAACCCCCCTTTCAGAAATTCACCCTTTGGCTTCCCAGCTTGGAAGGAAAAGGAGAAGACCATCGCCATCACCACCA
The DNA here is from genome assembly GCF_001527695.2 of Protobothrops mucrosquamatus. NCBI lineage: Eukaryota > Metazoa > Chordata > Lepidosauria > Squamata > Viperidae > Protobothrops > Protobothrops mucrosquamatus. The sequence goes on from NW_015386407.1 coordinate 602,992, forward strand.
CCATCCTGCCTTTGCATTCAGATTACTGTTGTTGTTGTTGTTGTTAGTTGCGAAGTCGTGTCTGACCCATTGTGACCCCATGGACAATGTTCCTCCAGGCCTTCCTGTCCTCTACCATCTTCTGGAGTCCATTGAAGCTCACGCCTACTGCTTCAGTGACTCCATCCAGCCACCTCATTCTCTGTCGTCCCCTTACTTCTATTGCCCTCCATCTTTCCCAGCATTAGGCTCTTCTCCAGTGAGTCCTTCCTTCTCATTAGGTGGCCAAAGTACTTGAGTTTCAACTTCAGGATCTGGCCTTCTAAAGAGCAGTCGGGGTTGATCTCCTCCAGGACTGACCGGTTTGATCGCCTTGCAGTCCAAGGGACTCACAGGAGTCTTCTCCAGCACCATAGTTCAAAGGCCTCGATTCTTTGGCACTCAGCCTTTCTTATGGTCCAACTCAGATTACTGTAAGGTGTAATAAATCAGGAGCCAGGATAGGGTTCAAAAGTACTATTCTATGCTGCCTACTGTATACACAAGGATCTGATCTACTAACAGTCAAGGCATTAGATAAGAGTCAATGGACTTCAAGTGGGGATGGACTTAAGTCTCTTACATAAGAGAGGCATAGCAACTCTAAACCAGGGGTCTTCAAATTGGCCCTTTTATGACTTGTGGACTTCAACTCCCAGAATTCCTCAGCCAGCGTGCCTGGCAGAGGAATTCTAGGAGTTGAAATCCACAAGTCATAAAAGGGCCAAGTTTGAAGACCCCTGGTCTAACATCAGTGGTAACAGAACTGAATTTGGTGACCTTTCTAGAAATCTCAGTTTGAAGACCCCTGATCTAAACTGATGGTGTGTTTGACCTGCCCTGAAGCTCAGCCTCGTGATTTCCTCCACCTACAGCTACCCCAGGCAAAGTGTGACCTAGGCAGCAATTCCCACATTCCTGTTATCCATTCTGTAACAACGCTGGGAGAAATGTAAGGCCCGAAGAAGGTTCTCAGGCAGGGGGTCCTTCTAGATGTGACCAGGATGGGCCAGCGATGATTAAACCACGGCTGAGAGCAGGACAAAGAGCTGTCACTCATGCCTAGTTGGAATGTGTATTCAACAACAGATCCTGTTTTTTTTTTTATTTCTTAGCAGGTTGCAAGGCTATCAACTTTCACATTATTTTTTTTCTTGACAGAGAATAATGATAGATACAATCAAAAGGTGTTGCTTTTTCTGTTTTTTTTTTTAAGGAAAGAAAAAGGGCTTCTGTGATACTTGGCATTAAAAAAAATGAAACAATATCAACCCTGGAAATTGAACCAGGAAGATTACTCTGCCATCTCCACACAGACATAACTCCCCATCACTCTCTCATCTCACCTGAAATGAGCAATTCGGTGGTGCTTTAATCAATTTCGTCATTGGGCTGAAAACAAGTTAGCTGTTCAAACTGGCTGAGATTTAAGCAGGCATTGTGTGTTTTTCACAAGAGCACAGTATGCTGAGTAAATCAGAGCAGAATTCTTTTAAAACTATTGACCTAGAAGGAGATCTTTTACTGTCCATAAAGTGTAGTATACGAGCTTCACATTGATTTCTTTTTTTAACACAAAGAACTCACCTTGAACAAATTTAGCTACAAGCAATTTTTTTAAAAAAAAAGAAAAGAAAAGAAAAATGTACACGGGAATAAAGCTAGGATCAACCAAAAGAAATATAAATCACAAGGATAAGTATTGCAGACGGATATAGTTAACCCTTGTTTCAATATCCCTGTTAGGATCTGCTTTCAATTCGGGTACTGATGTGGTTTTCTTGTGAACTTTTCTGGGACTTCTTTTATTCATGGCACCAATTATTTGGCCTCTCTATCTACCCTAAATCCAGCTTTGTGGAGGGAACTCAGGCTCATGATCAATTCTAAGTTATCATCAACTTTCCTATATTGTTCTGTTTCCATAGACTCCACTTCCTACTTATTTTAAAATATGTTGTCAACGATTTCTCTCATTCTGCCCTTTTTTCAGAGAAGAGGAACCTTTTGTAAAACCTAAAACATAAATTATGAAGGGGGAAAGAGTAGCAAAAATCAAAGACTAAAGTACACATAACTTAAAGAAGCAATGAAACTAGATTCTGCATTAAGTTAAGATAGCCAGTCTTTAAACAAATACTGTACCTACAGAATAACACAGTTGGAAGGGACCTTGGAGGTCTTCTATCTAGTCCAACCCCCTGCTCAAGCAGGAAACGCTATACCATTTTAGACAAATCATTATCCAATCTCTTCTTAAAAACTTCCAGTGTTGGAGCACCCACAACTTCTAGAGGCAAGTTGTTCCATTGGTTAATTGTTAAAAAAAATAAAGGGAAAAATGTGGGAAAAGATCAAAGAGTGCAGTGAACATAACTTAAACAAGCAACAAAACTGGGATCTGTATCAAGTTAAGATATCCAGTCTTTAAACAAATACCCACAGAATAACAGAGTTAAAAGGGCCTTGGTAGTCCCTGCTCAAGCAAGAACTCAAAACAGGCTAAACATTCCAGTTGAATGTCCCTTCAAGTATTTAATTTTTGATGTTTATTTCTGTTGTTGTTGTTGTTGTTGTTGTTGTTGTTGTTGTTGTTGTTATTATTATTATTATTATTATTATTATTATTATTATTATTATTATTATTATTATTATTATTATTTGAAGAGAAGGACTAGGGGTGACATGATAGCAGCGTTCCAATATCTCAGGGGTTACCACAAAGAAGAGGAAGTCAAGCTATTCTCCAAAATGTCTAAAAGACGAGAAGAAACAGATGGAAACAAATCAAGTTTCTAGAACTAAGGAGAAATTTCCTGACAGAACAATTAATCGGTGGAACAACTTGCCTCCAGAAGTTGTAAATGCTTCAACACTGGAAGTTTTTAAGAAGAGACTGGACAGCCATTTGTCTGAAATGGTATAGGTTTCCTGCCTGAGCAGGGGGTTGAACTAGAAGACCTTCAAGGTCCCTTCCAACATTATTGTTATTGTTATTGTTATTGTTATTGTTATTGTTATTGTTATTGTTATCGTTATCGTTATCGTTATCGTTATCGTTATCGTTATCGTTATCACCATCATCATCATGATTGCCAGCATTTACTCCAATTTCCCCTATCTATGCTTGTCTTCCATTCCCAAGGACCTTGAAGAATAAAAGAGAGGTCAGTGGGAAATTCCATTTAAGATGACCATTCCATTAGGATTTCCATTAAATAAGTAGCAATTCATCCGGAAGGACTAAAGTATTTTGCAAGAAAGCAAAAGCAATCAGACCTGTCCCCTTTCAGATATATAATTTCAGGCAAAATTGGACAGCTAGTGTGATTTAGACATCATTTGTGCCCTTAAAAAAAACTATTTATTTAGCCTGGAGATTCTTGATGAAACCATTTCCAATCTCACTGCTTAAGAATTAAGGAAGAGGAAGAACTTCTAAACCTTTCACATTTTCAGAGAAAAATCTTGATAACAGAGAGCCTGAAGGCACAAACAATTGGACATTAGTGATACTAACGTCTGGTACTTGTAACACAACTGCCTCAACACAATATGAATATATCATAAGCTGTCCTGTCCCAGAGATTTCCGAGGAATGCAATAAACTGATAATTGAAAGCAATAGACATGGCTCACCATTGTTTAAATAAATTTAAACAATGTTTAAATAATGAAATTCCATACATTCTGATCCAATAAAAGGAATGTGGTAGGAACATCTTTTACCTGCCTGTTTTTGTTAAGAGGATGTTGTGTAACCTGACTTTGGTCTTATCCAGCCAGATGGCTTTTATAGAGAAAGACATGGGGGGGGGGATTTGTTTGGTTCACATTTTTCATATTTTAATAAACACAAACGGTAGTACATACTTCACAAGTGAATGCACACAGCAGAATACAATTAGCCCTCTATTTTTCACACATCTCTGAGTCTCGCAGCACAAAAATTAGGTGCCCAACATGTATATGCTACAGAAACTAGCAGAAAAAGAAAATGTAGCTCAAGAAATTGCTTACAACAACCCATCTGCTGCAGAATTGTGTGTGTGTTTGTGTGTGTGCATGTGAAAAAATGTCTACAAAATATGCAAATATTTTCACATGGACTTCCAAAACTGTTGCAGGACAAGGATGGAAGAAATTTATGCTGGGAACTAGAGGGAAGGAAATCACCAGATTCATTCAGTATTCTTTGTTAATTCCATCCTACCAGAAAAGAACTACCTAAATTCTGAATGTGTTTTGAAGTACAAACTCTGATTATTTTTTTCCTCTTATCCAACCCACCCTAAAAAATATCCTTCCATCTTCCACATCCTTTCTTTTCCATCATTAATTGTCTTGCTTATCAGAAGATGGACAACAGTTCTAAAGTGTCTATCGTCCCAAAATCCGTTTCCCTTATTTAATCTGAACAATAAAACATTGCTACAGAATTAAGTTGTAAGACCATAGGCTGAGCCTTTAATATAGGTGAATATGTACTGAAACTATTCTCAATCTGATTCTTTGGGGCCATCAGAAAAAATTTACTCCCTTTTATACAAAACACGATGGCATACTAAGACTGGAGAAATTGCTTGCAAACAAAATGAAATTCAGTGGTGAAAAAAGTAAGGTTCTACATTTAGGCAAGAAAAACCAAATGTACAGGTATAGTATAGGGGGTACCTTGCTCAATAGTAGTAACGGTGAGAGGGACCTTGGAGTCCTAGTGGACAATCACTTAAAGAGGAGCCAGCCGTGTGCAGCAGCTGCCAAAAAAGCCAACACAGTGCTAGGCTGCATCAACAGAGGGATAGAATCAAGATCACATGAAATATTAATACCACTTTACAATGCCTTGGTAAGGCCACACTTGGAATACTGCATCCAGTTTTTGTCACCACGATGTAAAAAAGATGCTGAGACTCTAGAAAGAGTACAGAGAAGAGCAACAAAGATGATTAGGGTACTGGAGGCTAAAACATATGAGGAATGGTTGCTGGAATTGGGTATGTCTAGTTTAACACAAAGAAAAGGGAGTCAAGCTATTCTCCAAAGCGCCTGAGGGGAGGACAAGAAGCAACGGATGGAAACTAATCAAGGAGAGAAGCAACCTAGGACTAAGGAGAAACTTCCTGACAGTGAGAACAATTAACCAGTGAAACAACCTGCCTCCAGAAGCGGTGAATGCTCCAACACTGGAAGTTTTTAAGAAGAGACTGGACAGCCATCTGTCCGAAATGGTGTAGGGTTTCCTGCCTGAGCAGGGGGTTGGACTCGATGACCTCCAAGGTCCCTTCCAACTTTATTACTATTATTACTATTACTATTACTATTACTATTACTATTACTATTACTATTACTATTACTATTACTATTACTATTACTATTACTATTACTATTACTATTACTATTATTATTATTATTATTATTATCTGTCATGTTATGGAAAAGAGAACCCCTTTACAGCTGGACCTCAACCAGATGAAGTCCAGTCCCAGAGTATTTTTTAAATAAATCAGCAACTTTTTTTTTTCAAATGGAAACCTAGTTGGCTTTTAAATTACTGTCATACTTACGTATCATGCCAACTGACAAATTGCATAGTCAAACTGACCATCCCATATGCAAAGTTAACTGTTTGGGTGGCTTGGCAGTTCTTAGTGCAGCATCACAAAATCTAGCCAACTCTTAACAATACGCTGGAACACTTTAGTATTTGGCGGAGTTTCAAAGGGAACAGTAATTTTGATGGTTTCCCAAGTGAGGTTATGTCTCAACACTGATTAATCCTGACCCACATCTGAGTTTTCAAACAGTGCAGGGGTATTTTTTCATGCTCCCAATCCACAAAAGAACCGCATAAAAATCAAGGAGGAGCTCTTATCTCAGCAACTTCTTCTATCAACATGTTTCCCTGTGTAGCAGACTGCCTTTAGTATGCCATATCCCTACCACCTGTCTGCCTTGATAAGCTTAGCGGCACAATCTATATCTGTCATCAAAATATGTTCACTTCACACCATCAAGTGTATCTTGCAACTACTTCCTCTTAAGAGCTGAGAGTTTCTATAGCAAAATGAAAAAAAGGAAAAGAAAAACCCACTTATTGACAGAGTGAACCTTGCTTTGCTCAGATTGGACACTATCTGTGGCCTCCTCTACACTAAACTCTTACATCAACCAAGCAAAAAAACAAGTGAATGGCTAGTTTGGGGGCACTGTGGTCTTGCACAGTTCTGGAGACCACAAACAGAATTTGGAGCTGTGATTGGAAAAGGTCATGATTCCTCATGACAGGGTCATGAACATGTCCATGGAATTATTTGCTGGCAGTATGGAAGTGCTTTGACATTGTCTTCTTCCAAGCTGTGCATGTTGTTGGTGATACCATCATCAACAACAGCCCAATGAATCTGCTGTGGGATGAATGGGAGGAGTTTGACTCTGTGGCTCCCGAGGACGTGGACAGGATCCTGGGGGGACTGAATGCAACCACATGTTTATTGGACCCGTGTCCCTCCTGGCTGGTACTGGCGGCTCGGGAGGGGACACGAGCCTGGCTCCAGGGAATTATAAATGCTTCTTTGCGGGAGGGTGCCTTCTCCGCAGCCCTAAAGGAGGCGGTGGTGAGGCCCCTCCTTAAGAAGCCCTCCCTGGACCCAGATGTGTTGGCAAATTATCGTCCAGTCTCCAACCTACGCTTTGTGGCGAAGGTTGTTGAGAGTGTGGTTGCACGGCAGTTTCCCCGGCACCTGGAGGAAACGGTCTATCTGGACCCTCTCCAGTCGGGCTTCAGGCCGGG
>NW_015386407.1:610282-632597 GCF_001527695.2 Protobothrops mucrosquamatus
GTGACACCGCTGCTGCGCGAGCTGCATTGGCTGCCTGTGGCCTTCCGGGTGCGCTTTAAGGTGTTGACTATCATCTTTAAAGCGCTCCATGGCATCGGACCCGGATATCTTCGAGACCGCCTCCTGCCGCAGAGTACCTCCCATCGACCGGTACGCTCCCATAGAGTGGGTCTCCTCAGGGTGCCGTCAGCCAGCCAGTGCCGGCTGGCGACCCCAAGGGGGAGGGCCTTCTCTGTGGGAGCTCCCACCCTCTGGAATGAACTGCCCCCAGAGATCAGGGTTATCCCTGATCTCCCTTCCTTTCGCCGCGCCCTCAAGACTTGGTTATTCCAGCTTGCAGGACTGGCCTAGGGAAATTTTTAGGGGGGTTTTAATTATATTTTAAATTCGACAAATATTTAATATTCTTTTTAATTAATTTTAAATTTGTATTGTTTTGTATGTATTTTAAATAGATTGTCAGCCGCCCTGAGTCCTACGGGAGAAGGGCGGGATATAAATTCAAATATAAATAAATAAATAAATAAATTTTTATAATCTGCTGTGCTGATATGGTGAAGGAGGATATATGTTTTTTTTTTTTTCTGAGAGACTGTGATAGGGCAAGGGAGTAAAAGAACCTGGCTCTCTATTCTTCTGATCCAGCCTCATAACTATTATATTACACAAGGTTTCTTTTTGACTGTGTGTGTATATGTAGGATGGCAGATGATAGATGTTAGATCAGTGGTGGCAAACCTATGGCACGCGTGCCAGAGGTGGCACTCAGAGCCCTCTCTGTGGGCACGTGCGCTGTTGTCCCAGCAGAGTTCGCCAGAGTAACGAGCACGTGGTGTTTGGAAGCGACAGGGCAGAAAGTGAGCGAGCAAGGGGCATTGGCCCCCTGGGGATGCCCCGGAGATGGTGAGGGACTGGCCTGGCCACGCTCACCCAGTCTGCCGTGACCACTGCAGCCACACCCACCCAGTGGGCCACGCCCTCCCTGAGGGTACCACAATGCTGATGCAACTCTGGCACTTTGTGATAAATAAATGGGTCTTGGGTTGCAGTTTGGGCACTCGGTCTCTAAAAGATTGGCCATCACTGTGTTAGATAATAGATAGATAGATAGATAGATAGATGATAGATAGATAGATAGATAGATAGATAGATAGATAGATAGATAGATAGATAGATAGATAGATAGATAAAGAGAGACAGACAGACAAACAACCATATTTAGTCAAGGCAAATTAAAACGTGGAAAAGATGGCATCAGTTCCCATATTCCACCTGCCATAAATGATGGATTTTCAATTTTGACTAACTTCAGAAGTTAGTATTCATGATCTCAGGCCCAGTTCCTTCAAAATGGAGAAATTTCTGCATTTTAGCATGTTTTCCTAAGGAGGGTTTTTTTTTTTAAGCTGCTCTGGGTTATGCTACGACTGCATATTTATGTTTGGTGTAGGCTGATTGGGCTGTTTTAATTTGTAGGATCTGGGGATTTCATCAATGTTGGCTTTTTTTTTTTCTACCTTAAGAGAGTGACTTCCATTAAAAGAAATCTGGGATTAGTTTAAATTGAATTAATTAATTAGCAGCACCAAAGGTTTATTTGCTATTAGAGGCCCAGCTTGAATAATATCTGTTTTATATCTGTTTCCGTGTTGCATAGCATGTGCATAGTGCAGTGTCTTTTATAGTGCATTGCTTTTTTTTGTACAACAGCTTTGTCACATTCCCTTTCCTAGGATTGCTGCCCACTTAAAGAGGATCCTGAAGTCTTTTTAAATTCCATTCTTTCCCACAGAAACTTTATTTTTTTTCCTCTTGAACTTTTAAAGTCTATTTGATATTAACTTTTCTTTGTAGAGTTATTTGCCAAGTCTTTGCTTCCCTTGTGAGGCCCTTCACTTCAGCTTCCCTAAAAAAACGTTAGAAATGCATTCAACTTTAAAAATTAAAATAAAATAAAAACACACACGGGAAGAGAGGCACATAGACACATATTTCCCTTCCGATTAAACACTGCAGGGATTGACTGCTTTGCTATGCTACTGTGCGCTTACTCATCATTTCACAGCTGAAAGTCCTACTAATGACGATTCAGTTTGACCGGCCCATCACATCACTGTGAAATATAAGTACTTTGAGTTCGAGTGTCCTGAAACTTGCAAAATAGAGTGTGTAATCAAAGCAGAAGAGTGACATTTTGTCAGTGTTCTGCTCTGTTGCCATACCTTGTCATTCCCAGCAATCTCCCTCCAAGGCTTCTGCTCATGGATGATGGGAAGAACAGATTGCTTCAACAAGCCATGCATTGACTAAGTCTCACTCTCTCTGTCTCTCTCTCTCTCACACACACACACACAGCATGCTCACCTGGATATGAATCTGGAAGGAGTTGTGGTGCGTCAGCTATTTGTTTTGTTTTTATTGGTTCCAAGGTGTTGCCATTTGGAGACTTGGAGTCACTTCAGCATTACAATATTGCCAGTTGACAGGATGGAAGGCACCTCCAGACGTTGTTGCAATCTACTTACAGAGCAGACGGAGCTGCAGGCCAAGCAGATGGCCTAAGGCAGTGGTGGTGAACCTATGACATGGGTGCCAGAGGCGGCACTCAGAGCCCTCTTTGTGGGCACGCACGCCATCACCCTAGCCCCACCACCCCCGTGGCCCACTCCTCACCAGCAGCCCCCCCGGAAGAGAGTCGCCCCAGGCACAGCCTGTGCAGAACAGCGCAGCCAAGGACATGGCAGCCAGGCAGCGGGGACAAGACTCCACCCTCGCGCCCCATCGTGTACAGATGATACTACGGGGCACAGACAGAGGGTGTGGCCGCCATGACACTGATGGGCCACCTGGGCGATCTGCTGTGGTGAGCCATGGAGGTGGTGGGTGGCCCTGCAGGCAGGAGACATGGGGACGGGGCAGGGGCAAAGCGGTTTTTGGGCACTCGGTCTCTAAAAGGTTTGCCATCACTGGCCTAAGGACTCACCTTTGCTTTTAGACCCAGTCCCTCCTGTTGGAGTTATCAGTTTTTGTGCAAATGGAAAATTCTGGGAGCAGCAATTACTGTATCACATCAAGAGAGGAAGTAGTCCGCAAAATTGATGCACAATGTTATGATGTCTTTTTTTTTTTTTTTGCCACAATAGCCATTGTGTGAAATAGGTTGGATTTAACAAAAAGGATTGGCTTCAAGCCACCTACTGTTGGCTCTTGAAGGTCTTAACAGTTAACAACAATGTCACACTGCATCTCTTCAGAGTGAAACTCGGAGGGTGATGAGGGCAGAGCACTACATTGTAAGTCACTGCTCACTTTTTAACTATTGCCCAGTTTTGTATAGTATGCAAAACGGTTGCCCAGTTTTGTATAGTATGCAAACTTGTATAGTATACAAAACGGTTGCCCAGTTTTGTATAGTATGCAAACTTGCAAATACATGCATGGTAGTGATGGCATGCATGATTTAGGCCAGGGGTACCCAAGTCTTGGTCCGTGGACCAGTACCGGGTTGTGGCATGCTAGCAACCAGTCCACACAAACAAGCAAAGCCCCATCCGCGGGATACAGGCAGCATACAAAACCACTCACCCTCCAGTCCGTGGAAAAAAACCTCTCTCCACAGAACCAGTCCCTGGTGCCCAAAAGGTTGGGGACCTCTGATTTAGGCAGTTGTGTTAGCCAGCTTAAGCCCTGTTCTGTTTCCTGTCTGAACTGGTCATGAGAACTTTTGAAATTTATTCATGTCTACACAAAAATCAAACTGATATACTACTTGTGCAGGATCCAGAGGAAAACCCCAGTTAAAACTAAAAGTACTCTGAGTATTTGATAACAATGATTATATACAGTGCCATAAATAATTAGTGAACTCATTCATCGTTGCAACCCAATGTTATGCAGGCTTTCTGTAAATCTGAACATTGGATTACAAAGAGGGTAAAGCATTAGATAGTCTTCTCATCCCAACTTGGTGCAACAAATAGTTTTATTTGCATTTCCAAAGTGCCATATACACCTTTTCTAATACTAACTTTTTCTACCAGAAAATTAATAATAATACCGTAGATATAGAGTTAAGGAGCTCTATTAATTTGGACAGAAATCAATGCTTAGATATTTCCAAGAAGTGTTTATTGTAATACAAGCAGCAACAATGAACTGCATTCCTTTAATCCATCATTCTCACTTAGATAAGTTCATTAAAATCTGCATATATCTGGGAGAGCTACAGAAAACCCAATGTTACTTGGAGAAACTTGAGCTAAAGGAAGTATACTTGGTTTAAAGTGGCTCAATGAAGCAAAGATATATCCACTCCTGTGATGGCAGACATGTAAATGAGTTGGGTAACTTACAAGCAGAGTAAATAAGTATGTGGCAAATAAATAAAGCAAGAAAAAAAAAAACAACGTATCACATCAACTGTGATCTATGATTCCAACACAGCATGAATCTTCATTGTTTAGCACACTTTCTGGATTTCTGCCTCTCTGCACTCATAAAACTGAATCTGTACAGACGGTCTGCATGTATCTTTATTCGTATGGAAATTAGACCTTCAATTTTATGCAAGTCTATCAAAACAAGCAAATTCAGTAGACACTGAATGTGGGACCACTGGGTTTACCTTCTTTCTTTTCTTTTCTTTTCATGAATTTGTTTCTCCAAAAATCATATGTTCAAAATTAGTATGATTCCTCTCTCTCTCTCTCTCTCTCTCTCTCTCTCTCTCTCTCTCTCTCTCTCTCTCTCTCCTCTCTTTTCTTCTTTCTTTCTTTTCCTCCCTCCCTCCTTCTCCTCCCTTCCTTCCTTCCTTTTCTCTATCTTTCCTTATTCTTTTTCTTCCCTCCCACCTTTTCTTTCTTTCTTTCTTTCTTTCTTTCTTTCTTTCTTTCTTTCTTTCTTTCTTTCTTTCTTTCTTTCTTTCTTTCTCTTTCTCTTTCTTTCTTTCTTTTTTCTTTTCTTTTTTCCATCATTCTCTTTCCTTCCCTCCTTCCTTTCTTTTTTCTATCTTTCCTTCTTTCTTTTTCTTCCCTCCCACCTTCTCTCTCTCTCTTTCTTTCTTTCTTTCTTTCTTTCTTTCTTTCTTTCTTTCTTTCTTTCTTTCTTTCTCTTTCTCTTTTTCTTTCTCTTTCTTTCTTTCTTTTTCTTTTCCTCCTTCCATCATTCTTTTTCCTTCCCTCCTTCCTGTTTTTTCTCTCTTTCCTTCTTTTTCTTCCCTCCCACCTCTTTCTTTTCCTCCTTCCTTCCTCTTTCTTTCTTTCTTTTTCAACAAATAGAAAAACAAAAAACAGTTTTTGATCTGTTGAAATAAGAATGTGGGGGAAAATGCTAGTTGTCTGAATAACTTTTACCTTACTAGTATCTTCTTGCCTCTTTTCATTTGCAGTTGAATGAAGATAAATATAACAAATACCAACTGGACTCCAACATTATATGACATTTGAGATGTTTAAAGCAAATGAATTCTGCTGAGTTTTTAAACTGATTTAACAAACCAAAAAAGAAGAGACTGCATCAGTTTTCATTGCTTTTGTAAGCAGAATTGAAAATACTGAGCCTTTCAAATTTTAGAGCTCAATCCCCCAATAGCTTTATAAAAAAGCAATTGGTGTCACCAAGAGGCCAAAAGTCAATTACACACCTACTCAACTAACTGCAGATATGAGGCTCTTTAGGATTTACTTTTATGCACAATGCAGTAAGTTGCTTAACGTTCCACTATGAAATTAATGTGGCCGATTATCAGAGGCCTCTTTCGTAACCTTCCAGGAACTTTATGGATTGCTTCAGCCATCTTCCCCCCTTCAAAAATCATGATCACAATGAATATTTGAGACACTACAAGAAAGCAGACCTCAGAAGTGGTAGGCAAGGACACACAGGCACGCAGCTCCACTTGTGCAAGCAGTAGGTGAGCATGTGTGTGCACGCTCGCCTGCCACTCACGCGTAACCATCTCCTCTTCCCCCCCCCCCGCCCAGCCATCCACAAAGCCAGAAAAGTTGAGGACCGCTGGTCTAGATGACTCTGTCTCAAAATGTGAGTCCTAGCCTCAGACAAGAAACAGGTTCCCACTCACCCACCCACCCACCCACCCAGAATTTCAGATAAAACAGGACAAATACTCAAATGATGGCATTTGAGTACAGAAAGATTTTCAAGCTGAACATTCTTAAATCCAATATTTGGTTTGGCTGCTTGGTAACTTGTTGTTTTGCTTGGATGTTTTCTTTCAAAGCAGAGCCAGAAAAGTAACGGACAATCTTCATTCCTACCATTTTTTAGGTTAGGGAAGATAAGAAAAAAGACTGAAAAAAATAAATAAGAGGAAGCCCATATACTTTTTACTTTGTTTGGAGGTACAGTAAATACTTCTGCGGGTCTCCAGTCATTGATTCTTCTGAGTCAAGGCAGGCTGCTAAAACTTCATTTAAGGAAAATTCGGGATAGCCAACACTAAATATTACAAACTAATTAAAGCTTTCATCAGCTGTCTGCCTGTAAGCTATAAAAGTTTTACTGCTTAGAACATTGGTGCAGGGAAGGCAAAGTCCATAGGTTGTACGTGCTTTTTATGACAACTGCAAAAGTGCACACCGTACGCTGGGTATTACATACAAGCATTGCTAATAAGGCTAGCTTTTGTTTTAAAGGTTGTAAGCTCTAAAATGCAAAAGAAAAAAAATAGCTTCATTACTTGAAGTGTATACTCTGTGATACTTTAATTTGGAGTTTTGAGGATCCATACAGAAAAAAAAAAACCTGCAGAAGTGATCATGCTTTTCATTTGCAGAGCATAAAACAGTGACATTTTATGATAAATGAAGAAGTACACCCAGAAGCAAGAAAACAAATAGGCTTCGCACCATTACACAAAGAACTTCTTGTCAATCATAGCCTGAATGAAGTGAATCACAGAAAGAGCGGGGGAGGGCCCCGAAAAGGTTTAAATTCTTAAATATCCCCCCCCCCCTTAAAAATCATGTTCACGCAGCAGTCAACATGGATTTTGGACTCTTTAGGTCAAAATGCAGACTACGGATTAAACACATGATATATTGTTAGCCATCTAGAGCAGGGGTTCCCAACCCTGAGTCTGTGGATCAGTACCGGTCCACAGCCTGTTAGGAACTGGGCTGTGGAAGTGGTAGGTGGAATACTGCATTCAGTTTTGGTCACCACGATGTAAAAAAGATGTTGAGACTCTAGAAAGAGTACAGAGAAGAGCAACAAAGATGATTAGGGGACTGGAGGCTAAAGCTTATAAGGAACGGTTGCTGGAATTGGGTATGTCTAGTTTAATGAAGAGAAGGATGAGGGGGGACATGATAGCAGTGTTTCAATATCTCAGGGGCTGCCATAAAGAAGAGGGAGTCAAGCTATTCTCCAAGGCGCCTGAAGGCAGGACAAGAAGCAACGGATGGAAACTAATCAAGGAGAGAAGCAACCTAGAACTAAGGAGAAACTTTCTGACAGTTAGAACAATTAATCAGTGGAACAACCTGCCTCCAGAAGTGGTGAATGCTCCAACACTGGAAGTTTTTAAGAAGAGATTGGACACCCATTTGTCCGAAATGGTATAGGGTTGCCTGCCTGAGCAGGGGGTTGGACTCGATGACCTCCAAGGTCCCTTCCAACTATTATTATTATTATTATTATTATTATTATTATTATTATTATTATTATTATTATTATTATTATTATTATTATTATTATTATTACTATCTTTTATTCATTAGACATGAACCTCAGTCAACTGAACATTCAAATTGGCTGGCGCTGATGGTTGACACGGGTTGCTACCAGCATCCTAGGTGTCAACCAGGTAACTCCTTAAAATATAAGATGTTCCGAGTAGCACATTATTATTATTATTATTATTATTATTATTATTATTATTATTATTATTATTATTATTATTATTATTATTATTATTATTATTATTATTATTATTATTATTATTATTATCATCATCATCATCATCATCATCATTACCATTATCATTATTATTAATAGTGCTTAGACTTATATACCTCTCCACAGTGCTTTCCAGCACTCTCTAAGCGGTTTACAGAGTCAGCATATCACCCCCCACCAATCTGGGTCCTCATTTTACCGACCTCAGAAGGATAAAAAGCTGAGTTAATCTTGAGCCCCATCAGGATTGAGCTCTTGGCAATGGGCAGAGTCATCCTGAAATACTGCATTCTAATAACTGCACTGCAAAGGCTCTTCTGCAAAAACACCCAGAATTGTTGAATGCTTACGTACAAATCCTTGCAGTAAAAACAAAACAAAAGCAAAAGCAAAAGTGCTGATAATCAATAAAGTTGTAGCTGACATTAAATCCAAAATGATGGATGGCCGATTCAGCCCGGAGCAAGTTTAAACCCATTGACTTTTGATGACAATTGAAATGGAGCAGAACCTAGCGATTTACCTAGAAATCACTGTGGAAATTTACGTTGGTAAGAACTAGGCACTCCGACTTGGGGTAAGTACACCCCAATATGGTCTCACAATAGATTTTTATAAGCAGATTTATACTGACGGTTCTGTTTTCAATTCTTTCATAGTGGCTTTGTGCATATTTTCCTTCTTAGTGTTTGCATTCATGCTGGCTGATTGTTGTTGGTTTTTTTTTCCTCCACCACACAACCCAGAAAAGTGATGGAGGGCTAATAATAGAGATGGGGTCTTTTTTCTATATTGTATTGGGGGACAGGTGGATATTGTTAGAGGAGTGTGGATTTGACAGCTGTCCATGGAAAGTAGAATGAAAGAAATCAAAGATGGGTCCTCAAGGCTGGAATCCTTCAGTCAGAATTTTGTACAGGGGAACTACCAGTTAAAAATATTGAGCTTGCCAGCTGGAGAGCTGACAGCCCAGGTTTGAGTCCTGAGCTCCATGCAACGGGTGAGCTCCCATTACTTATGCCAGCTCCTACCCACCTAGGAGTTCAAAAATAAGCAAATGCAAGTAGATAAATAGGTACCACTTTGGTGGGAAGGTAACACCATTCATGCTGGCCACATGGCCACAGATATTGTTTGGACAATGGTTGGCTCCCTCAGTCAAGAAACAGAGATGAGCACCACACCCTAACCTGTACCTTCACCTTACTAGAGGAGATCAACCCTGACTGCTCTTTAGAAGGCCAGATCCTGAGGTTGAAACTCAAGTACTTTGGCCACCTAATGAGAAGGAAGGACTCACTGGAGAAGAGCCTGATGCTGGGAAAGATTGAGGGCAATAGAAGAAGGGGACGACAGAGAATGAGGGGGCTGGATGGAGTCCCTGAAGCAGTAGGTGTGAGCTTCAATGGATTCCAGAAGATGGTAGAGGACAGGAAGGCCTGGAGGAACGTTGTCCATGGGGTCACGATGGGTCAGACACGACTTCGCAACTAACAACAGCAAAATATATACAAGAATTGCAAAACAGGAATCTATTTGATCAGCTCAAATTAAAAAAAATAGTTATAAAGCTAATTGTGTTATAAAAAAAATCTCAAACGAAGATATTTTTGTTTGCTTTTGTTTTGCAGATACGTATATGAGCACAAAGTCTTTTAAAATCTTATACTTCATTATTTGAGACAGGAGGGACAAAATGAACAGTTACATTAGCTTAATTGTGAAATGCGCTACAGATTGTACATGTTATAACGATCTTTTAAAATTACCTTTACTTTGAGTAACGTTATTTGACACGATATACTGTAATTCTTGTAAGTATGATTTGATTTAAATACCGTACCCAGAAAAATAATGAAGTTTTCTAATATTATAGAAACCTTAACTGCTAGTTCGGTTCCATTTCAAGTGACAAGCTCCTTCACAAAGTAAATCCAATCAACATTTATTTTACTCCTCTATTTGACATATTACAATATATTGGGTATTTTGACACATCCAAATATCTTCTCTCTCTCTCTCTCTCTCTCTCTCTCTCTCTCTCTCTCTCTCTCTCTCTCTCTCTCTCTCTCTCTCTCTCTCTCCCTCCCTCCCTCCCTCCCTCCATCCATCCATCCATCCATCCATCCATCCCTCTTCCTCTCTCTCACACACACACAAACAGAAAAAAAAATACAGAACAGAAAAATTGCACATATCCACTCATTTATAACAGTATAAATGTGGAAATCATTAAATAAATAAATAAAAAAGTATGTAGAACAAGTGGGCCTTTTTAATCACATGGCAAAACTATGAATCTTCATTGCAAAGAAGTAACATTAAAAGTTACTTGAACTCTTCTCCAGTTTAGGAAGCGCAATGGCAATTTTTCATTGCCTGATATAATAGACTGCTCTCAAAGCCTGCCTGCTAATCTCTTTTAAGTGTCGAACAGATTTGACGAATAGCATTAATTGTGTTGAGACAATGCTATCAGTGCAAGGTTGAGCTCTTATTGTTTGCATGTTTCTTCTCTATGCTCCCCATACTAATTTTTTTTTTAAGGAGGAAAAATGAATGGACTGTGATAAGCTTCTGCCTTACAAAGTAACACAGGTGTAAATATCAATGTTGTCATCAGGTGTATCCATCAAGGTTATTTTCCTGCTGATCACAGCTTTATAGGCTGCAATAAAATACACACCACCAGTTAGAATATAGGCATCTGCTGTAAATATTGATTATTGGGCAGAAATGTATCTGCCTGTTTTTGAATTTACAATCCCCATGGAATCCTATACAGTTTATCTCTAAACACTGATTAAATAGCCAAGAGCTTAGTTAGAACATAGTATATTGTATCCGTTCTGTAGCTTCAGGACCACCTAGTTACTGAACATGAGCCAAATAGGGTCAGAATTGGTAAAAGCTTAGATGGGTGACATCTAGGTCATTCGTTTCATATTTAACTTGAAATTGAATTTTATCCGACTCCAGTTTGTTTTTGTGTTTTTTTTGTTTTTTTTACCCATTCCACTCCAGGCTGACTTGGAATGGAAACATCCTGGAAAGTAAAAACTGCTAGATGAATGTGTCTAAATAGCGAGAATCTTTACTTATTCTCAGCAAAAGAGCACAGTTTAGGGAGTCCGCACTGCCACATCTTTGGTGTGATGTGGATTTAATTTTCAGCTATCTACCTTAACCTTTCACTGTATCTTCAAGCCATTCTATTATCGTTCTCTTTTCAGCTTTTCTCTAGTTGCTTTAGGATAAGTAAGTGTTGCTAGACTGGAGTTAGGTGTCATCAAGGAAGGCTGACTATGTCAGGAACCAAGCTAGGAGACACATCACTGAAAAGAGAACAGCCCTCTGATGGTGTAAGAACTTGTAAAGTTTCAACATTGAACTGAGAGTGGCCTAAGACTTCTCTTGTTTATCGACGTGTCCCCATAGACAGCTGCCTGTCAAGTTCTACAATTGATTGGGTTTTTTTACTGTGGAGAATCTGACCAGGCAATAGTCCCCATTTACACTCTTTCTGTCCTCTTCTACATGCAACTTCAACCCAAAGTGAGAGGGAATTGGTACACAATAGGATTCAACAGTGGGGTCTTCAAACATCATTGATCTATGAAGGAACTTCCATAGCTTGGACGTTGGTAGCCTGAATATACAATAGAATGCAGCTGGAGTTACTGCAGCAAAGGTGGATGGGATATGCCCATTTTGGAAACAGAAATAGGTAGAAACAGGAACAAGGGCATTACGCTGTTGCCTCTCCCATATCATGGCCCAAGATACATGGCTTATTCTGGTTCTTATGAAAATACTGGTTTAGATTAAAAACAACAACTATAATTTGTGAATGGAATAGGCATCTCGGGAGCCATTTCAGATCAAATAATCAGATGGATTGATATCAAAAACCTAGGCAGCTTCTCTACAAGTCTTCAGCCATTCCAAGCATCATCCTGTCAAAACATTTAGAGATAGTTTAGCACAGTGCTTTTTTTGTAAAAAAAAAAAAAAAAAAAAAGGTGCCGGAACTCACACACGTCATACAACCGGCCTTGCCTACCCTACAAGGTTCCATCCCAAAAAAGGTGCTGGAACTCCGTTCTGGGCGTTCTATGACAAAAAAAAGCCCTGGTTTAGCATTTAAATACACACACACACACACACACACACACACACACACACACATTGTAGCTGCTGGAGTAATTGCAAACTATGAATAACAACAGCTATAAAGAAAAAAAAATATGCAGAAGCTTGATGTGCGTAACCATCCATGGAAAAACTTAAAATACTGCAACAGTGTTCTTATTATGCTAACATTTTACATTATGCAAAGCAATACATAAATACAGAATAATTTCAGCCCCTTTCAGCATTTACTCTCTAATGTTTTATATAATGATTTTTCAGAAGTCTTCCACCTCCTTCCTGTTCTCACATACTTATCTGTTAAACTGAAGAATGTGACTTGAATGCTTTGGGAAATCAAATACGCCTCTCTATTTCCCTCATTTTTAACTAACTGCTGCCTTTCAGACACAGTAGCTTGCCCATAGAACTGTTCCAGAATTACTATATTTTAGAGTCATTAGGATAACAAGATAAATGTTTAATTGCAGAAAGGAATGCACAGGAAGAGGAAACCGCACAGAAGCCCCCCAGGCTCACAGGGATTTGAATGTGGGTTAATTCCAACCTTGAACAATCAGCTTCTCTGAAATGGATGTAGCCATTGACTAAAAGATGAACAACAAGAAACAGAAGGGGTTAGAAACCCTACTTCCTTGGAATCCTTCTGCCCTTATCTAAATGATCAAAATAAAGGACAAAAGTGAGTTTTTTGTAAAATAGATAAATTTAAAGGATAGTTTTCTGAATGTCTGATCGCTCTATGGATGTGATCTTCTAATGCAGGGGTCCTCAACCCCCGGTCCATGGACTGGCACTGGACCACAGTATGCCAGAAACTGGGCAATGCAAACAAGTGAAGCGCAATCTGCAGGATGTAGGCAGCATGCAAAACCAGGCCCTCTCCGGTCCATGGAGAATCCTCTCTCCATGGACCTCTCTCCAGATAACTGGTCCCTAGTGCCCAAAAAATCAGGAGCCGCTGTTCTAATGGTTCTCTAAAATAAAACTGAAAATAAGAAAGAAAAAAAAAACACCTCAATGTCAGACAGTAAGCACCCTTCCCCACTCTTAATCCAACTCCTTAATCACGCCATAGTCCAGCAAACTCCAGATTTTGCAAGACTTTCTCATAACTTTTTAAATCCTTTGCACCAGCTTGACCTAATTTATACATCCACTTTGTTCCTCTTACTTTGCAGTCAATAGTTTGCAGCCGAAAACAGACATTTGGATGTGTCCTTTAAGGAAATTTCAAACTAGGAGAAATAATAATCATAATAATTCAAGATTAAAGTCTCAGGGTTTATCCATCTATTTTAAATGGGTTGCCAGCACTTATTATATAGCTAACTAGGCACACATTTTTACATGGGTAATAAATAATACCTGCAGCCTTTAATTCCTCAAAATGTGCTTTGGAAGTATGAACTATGCTGCATATTTAAGAAGTGAAAGAAGGAACCAGCACAGCCAGATCTACCTAGGAACCATCAAAACTGAAAGAAAACAGCAAGGAACAATTGTCTCTCAGTTTATATTAATAAATATATTAGAATCAGTTGCAGAATTTTGACAAGTTAGTCCAGAATGCGGCCGCGCGGGCGGTGATGGGAGCGACTCGTCGCTCCCATGTAACGCCGCTGCTGCGTGAGCTGCACTGGCTGCCTGTGGCCTTCCGAGTGCGCTTCAAGGTGTTGATTATCATCTTTAAAGCGCACCATGGCATTGGACCTGGTTACCTCCGAGACCGCCTTCTGCCACAGATTACCTCCCACTGGCCGATACGCTCCCACAGAGAGNAGGACTGGCCTAGGGGTATTTTAAATTGGTTTTAACTAAATTTTAGTAGAAGCGGCCTATTTAAATATTTATTTTTAATCATTTTCTTAAATTTTGTATTGTATTGTATTAGTTGTTTTTAAACTGGCTGTAAGCCGCCCTGAGTCCTCCGGGAGAAGGGCGGGGTATAAATATAATAAAATTCAAAATTCAAATTCAATTCAAAAGTCAAAATTCTAGAACCTCACTAGAGGCAATTCATAGACATTAGATTCTGTCTTCTTCAGTATAACAGGGATGATCAGTGGTGGGATTCAAATACCTGACCAACCAGTTCCCTGCATGGATGCAGGCCTGGGCCTCCGAGGCCTAGAACGGACTTCCCGAAATGGCATCCACGCACTTCCAGCAAACTGTTCTAGGCCTGGGAGACCTCCTCCAAGGCCTAGAATGGACTTTCAGAAGCAGTGTGCATTCAGCTGGTTCTCCAAACTCAACAAAATTTAGCTACCTGTTCTGCCAAACTGGTGCAAACTGGCTGAATCCCACCACTGGATCAGGGCCAGTTTTAGTGGTGGGATTCAGACATTTCGCATCAGTTTGGCATAACCGGTAGCTAATTTTTTGTTGTCCAGGCCCAGAATGGACTTCCAGAAATGGCATCCACACAGAGAACCAGTTGTTCACATATTTGAATCCCACTACTGGCCAGTTTGTGTTTGGGTTTACTTATATAGTAGTTCCCAGCAATTTTATTAGCATGAGAATCCTCTCATATGACCACACTGCACATCTCATCGCCAACAAACAATTCATCAAAAGCCTATAGACAACCCAAGCCAACATATCATTATTTTTTTACAGAGAAGGCATCTCCATTGGCCATGTTCAGCCATTTCCAAGTTAATCAGATAATTTCAGGACTAGAAGATCTGGCAACTAACGACATCATATGTCTCCAACCTGAACTTTCAGCAGATACATCTGCAAATGACAAACCTACACAGATGGACACTCACTTCTCTGAAGTCTCTAGGACCGGACTTTCCCTTCTGAAATGTTAATGCTCAGCATTGCCCCTTGGAGAAGACCACAGCACAGCCTTGCTGCACTGTTCAATACATGCAAGTTCCAATCTGCCAATCTGTTTTAGAGGAGGATGGTAATGAGAATAAGACAGACAGACATTTTTAATCTCTTAGTTCTTTGCCTGTGTGTGCATGTGAGCAAGAAATCATACTCAACTGTTTCAGAACTCAGTGACTTTGGTACTCAATGCATTTTTGTGTTTGTTTAGTACTTGACACACTGTGATAGGAAGATTGGGACAGCTGCAGAGGGTGGAAAGGAAGTTGACCATGCTGGGAAGATCACTGCAAAAGGAGGGGGACAGCCACAGAGGGTGGACAAGAAGATAGACATGTTGATAGACATAACCTTTGTTATTTTGTTATTCTGTTACCTCTGTACATGCAAGTTCCAATCTGCCAATCTATTTTAGAGGAGGATGGTAATGAGAATAAGACAGACAGACAGACATTTTTAATCACTTACTACTTTGGGGCATTATCTGATATCCTACGTGCTTCTCCGTTTATTCAAATGGAAATATCATTTCACTGGGAGCAAGGGATTGCTTTTTGTAACGAAACCACGTATACAAACCTTGAAATAGAGTCTCCCCTTCTGTCACGTGTAAACAATAGCAAACTTTTTCAACACACATTCTATTTTCTGGTACCTAATTATATTGAATGGCACGAATAATCTGCTACAAACTGTTAACCTCTGAGTTGACACCGGTGCACTGGCATACTCTGTCAAGCCATGTCTGAGCATCACAATTAATCTAATCTGGCATGTAACAACATCACTATTTGCCAGCACAAGATCAGGGTGCATTTAATAGGGATGTGGAAAGCATTCAAAAGGGTATTTGGCAAAGAGCCTTCCTCAAAGTGTTGAGAGAGCTGCAACTCCCAGAAAAAAAGACCCTGTGGGAGAGATTTGAAGGTGTTCTCTGAGCTTGGTTGTTTGCGTGCAGATGTTTTGTTATTGGACTAAGTAACATCTTCAGTGAAAATTTCAGGGTTCGATCTGCAAAAATGAAAAAAAAAAAAACTACACTTCTGCTGCAATTGCCAAAATGGTTCTGTGTGTATCTATGTGTATAGAGCCATGTATGGCGCAGTGGTTAGAATGCAGTCCTGCAGGCTACTTCTGCTGACTGCTGGCTGACTGCACTTTGGCAGTTTGATTCTGACTGGCTCAAGGTTGCTTGGACCAGTCTGCCAACGATGGGAGACTGGAGACTGAAAGTTTCGTATCTTGCTGAAATGGCAAAGATTTCGGCTTATTTGAAGAATTACTCGAATGAACAATTTTTATCAATATGGGGAAGATGGATTGTTTATATTCAAAAGAAACATAAAGTGGTAGAATACAGGTTAGGTTTTTAACTTTGCAAGTTGGTTTATTTCTACTACCTTTTCTAGTAGACTAAGATACTTTGTAGAGCTAGAGATATTAGTATTTGTTTACTTTCATATGAATATTATCCTGGGATTAGGTTTGGGGAGTCCGGGGGGGGTGGGGGGTTATTGTTATTGTCTTATTGTGTACATTTATGATGTTTTTTATGACTGAAAAATAAATAAAATTTCTTTTAAAAAAAAAAAAAAGGTTGCTTGGACCAGGTGCCCTCCTGTCTGTTCACGTGGGCCTTTGATGCCACGTTGTCCGTAAGGACCAATATGGGCCATTGGTCCCGCGTAGATTTGAGACACAACATCAACTGGCTGGAACTCAGGGCCATTCACCTAGCTCTGCGCCACTTCCACAACAAGATCAGGGGGTGGCACATATTGGTCCTTATGGACAACATGGCGTCAAAGGCCCACGTGAACAGACAGGGGGGCACCCGGTCCAAGGCCCTTATGTTCGAGGCCCAGTTACTGGGCTCCTAGGCAGAGTCCAACCTGTCCTCCCTCAGGGCTGAGCACATATCGGGGGAGAAGAACCGGCAGGCGGACTTTCTGAGCTGCTCCACCATAGATTCCTCGGAATGAGGTCTACACCTGGATCTTTTCACCGAAATGTCCCAAAGGTTCGGACGACCAGTCCTCGACCTGTTCGCCTCGTCGAGCAATGCCCAGCTCCCGAGGTACTTCTCGCGCTATTACTGCCCCCATCCTTCCAAGGTCGGTAAAATGGGGACCCAGATTGTTAGGGGCTATACGCTGACTCTGTAAACCACTTAGAGAGGGCTGTAAAGAACTGTGAACTGGTATATAAGTGTAAGAGCTATTGCTATTGCTATATAGGCAGGCTAAAAGAGTGTCCAAAGAAAATGTTCTGAATCTTAGACAAGACACAGATGCCTCCAAACTTTGAATAAAAATAACTCAGTTGTCCTAGTGTGTTTCATTTAAACATTCTTGATGTTTAAAAGACCTCTCTATTCTAACCTTTCCATTGCTTCACCTCCGAAACAAAGCAATAAAAGAAGAAGAAAAAAATAAAAAAAAACAATCAACTTAAAGTAAGTTTTCGTTATACGATTTGCATGAATCCATGTGCACAATATAAATAACAGAATGAATACATTTATCATCATGGATTAGGCAGATACAAATACAACACAACACAAGTACATTTGTATCCTGTTCCCCCGACAACATGATGGAAACATTTAGCCCTTTATATATATTACACAGGTTGAAAAATAGTGAAACATTATCACTAGTTTCAGCCTGATTTTTTGTGGCCACTAAAAACTGAATGTCCTGGAGCCGTTCTTTGCAGCCACAAACCCATCTAGACTTGCACTTTCTTTGGAAATTCCAGGTATTCTCCTAGAGAACAATTTTGTGTTCAGGTCTTAGACATTTCCCAAGGTGTTACTTCTGCATCCCCCCCCCCCCCCGGAGGTCTTTCTAAAATGACCTGTCTAAAAATCTTGGAAAAGTTAAGCTTGATAAATGACAAATATGAGTGCCACAGTGAGAAGAAGAAGAAAAAAACTGACTTGTACCATACTTATGGATGACTTGTACCTATGGAAGCATGACCAGGGCTCTGTACTCCCATATATATCACAAGTATGTTTTACAACACATTCTGCCTTTCACAAAATTCTATTTTCCTTCCCAACCCTTCATTGTGAGCACTTAGCATAGGCACATAACATTGGAAAATGAATGAAATCTGAATCACCCTGAAGATGAAGAGGAAATATTGCATGAATTCTGATCTACAGCACCCAGGAGATTCCAGAAAATGTATTGGATCATAAAACCTTAGCCTCTAAGCCTGAGATTTATTACAAGGCTTTGCATTTCACCCACGATCAATTGAGCTGACCAGCAGGTTTCTCTGCAAATGAATCCCCCTGATAGGGACCCTGGTTTGAGTTAGGCCAAGGTAACAAGATAACACAGAGCCAAGAGTAACACTATGGGGTTGGAAATTCCTTAAAATGGGTAGCTGAAGAGAAAGGGAGAAATGTGTACATTAGACCACAATGCTAATATGCATTCAATTGCTCTGCACTGGCTACACACACACACACACACACACACACACACAGAGAGAGAGAGAGAGAGAGAGAGAGAGAGAGAGAGAGAGAGAGAGAGAGAGAGAGAGAGAGAAGACAGACAGACAGACAGACAGACAGACAGACAGACAGAGATCTCTACAAACTATGATATAGGTTCATGACTGCTGAAGAATTCTCATCTAAATTATAAATTTCACTATGAACATCCCATCATGGTAAATGATCATAATTAAGCATAAAGCAACAAAAGAAGCTGGTTGCATGAAGCAGCTTGTGAATTTTCAAGTTTTCAGTGCCTAATGGAAAAACAGGGGGGAAAAAAAGATTTGTGGACAGATAGTAAAAAATCCCAGAACTTTATAGATGTTTCACACAAATGGCTTAAAAATGAAGAGAATAGAAGAAAATATGTGTAGTTCAGGGTTGTACGGTGGGGTCTTGGTGCTCTTTCAGCTTTGTTGTTTTATTGCAGACATTTCACTACCCAACTAGGTAATATCTTCAGACTTGATCGTGTTAGCTTGTCTGGCCATGAAATGGCTGCAAGAAAATAACCAAGCACGGAGAGCACCAAGGTGCCCAGAAATAGATTTTCATTTGGCTTTTTTTGAGAAGCTAGTGACTGATTTTTTGAACTTTCGTAAATAGTGAATAATGTACACGGAGTTCATGTTTTATTTTTTTTCTTTACTCTAATAATACTTAATCACAGGGCCACCAACTGAAGGTGGCTGACAGTACATTCAAGGCTGATAACAAGAGTTGGATAATATAAAAAAAAGATCTTAATCCAGGTTTAATTGTGATCAATGGAAACATTGATTTCAATATAAAAAAAACTGCAGCCAACTGGGAGTATCTAAACAGCTTACTCTAAGTTCTCAACCATTCAACTGTAGAGTGATAGCTAAGCAAAAACCTGATATTCAAGAATACCAGCATTTTGGCTCTGTTCTTTGCTGCATATGGACATTCTCACAGAGTGGAGAATGGAGCAATGATCCGATTTAGCAAGGGAACGTTTATGTTCTTACGTTCATTCCAAAACCAAGTAATTAGCTCATTCTAATAATGGGATGGAAGCATCTGATTCTCTTGTGTCTTAAAATAATGATATATTTTTTTCCAAGATCACTATTTGATTCCATTCACTTTCAGGGAGTTTCACTGAAATAGCTGACCTTCTCCCACCCATCCTGTCTACTCTTTTTTTTTCTCTCACTACTATCTATAAAACAGTCTAAAAAAAAAGAGTCCCTTTTTTTCCTCTTGGGGCCATATTTCAGCAATCAAATATGCTTCATCCTCATGACTGCACAGATGTTTAGGTGTAACGTTCTCTAATGTGTCTTGTAGCTCCAAAATTAAAAGGCAAGCATCACTGAGGACTTGACAGCATAAAAACATCCACCAACTTAGTGCCTGAGTGTTTTCCATAGGGACGGGGGAAGCCAATGCGCAGAAAGAGAACCAGATCACGCCCTGCATGCAGAACAAGTACCCACCCACATTCTTGGTGGCTGAAAAGGTGAAGAGTGGTTTCAATAAGGTGGCCTTCATAAATGTACAGATTTTTTTCAGAAAAAAATATTCAAGAATACCACCATTTTGGCTTTGTTCTTTGCTGCATACGGACATTCTCACAGAGTGGAGAACAGAGCAATGATCTGATTTAGCAAGGGAACATTTATGTTCTTACGTTCATTCCAAACCAAGTAATGAGCTCATTCTAATAATGGGATGGAAGCATCTGATTCTTCTGTGTCTTAAAATAATGATTTTTTTCCCCAAGATCGCTATTTGATTCCATTCATTTTCAGGGAGTTTCACTGAAATAGCTGACCTTCTCCCACCCATCCTCTTTTCCCACCCATCCTTGGAGGTCTTCTAGTCCAACCTCCTGCTCAGGCAGGAAACCCGATACCATCTCAGACAAATGGTTATCCAATCTCTTCTTAAAAACTTCCAGTGTTTGAGCATCCACAACTTCTGGAGGCAAGTTGTTCCACTGATTAATTGTTCTGTCATGAAAATTCAGGATGAAGAAATGGCTTTGCTTACCAAGACCATATGCTGATTCAATTCCTTTTTTTTTTTTTTTTGCTGATTTTCAACTGCCTTCTCTAAAGAGTGTTGCGGGAGATATCAAACAATATCATTACCAGCATCTTTTCAAATGAGGCCAGCATAAATAAAGTTAAACATATAATGTGGAGGTGCTCTGAGCCCATCCAAGTCGAAAGATGGAATATTCTTAGAACTGGATAGCTCTCCCAAAGATGTTTTTCATGAGGCAACTGAACTTTCTTGTTTTGCTTTGAAGACATTTCGCTTCTCATCCCAGAAGCTTGTTCAGCTCTGACTGGATGGTGAGGAATGGAAGGATTTATACTCCTTGCAGACAGCTGGTCATTTGCATTCTTTGAGAGAGTCGTTGAGGCCACCTGGAAGTTTATGTGTGTCCTCAGTGTCACCTGAGTGGTGCAAATGGGTGTGGAGCCTTCTTGGAACTGCTGAAAGGACTGTGTTGTGGACTGGAGATAGATGGTGTCATATCCCTCCCCCTCTGTTGAGAGAGGGCTGTTCAATTTTGACATAGCTGGCCTCTTTGACCCCTCTTTCTGGATTCCCCACCATCAAGTCAGAGTTGAAGAAGCTTCTTGGGTAAGAAGTGAAACGTCTTCAAAGAAAAACAAGAAAATCCAGTTGCCTCATGAAAAAGCCTCTTTGGGACAGCTATGATCTGGATGGATGAGAATCTCCATAAACAACTGGATAGCTCAAAAACCTAGAAGCAAGTTAAATGGCATTATGACAAGTCCTCACATTTATGACCATTTCAATGTTCCCATGGTAACCTGATCAAAATTCAAATGATTGGCAATTGGTGTGAAATTTATCACCTTTGCCATGCCCTAGCATCACACCATCACTATCTGCAACTTTCCTACAAGCAAAATCAGTGAGGGAAGCCAGATTACCTGAACAACTGTGGTAAAAAAAGATCATAAAATTGGGTAAAAATCAATTAATGACTACATTACTTAGCACCAGACAGTCTGTTCCCAACTGTAATCATGAGCTGAGTACTACAGATAAACAAGCAAGCAGAAAGTCTCCTTCATTCTCAGTCTGATTCATCAACCGGCATCATCATTCCTGACAGGCCTCTATCTTCAGATCATTAAATCTTTCTAGAAATCTTTACTTGCCCCTTGAATCTACGTCTTAGCCTGGAAGTCAGATCCAGCCTGGAACAAGTCAATGTAATTGCAAGGAATTACTTTTTTTTTCTTTTTTCCTCAGCATTCTCTTGTAATTGTGTGATGATTTATTGAATGGTTTTGTTGTGTTGTTTTATCTCATAAACCACCACAAGTCCTTTGGGATAGTTGTGGTATAGAAAAACAATAAAGGAAGCAAGATATCTGGAGACTGTATCATTGGGGAAAACAGCACAAATGTCCAAGCTTTTATACTCCTCACACACATTGCTACATACAAGCTATGTGTATGTCCTGGCTTCTAATTTATAATTACACAGCTGTACCTACATATTCCTCTTTTAACAAGATAGTTAAAGACTTTCATACTTCAAACACCAAAAGGCAGATATTATTTTGATAAGAGTAAGAAGGTGTTCTATTCAATGAAAAAGGTATTTGCCATGATATTGCTAGCAACATATACCCTAAAAGATGTAAGCATTGATACATATATGGAGAACACTTTATTTATTTATTTATTTATATTTAAACTTCTATGCCGCCCTTCTCCCCAGAGGGACTCAGGGCGGCTCACAGCATGTTAAAAAACAACACAAAAAACATTTCCCCTATAAAACCAATTAAAAAGCAAATATATTAATAGCTGTGTCATATTTAAAATCTTTGAAAATTTTTAAAAATTATTCCCTATTTAAAATTC
>NW_015386407.1:633101-643500 GCF_001527695.2 Protobothrops mucrosquamatus
CAGCATGATACCATGGTCCACAGTATCAAAAGCCGCTGAGAGGTCCAAAAGTACAAGGACAGAGGAATAACCCCTGTCCCGGGCCCTCCAGAGATCATTTACCAACGTGACCAATGCCGTTTCCGTGCTGTGTCCCGGCCTGAAGCCCGACTGGTATGGGTCTAGATAATCTGTTTCATCCAGGTGACGAGGGAACTGCACTTATTTTACTCAACAACGTTGTGTGGTAAGAATGCACCCCACAATCCTTTTTACTAGGCCCCCCAAATTACAAGAATAAAACTAAGGAAAGGGAATACAGAAGCAACATTTCACTCATGAAGCCCCTGGCTATTGCGAAAAGCAGAAACATTGAAACAGGGCTGTTGATTCACAAAGAGAGCTCAATGGAGGTAATAGACCAGGGGTGTCAAACTCGTGACATCACGTGACGTGTTGCGATGTATCACAACTTTTTTCCCCATTGCCGGCAATGGGGGGGCCGTGGTTTTGGTGTGATAGATCAGTTTGACACCCCTGTAATAGACAGACTAAAGATAAGGGGGTAAAATTAATTACATTTGTTTGACAGGATTAGAACCTAGGAAAGTGATAATTAAGACCCATCACGAACCTTTGCAAAACAAGTAAAACCAATCAAATAACAAAACACACAAAGCAAGCCTGTACATCATGAGATGCTGTGAAAACTGTATACAAATTCATGTACTCATAAAACCAGTTGGTCAGCTGCCCCAGAACTGCATGCTGTTGGTTCTGCTCTTCAATAAACTGGATCTTTTTTTTCCCTAAGCAGTCTCCATTTTTTATTCCCATCTTGGAACTTGATCTGATTTTATTTCCAACAGTTGCTATAGTCAATAAAATGTATATGGCTGATGTTTTTGTTTTTGTGTTTGTACATGACAGAGAGTAGTATTTGTGTGTGTTGGTGTGTTTTGGAGAGACAAAGAAGTACAGATTCCCTCAAAATGATTTTGGATTGCTAAATGTTTTACTATGGCAATAAATTCAGATTGTACATAACACCCACAAACTGTTTTTTTTTGAGACTCTTTCTTCCATGCCCCAATTAATGCAAAACAGGAAATCACCATCAGGTTTGATGAGAGTTCCTCATTCACAGAAATACAAAATATTTTAGCCCAAACAGGAATTAGTGTGTCTAGGAAACCCAAACATAACTCTCCAAAGCACAGCAGCTTCTTGAGGGCTCTACCTGTATCTATGACCCGCTCCAGATGGACTCGTGATACACTTTCAGAAGCAATTTCTTAAGTTTATTTTTTTTTTTAAAAGATGATATGGAAGACAATGCTAAATTGACCTTAAATCCTATTTTGTTTTTTGTTTTTTTAAAGTGTGCTAGCATCATTTTGTGGCTTGCTAAGCTCTTCAAGATAATGGAGGACAGTTAATGGACAAAATGGGGACCTGTAGCAGATAGATCCTGGGTGTGAAGTGAAGTGAGGAATCATCCTAGGGTAATTACGTTCCCACAAGCAATCTAATTCCAATTCCTCTTGAATTCTGTTAATCCTTCCCTGGTGCCAATTTAGTAATGACTGTTAGTTGACTAAATTCTTGTTAGAGACTTGAGCAATAAACCATCAGAGCTGAAACTTAGGGTGTGGTCCTGATTCTTCACACTCCAAGCTTTCAGGTACTAAATAAGTTTATTCTATTCCTTAAGACCCCCTTAAGAATCTCCTGCCCAACAGGATTTGGAATGCAGTCGTCACCATGGAACAAGTTTCTTTGGGACTCTTGAGTGGGCATCCACTCTTCTCAACTAATCCACAACCGCCTTCATTGCCACCTTCATCCCATGTCTCTCCGCCTGATCCCATAGCAAGACCATTCCCATTTTGAGTGGCAAGATATTTTCTTTGTTAGGCAACCTCTTCCCTCCCAACACACAATTCTTTGGACTCATCAGTTTGAATGAAATACTGCCCATTATTTATGATATGTGTAAGAAACAATCCATTGTCCAAAAGAATGATGACAGTTCAACCCAAACATAAATCTCCAGCTGGTCAATAACCATTATACCCACTGCCTTCACCCAGGAAATGATTTGAGAGAGGCATAAATCTCCCCTTGGTCCATTTTTCAAGCAGAATCTGCCATACTCATAGTCTGGAGTGTATCAAGCATGGCAAAAGCATACACTTTTATGCATGCATAGTTTTGTTTTGTTTTTCTATGACAGCTGTTTCTACTGAGGGGGACAATTGTAAAAAAGCAAATCAGAGTTGCACACCATTCAGAGTTGAAGCGCAGTGAAGAATCTAAACTGACACTCAGTGTGGAATGCTTCACACGAGATAAAAAACAAAGTATCCGATGTGCATACATTGGATTATTATCAAATTCTTCAAGCCTGATATTGGATTTTCTCTATGCCTATCAACCACATCCCTTCTTCACTGGAGACTGGTCCAGGGAGAAAGTTTTCGGAGCCTAATGCAAAAGAGAAGATGGTTTCTTTTTACAGCTCATGTTATTCATTCTCTTAGAGATTTTTGATTCCTCCGTGGCAATTATTTTCATTGGGGCGGGAGCTGATGTCTCATTGTTATTTTTGTTTCTAACACTTTGTTGAAAATTCTGACCTTTACTGAAAATTGTCAGCTCCTTAGGGGGGAAAAAAACCCGACAGAAAATTTGCACCTTCAATGGGAACAAATCTAGTTGATTTTTTCCCCTTTCTTTCTCTTTTAAGTACCCCAAGTTTTGTCTTCTTAACCAACTTATTTAAAGTGCAAGAGGTGGACCTGTAATATTTACAGAAATAAGGAAAACACTGTAAGAACAGCCTTGACAAGTGTTCAGTTCACATTTTATCACCATTGCACAGTAGTAAATTCTCCAAGGAGAACACAACAGAAGAGAGCCAAACAAAACTCCATTATTAGCTGATCAAAACAAATATCACACCTTTCAGAAGGCAACTGCATTTTAAAGATTTTGGAGAACGAAAGAAATTGAACATTTTACTACCACCTACTATATACTATATACTACCAGCTACTAAATACAATAAAACGTGAATAAAGTCTACTCTGATCTGTTTTCTTTTGGGTCCAACATCTGGTATTCTCTGAAGGAAAACTTCATTCAAAATTGTAGGGTAAATATTTTGTTCTTGATTCCCTTGATGTTAATCCTCTCTGTGTGTAGTGTCTTTGTGTCTTTTGTGTGTGTATATGTGTGTGTCTATATGTGTATAATTCTAACCTTAACACAGAATCAAATACAAATGGTGTATGAATTGATATTTTTTTTAAAAAAAAAAATTTGTTTTTGTTTTTTGGCATCATCTGAACAGCTCACTGGTCTCTAATATTTTAATAGCGTAGAAGTAAACCTAATAGTAATGATGATAATAATAATAATAAAAGCGACTTGATTAGCTGCTAGCTGGATTAAATATTGTGAGACTTCTGGTCAAATCTTTTGAGGGACACTGAAATCTTCACGGTGACCAAATTCAGGAATGTAAAGAGCTTTTTACCCTTCTCAACTTCACATCTGCTGAAATCACACTCATATCTGAAACAGGAACACTTCTTCTTACATCGATGCCGATGCATTAAATGCCATAAATACATTGCAATGGTGAGAAGCTACATTAACTTTCATTCAACATCCTTCCTATTGGACAAAACTGTATATATTTAGTGCACGGGAATACATGATTGTGCAAAAGATATCTCCCAGTTTCCTCTGGGGCTTGATCCCTGAGTATTCCATTTACTTGAAATCACAATGTCACAAAACAATATTTGTTCCATGTGATTTAACCAGAGAATAAACAACAACAAAAAAGGACCGCTAGCAAACTTCTCTAATCCAGGAAGTTTGGGGTTTCTTCTCCTGCTTCACTTAAAGCAGGGGCCTTCAAACTTGGCCCTTTTATGACTTGTGGACTTCAACTCCCAGAATTCCTCAGCCAGGCACGCTGGCTGAGGAATTCTGGGAGCTGAAATCCACAAGTCATAAAAGGGCCAAGTTTGAAGACCCCTGACTTAAAGACTGTGGTCAGACATCTTCTCCTATCTTTAGAAGGGAATGTAGAAACCCTGGCAGAGTAGGCAATACCTCTTTGGGGCTCAGCCAGAACGTCTAAGACCACTAATGGAATCAGGAAACAAAGAAACCAGACGTAAACACTATCCATTCTCAAAAGTCATTCCACCATTTCTTTTAAGTTCTCCCAGGTCTTCAGTCTATAATGCAAGAAGCCTTCCTGATTTACCTCCAGCCACCCTTCCATGTCAGCCTAACTCTGTGTGAATTATCTCCCCTTATTATCTGAAGCCATTCATACAAATTAAAAGTGCTGTGAGAGTGCTTGGGAATCACTCAGCTTTCCGATTACTCACACCTTTTGAATCATCTCCCCAGGCAGGGAGTTGAATAAGGCTGAACTACATCCTGCTTGCATGGATGGGAATTACACACAATGGTGTCATCCTTTGCTTCCAACCTAATTTTAGATAGTAATTGAACACAAGCTCTGGATTCCCTGGAAGGAGCACTTTAGAAAACTACCTTGTGTATCTCCAAAGCCTCAATTGCACTGCCGCTTCAGGGGCTATTTTTCGGCTCTTAACTTCCCAATCCTTTCACTAATAAGCAAAAAAGCTTGTCACTTCTGGGCATGTTTACCCATGGATTTGTTTTTTGGTAGCAAACTTAGCACTCTGCTCATCCATGGCTTTTTCTCTGTTTTGTCTCCTCCCTCTCCAGGACAATTTGCAATTTGTAGAACATAGCACATAGAACAGAATTGGAAGGGACCTTGGAGGTCTTCTAGTCCAACCCCCTCTTGAGAAGGACACATGGTTTTCCAGTCTCTTTTTGAAAGCCTCTAGTGATGGAGGACCCACAACTTCTGAAGGGAAAGCTCTTCCATTGGTTGATTGCTTTCACCGTTGGGAAATTTCTTCTCAGTTCTAGGTTGCTTCTCTTCTTGGTTAGTTTCCATCCATTATTTCTCATTGTGCCTTTTGGTGCTTTGGAAAATAGTTGGACCCCCTCGTCTTTGTAGGAGCCCCTCAAATAGTGGAACACTGTTATCATGTCTCCCCTAGTCCTTTTTGTTTTTCATTAGACTAGACATACCCAATTCCTGTAACCGTTCTTTGTATACCATTTACAATGGTGTCATGGGTTGGAAAGAGACAAATGAGAAAATCATCTAATTGTAGAATGGTAACATTGGAGGCTAAAACATACAAGGAACAGCTGCAGGACTTGGGTTTGGGTAGTCTAAAGAAAAGAAGAAATAGGGGAAACGTGATGGTAGTGTTTCAGTATCTGAAGGGCTGCCACAAGGCAGAGGGGGTCAGGTTGTTCACCAGAGCACCAGAGAGAAGGATGAGAAACAATGGTTGGAAACTGATCAAGGAGAGAAGCAACCTGGATTTAAGGAGAAACTTCCTGACAGTGAGGACAATCAACCAGTGGAACAGCTTACCCCCAGAAATCGTGGGTGCTCCATCACTGGAGATTTTTAAGAAGAGACTGGACAATCACCTGTCTGGGATGGTGTAGGGGGGGGGCTGGACTAGAAGATCTCCAAGGTCCCTTCCAGCTCTATTCTATTCCTAATACTAGCTGGATCAAAACAAATATATATCACCTACACTTATAATCGCTTCCTCCCCCCAGAGTTAAATAAAACCTACTCAGGCCAAGCAAAATAAATAAATAAATAAATAAATAAGGTTTATTCATTGTAAAATGACTTAAGAAAGTCACTGTAGTACATCTTATATCACAGTGTAGATGGCCCTTTGATGTGGAAAATGTAACACTTTCCATGAATCTTTTTTTTCCCCTCTCTCTTTTTTAAAGCACAGAACCTCACTTTCACTTTTTTTTTCTTCACAGAATAAAACACTTAAACTGTAGGTTGATGTGCAATGAGGGAGTCACAATTCTGATCAAAATTAGTTTGGACATCTGATACTATTTACGGCACCTTGACATTTGGTTCCCGTGTTCATTTACAGGGTTACAATATAGAGAGAATGCCCACCCCTGATCTAGCAAGACTTAATAGAACATGGCACAGGCAACTGCCACAAGTCACAATGACATTGCGGGCGGCACAGCCCGATCCTGCAAAACAAATGCAAAGGGGCGTGATGACATTATGACACACACATGATGCATCTTACACGCAACCAAGGGATAAAGCCAGATGTGAACATTGTTGAGAGAATAAAATGAATAATATTAGTGGGAGTTTATTTTTCAAACTATTAATAGTTTGAAAAAAATACAGCACTATCAGGCAGTAACTTATAATTACACTGCTAATTAAAAAAAATGATGGGGGCATGTTAGGGTTAGGGTGTCTATAATCAGTTTATTACCTATGAGGTATATGTAGCCTAAAATGTAAAAAATAAATTGGTGATCAGTTAGACATCCATCTTTCTTTGAATAAATGCAGAACGTAGAGACATTGTTTCTATAAGAGTGCCTATTGAGTTTAGTCCTTTTGGATAATTTTATCATTTTTATTATGATTGGACTCTACCCAGGTGGGCAAGGTGGGAGGGAAGAAGGAGCACATATAAATTCATTTGTTTAGTGTATTTATATAACCAGAATACTTATATCAATAGGAAGGGAGGGTATTAATATAAAATGTAGTAACTATAATATAATGCAATGCGTAGTACGAATAGTAAACAGAATAAATATTGTGAGCATTATTGAAGAACATTATTCTCCTGGGAGACTTTATTATGTAAATAATGAACAATGAAAGAGAGAGCCAATATTGGGGAGGAAAAGAAGAAGGAAAAATGTTCATATCTATTCAAATTTTCAGATAAATCTAAGGAAAGCTTTGCTTTTACAGGTAAATCTTTGCACGTGCTCGGTTTACAAAATCATTATCAAAAATGTTAATAATTTGTTCCCAGCTTTCCTTTTTCATGTAGGATAACATCTTAATGGTGGTCTTATTGTACATCTTGGGAAATATCAAAGGGAGGAGGAGGAGGAGGAGGAGGAGGAGGAAGAGGAGGAGGTGGAGGAGGAGGGGGAGGACAGCCAAAGGACAGACTTACAGAGACACATTGGTTCCAATTTGAGCACCTGCGTTCTCCCTCAACACACTCCAGTAATAAAGGACCGCCTAAATGCATTTGTAAGCATCCCCATTTATCTTGATGTCATGTTGTCATCGGGTGATCCAAGTTTTAATAAAGTTATCTTAGTGGCTGGCAGAAGGAATACTTGCTGAATGTTCATATTTACTGTTAAAGAGCAGAAGGTTAATAGGTTCAGCTTGTCATTTTCTGCATGTCAAGAATGAAATTTAGTACTGCACTGACGGGACTCTTCTCTTATCGGCAATCTTATAACCACAATGCTATCTCGTGTGTGTATGTGTGTGTGTGTGGGGGGGGGGGAATACAGGCGACTTTGCTCTATTTCGAGCAACGCATTCAAACCTCTAGGCAAGATCAGACTGAAACATCTGATAAACAAGAGGCACACAATCTGATAAAGAGGAAGGAAGGCATAGTTTCCATTCTGCCTTTGATTCGGAGAGCGCTCAAGGTTGTTTCATCTGCTGTAGGATCCCAGCCTTCAAATGCCTGGGCCCAGCCATTCAACCCAGGAGCAGACAATGCTCTCAGAAGCGTGCATATGGAGAATGATGTACACATAATATACTAACAGAACCATCGCTCATAAATGACAGGCAATAGGGATGTATGAATTTATTAACTCCGCTTCTCCCTATTTCTCATTTTTTTCCCCCCCAGGCTTGAATGCAGGTCACTTTTCAATTTGAAATATACGACCAGACAAAGAAAGCATATGCCCCAAAAAGCCATAACTCTGAGCAGGTTATAATATACGGCGTGCACGTAGTCCTCAACTCACGACCACATTCCTCTTGCTAAGTGAGACAGTTGTGTAAGTGACTTTTGGCCCATTTTGCGACCTTTCTTGCCACAGTCGTTAAGCTGCTAAGTGAATCACTGCAGTTATTAAATTAGGAATGTGGTGGTTAAGGGACTTCGGCTTCCCCCATTGGCTTGGCTTGTCAGAAGGTCACAAAAGGAGACCACAGGAAGCCTGGACATTGCAACCGTCATAAATACGAAGCAGCTGCCAAGCATCCAAATTTTGATCATGTGACTATGGGGATGCTGCAACGGTCGTAACTGTGAAAAATGGTCACTTTTTTCAGTGCTGTTGTCATTTCGAACCGTCACTATCACTAAAGGAAGGACTACCTGTACAGAATATTATCTAATAAAATTTGGGCCTTTCTCTTATTGTGGAGCTTTAAAAAGTTTTGCTCTGTTTCATTTAAAAAAAAAAAAAATGCATGCATTTAGAGATGTACTTTACTTTCATAAAATTGTTTGATTTGATATGCCCAGTAACCCTTAAATTGGATGGGACTCAAAACCCATTGAATCCAAGATCTTGCTGACTGAAACATCTGATAAACAAGAGGCATTCAATTTTTTTTTTTAAATCTGCTAGTTTTTGTTTTTTTAAAAAAAATAATAATAATGCAGAACTCCTGGAGTTCCAAAGCAGTGTGCAGCAGCAGCCAAAAAAGGTAACACAATCCTGGGTTGTACAAACAGAGGCATAGAATGAAGATCACATGAAATATTAGTACTGCTTTATAAAACCTTAGTGAGACTACACCTGGAATACTGCAACCAATTTGGGTCACCATACTACAAAAAAAGATGTTGAGACTTTGGAAAAAGTTCAGAGAAGAGCAACTAAGATGACCAAAGGCCTGGAGACTAAAACATACAAAGAACGGCTGCAGGACTTGGGTCTGGCTAGTCTAAAGAAAAGAAGAAATGGGGGTGACATGATAGCAGTATTCCAGTATTTGAGGGACTGCCACAAAGAAGAGGGGGTCACGTTATTCTCCAAAGCACCAGAAGGCAGGACAAGAAACAATGGTTGGAAACTGACCAAAGAGAGAAGCAACCTGGAATTAAGGAGAAACTTCCTGACAATGAGGACCAGTGGAACAGCTTGCCTCCAGAAATCGTGGGTGCTCCATCACTGGAGGTTTTTAAGAAGAGACTGGACAGTCACTTGTCTGAGATGGTATAGGTTCTCCTGCTTGAGAAAGGGGCTGGACTAGAAGACCTCTAAGGTCTCTTTCAGCTTCTATTCTATTCTATTCTATTCTATTCTATTCTATTCTATTCTATTCTATCATTTGAAAAATCTTGTGCTAAAGCATTTCAAATAGATGGTTATGCACCCTCTGTTGAGGATGTCCAGCAAACAGATACAGCCTATTGCATGGGTTGGTAGCTCTTATCATCAATACATTCCTTTTAATATCTAACTTGAATCTACTTCCCTGTAATTTCAGCACATTGTTTCTATTCCTGACTTCTGCAGCAATGAAAAACAATAGCTATCTTCTCTCCTGAGGAACTAGGTCACGACTCGGCGGAACATCAGGCTGCGGCCTGGGATAGGGCCGCAGCCGCAGCACTGGACCGAGTCGTGCCGCTGCGGCCTCTGACCCGGCGTAGATCTCAACTGGCCCCTTGGTTTACCGAGGGGCTGAGAGAGATGAAACGCCGGAAAAGACGCCTAGAGAACAGTTGGAGGGCTTCCCGAACTGAATCCGACCGAACACAGGTAAGGATGCATGTTAGATCCTACCTTGTGGCGATGAGGGTGGCGAGGACTAATTACTACTCCACCCTCATTGCATCATCAGATAATCGCCCGGCCTCCCTCTTCAGGGTGACCCGCTCCCTCCTTCAATTGAGGGGGGGCGGGGACCCCCTGGTGGGGAAGGCTGAGGAATTTGCACAATATCTGCATGACAAAGTCGCTCGGATCCGAGAGGGCTTGGACTCCGACTGGGTGGCCCCGGGGGAGGGGGCGAGGGCAGGTCTTGAGACTGTTGTATGGGAGGAGTTTGACTCTGTGGCTCCCAAGGACGTGGACAGGATCCTGGGGAGACTGAATGCAACCACATGTTTATTGGATCCGTGCCCCTCCTGGCTGGTACTGGCGGCTCGGGAGGGTACACGAGCCTGGCTCCAGGGAATTACAAACGCTTCTTTACGAGAGGGTGCCTTCCCCGCGGTCCTAAAGGAGGCGGTGGTGAGGCCCCTCCTTAAGAAGCCCTCCCTGGATCCAGATGTATTGGCAAATTATCGCCCAGTCTCCAACCTGCGCTTTGTGGCGAAGGTTGTTGAGAGTGTGGTTGCACAGCAGTTTCCTCGGCACCTGGAGGAAACGGTCTATCTAGACCCTCTCCAGTCGGGCTTCAGGCCGGGATACAGCACGGAAACGGCATTGGTCACGTTGGTGAATGATCTCTGGAGGGCCCGGGACAGGGGTTATTCCTCTG
>NW_015386407.1:644067-656919 GCF_001527695.2 Protobothrops mucrosquamatus
TCTGTGGGAGCTCCCACCCTCTGGAATGAACTGCCCCCAGAGATCAGGGTGATCCCTGATCTCCCTTCCTTCCGCCGCGCCCTTAAGACTTGGTTATTCCAGCTTGCAGGACTGGCCTAGGGCAATTTTTAGAGGGGTTTTAATTATATTTTAATTAGACTTTATTTAAAAATATTTCTTTTTAATTAATTTTAATTCTGTGATTGTTAATTGTGTACTTTTTTAATTGATTGTCAGCCGCCCTGAGTCCGCAAGGAGAAGGGCGGGATATAAATTTAATAAAAGTAAAGTAAAAAGTAAAGTAGATGTCTCTTCAGATATCAAACAACTGAGAACTCCATCTTCATTCCTTTTTTTTTTCCTCTTCTGCAGACTAAATCTATTCAGTTTCTCTAACTGTCCCTTATGGATTAGTCTCCAGTCTCCTTATTCACTCTAAGCAGGGTCTGACTGAGGCAGACTAAGCAGGGAGAATGTGTAATTTTAAGCCAACTGCTGAACATAACATGGTCAGGAACATCTAGATGAACTTGTAACTGGCTGAATAATCA
Organism: Protobothrops mucrosquamatus; assembly: GCF_001527695.2. NCBI lineage: Eukaryota > Metazoa > Chordata > Lepidosauria > Squamata > Viperidae > Protobothrops > Protobothrops mucrosquamatus. Next base: position 644,619 of record NW_015386407.1, read on the forward strand.
TGCCTAGTTATCATCTAATCCATATTTTACAGTGAGAATATTATTATGAGAACATAATGAGAGACTCTCATAACATTATATTATATCCATGACATTCCCCCAATCTGTTGATTCAAATGGACATTTTAGCCTAATTCACATTAAAATGGCAAGCAAAGACATGTCCCCCCCCATGTCAACTCGTAATGTAAGGACCCTCAAATCTATTAAAGCCCCCCATCAGATTTCCAACATTTGTAAAAGGCAGCTAAGAAATATACTTGGTTATCTTCCCAATAATTCTTTGGTCATGCATTCAATACACTTTCTTATTTTCTTAAATTTGCCCTAAATATCCCATATTTCTGGAAGATGTGACATTTTAAGCAAGCTTTTTGATCCTTAAGTCTGAGAGTAATTAGATAGTGTATCATCATCTGTAGATGCATTGATTATTTTCTGGCGTTAATTTTAAGACGGGAGATTAATGGGTTGTTTTTGTGGGAAGCTTCACTTTTAAGACTCAGATTTTTTGCCCCTTCACATTCCATTCTAGTTATCATTTCTTGTAAAATCTAGATTTACTCAGAAGTACACTCACAGAGAAATAAAGAAATATTCTGACCTGCCCAGAATTTGAGAGAGAGTTAGTTCTGTTAACTTTCTCAACACAGTCCATGTTCTGTACAGGTGTACTCTTATTTGCTGCTTATTTATTTATCAAATTTATTTGCCACCTATCTCACGATTCAAGGTGACTGTTTCTGCAGCTGTGCTTGACCAGAATTGTATTTCTTGATAGAACAGATATCAAATATTAAGCTCTGTTTGTAATTTTGTGTTATTCTTATTTCATCTCTCTAACATAACAGTGAGTGCTTCTAGCAACAACAGCTGCAACAGAAATACGATTTAACACACCCATTGATATGCCTGTCATGGCTTCAGACTATCAATTTAAATTAATTTGAAAAGAGAAGCTTGAAGAGAAAAGCAAGAAAATCACCTGGTCACACCCACAGAAGAAATGTCATTGTTGTAAACAAAAGCTAATGTGGGGTCAGTAGAGTAACCGACAAATGGAAATCTACTTCTGATTGAATACAATCATTTGTATATATTGACCATCGTCAACAAAAGCTGCAGCCAATTTATAACACAAGGTAGTAATAAAGTATGCCAGAAAATCAGTTGGTCTTTGCCTGTTCAGAACAGAAAAATATTCAGTTGGAAAGTTAAGTGCCATGAAAAAAAATGACACTCTTTTCTCTGATAATCAGTTTTTCTCTCTTATGATTTGTTTGCTTTTATTCTTTCCACCGTGCAAAACCTAGGCTACATGCCTTGCACTCATTAAAAATATTCCACAAAATACTGAAATAGTTCCATAAAATATCACACATACGTCTAGTTTGAAATTGAAATTGCTTCCACATACAATGTGGACATGGAAGGACATCTCTTCATGAATACCTGCTGATAGCCACCAGCACAGAACGTCTTCTACGTGGTGTAGCACTGGAGTAGAGTGGGTGGGTAGTTCTAGACTACCTCTCCTATACTCTTTAGTAAGGTAGTAACTCTCTGTTTATTAAAATCCTTCCACAAAGAAGATCCACCTAAAACCTATATAAAATCATCAACATTTAGGGAAGGCAGGAAAAAAAACCTCAAGATGGCATCTGGATAATTATGGATATTAGTTTAATGAAAAGAAGGACAAGGGGTGACATGATAGCAGTGTTCCAATATCTCAGGGGTTGCAATAAAGAAGAGGGAGTCAAGCTATTCTCCAAAGCACCTGAAGGCAGGACAAGAAGCAACGGATGGAAACTAATCAAGGAGAGAAGCAACCTAGAACTAAGGAGAAACTTCCTACAGTCAGAACTCTTAACCAGTGGAACAACCTGCCTCCAGAAGTTGTGAATGCTCCAACACAAGTTTTTAAGAAGAGATTGGACAACCATTTGTCTGAAATGGTATAGGATTTCCTGAATAGGGGGTTGGTTTAAAAGACCTCCAAGATCCCTTCCAACTCTATTATTCTGTCCTGTTATTCTGTTATCTTGATTTTTATGACCCCCCCTCCCCCGCCGCCAATGCACACAAGGTAGGACTGGTGTATTTCTAGGCAATTTCCTTCCTAGATGAATATATTATTAACTAAACAAACATACAAAAAAAACCCCATTCAATAGATGTATCAATAGGTTTGGATATTTTTGCTACTTATCCAGTTCTGGATCATTTAGAAACATGTGGTTATAATGGTTTATATTTATGGTTTATATTTATGAAGACTGTATGTTTTTGAGTGAGCTATATTTTATCTATATTCAGTTAATGCTTTGAGCAACCTTGACTTCAAGTTAGCCGTGATTAAATTAGATATCAATAATCCAATGGTTCTATTGGCAGTAGTGTGTGTGTGTGTGTGTGTGTGTGTGTGTGTCCATGTATTAAATTTTGCTGCAGTTTTCCTGGAACTTTCCCCAATACCTGCAATAATACAAATGGATTATTTATTGGATCAAACTCAATGGTAACTATTTGTTGAGTTAAAATGCTAGCAATTATGGGGGAAAAACAATAAGCAGTTAATAGGGACAAGAAGACTAAGAAAACTCACTGTTGCCCAAGTTCAACACTGCTTACTCTGAGTTTTATTCTGCAACTCTTGTTTTAAAGTTCCAAAGGGTGACACTGGATAATTTATACCTGTAATTTAATGTTATGTTATATATTAAGTAGAATATTCCTGTCGGCCACCCTCCTCCCCTCTAACAAACAGGCCCTTCAGTTTCCATCTTAATAAATATAGCTGGTGTGTTCTTGCATATAAATAACGGTGAGAGCTTCTCAAGGGCACCAGAAACCTTGAAGCATACAACATCAGTAAATACAAAGAGGCAAAAGGTAATCTTGGACAGTCACTGATATATTCTTCAAGGCTGCAAGTGAACCAACACACACTCTTAACTGCTGAAGCTAACAAAACCTGGGTAACAAATCCTCAAACTGGAATTTGGGGCTGCTAGAAGGGACCGTGTTTTGGTGCCCTTGCAGGAAAAGTGGCCAGAGAAAAGAAGAGGGGATCGTGGGGGTGATGATGTTCCCCTCCCCCCACTGCATTTCAGAATGTGTTTGTCTGCTTAAACATTCACGAGGGCACCAATAATTTATTTGGCTCTGGTGCTTTAATTTTCCAAAGCTTCAGTTAGGCAGACAACACAGTGACACAGTCTCCCTGCTCGGTGTCTTTCGGTAATATCTCTTGGTCCTCCTGGGAGAACAGATGCCAGAATCAGTAGACTCTTTAGCAAAGACAGGATTTCCTGTAAAATCCAGACAGGTCTGCGAGCTGCCAAAACTTGTGCAAGAAACTCTCCTAGGGAACAGGTGGCATTTATTGATGAAGACAATTTACAAGATTTCTTAGTGCACAGATTGAATTCCTTGTGTGTTCAATCACACTTGGCTAATAAAGCTATTCTGTTCTGTTCTGTTCTGTTATGTTCCTCTGTTCTGTTCTGTTCTGTTCCACTCTACTCTACTCTACTCTACTCTACTCTACTCTACTCTACTCTACTCTGGTATCCATGGATTAGCTTCAGGTACTTCTCTCCTTCTCCTCTAGCTTTTACCTTTGAAATATAGTCACCAGAAAATGGAGACACTGAACAAAGAATTATGGGTCCCTTGGCCTTGAGGTACCATAGCCCTTCACTTTTGTTATAACTAGCTCAAATGATACAGTAAGTGATGTCTGCAACAATGACATACATTGAACGTCCCTGAGTTTGAAGGTCCATAACATTCCCTGACAAGATATTTAAAAAATGAAGATAAATAGATAAATAAGGAAATAAAGAAATAAATCCTCTTTCACACACATCAACACAGATTTGCAAAACTTTGCTTTGTTATGCTTAATTGCTGCACGTACCCAGCCTGCTGAAGCTAACTATTGAAATTAATCTTTGCTGGGTTGACATAATACAGTGAAATATAAACCAGCCCATTGCAAAGAGTTTGAACAGTGCTCTAAACTTCTCCTTACAATAACGATGGGTAAAATTAGTCATGGTTAATGTGTTGTATGACAAACAAAGATTGGTTTTTTAAATGACCCAGTGAAACTTTTTGAGCAAACTCAGCCAATGTGTTTTCTTAAGATAAGGAGGGTTGAGCTTCATTTTTTTTTGGTATCAGAGAGTCTGAGACGAACATAGCATATATTGTTTTATGCGGTAGTAAGATAAGGGAATGTTAGCTATCCCATGTCGGGTCAGGAAAAGGGAAAGCTCTTTTTTTTTAAAAAAAAAAAAGGAAAAGCATCTTACTTTTAAGAGTTTGATGCAGGGAAAAAGAAATCTTATCATATCAGACAGGAATTCTAAACTTGTGCTTTTCAATTATTTATTCATTATTACTGGCTTAACTATATCATTATGTCATTTGTTTTAATGTATAAGTAAGAATTTGAGTGCTTTGAAGGTTTCATTTATTGAAAGCCTACATAGATAAGGCATGGAAAGACTGTAGTTTTTAAAAATTTAAATAAAACATAGTATAGGGGGTACCTTGCTCAATAGTAGTAACTGTAAGAGGGATCTCGGAGTCCTAGTGGACAATCACTTAAATATGAGCCAGCAGTGTGCTGCAGCTGCCAAAAAAGCCAACACAGTGCTGGGCTGCATTAACAGAGGGATAGAATCAAGATCACGTGAAGTATTAATATCACTTTACAATGCCTTGGTAAGGCCACACTTGGAATACTGCATCCAGTTTTGGTCACCACGATGTAAAAAAGATGCTGAGACTCTAGAAAGAGTACAGAGAAGAGCAACAAAGATGATTAGGGTACTGGAGGCTAAAACATATAAGGAACAGTTGCTGGAATTGGGTATGTCTAGTTTAACAAAGAGAAGGATGAGGGGGGACATGATAGCAGTGTTCCAATATCTCAGGGGCTGCCACAAAGAAGAGGGAGTCAAGCTATTCTCCAAGGCACCTGAAGGCAGGACAAGAAGCAACAGATGGAAACTCATCAAGGAGAGAAGCAACCTAGAACTAAGGAGAAACTTCCTGACAGTGAGAACAATTAACCAATGGAACAACCTGCCTCCAGAAGCGGTGAATGCTCCAACACTGGAAGTTTTTAAGAAGAGACTGGACAGCCATTTGTCTGAAATGGTATAGGGTTCCTGCCTGAGCAGGGGGTTGGACTCAATGACCTCCAAGGTCCCTTCCAACTTTATTATTATTATTATTATTATTATTATTATTATTACTATTATTATTATTATTACTATTATTATTATTATTATTATTACTACTACTACTATTATTATTATTATTATTATTATTATTATTATTATTATTATTATTATTATTATTATTATTATTATTATTATTATTAACATATTTCCAGAGCTACTGCAATAGTCAGACACAACTGGACAGGGAAACTTTACCTAAATTGACAGACCCCAAAATTGATGCGGCAAATTCGGAGACTTTCAAATCCACCAAGCTGTGTAATACGGCCTCCTGCCCTTTACCAACCATTTGTTCAGAAGATGAAAAATTATGCTGAGGCCATGAATAATGGCCCCATACATTTAAGCAAAGTTCCTTGCAAAATCTCTAGATTTCTATCAAAGCTTTTTTTTTAAAAAAAATAAAATAAAAAATAAAATAGAAGGAACCATAATTAATGCACAAAGTGCGTAACAGATGGTTCCGGGCTAACATCAAAATAGTTGCAGTGAATTCTGAAAAGAAACGGTAAGAAGGTTGAAAATTGGTGGGTGGCGTGATCCCAATAAAACCATTATCCTTGCCATCGCTGTTGTTCGTACGGTCCCTTTTGAAGTCCAGACCTTTCACTTCTGGCAATCTTCAGAACCACAAGGTAAATTAATATTATTAACTCCCATATTGCACAAACAAAGAAAACTAGGTTGTTGTTGTTTTTTTAAAGTGACTGGCCTAAAGCAATGCTATAAAACTGTGACCGAAATGGGAACACATCCTTTCCAGTTTAAAACAAAGACTCCAACTGAATTTATGGTAATTCCTATTGGATTTTTAAACGGGCTGCTCTAGCTGAGCCTACATTTAATTCTCTCCTGCTTCCTTCTTCTGCTCCTGCACACCCTCTAGGCAAAAAGTTCATTTTCCTATACATAATTCATTGAATAGTAACTGTAACGGGGCCTCTAAGGCTTGTCATAATATCTAAACAGGCTACATGATTTTTATGAAAAAGGTATTGTAACAATATGTCTATGGAGATTCTAGGTCAGTGGTGGTGAACCTATGGCACAGGTGCCAGAGGCGGCACTCAGAGCCCTCTCTGTGGGCACGCGCACCATCGCCCCAGTCCTAGACCTTCAGCTGGGTTTTATAAAACCTTTTTGCTTTAGGCCTCCGCTGCCGTGTGCAAAAAAAAAAGGTTCAATCAATCAGTCAATTTCAACTTCTCGCGGGAAAAAAAAAGATCTTGCAAAGTTGGAATTGATTGATTGAACTTTTTAGTCCCACCCAGTCTGCTGTTACCACCACAGCCACGCCCACCCAATAGGCCACGCCCAGCCAATGGGCCACACCCAGCCAATGGGTCACACCCAGCCAATGGGCCACATCCAGCCAATGGCCACACCCACCCGGCACCCGATGATGCATAAGTGGGTTTTGGGTTGCAGTTTGGCACTCGGTCTCTAAAAGGTTCGCCATCACTGTTCTAGGTCATCCAGCTCATGGTTGTCTCAAGGTGCTTTTTCAAAAGGCAACTGGACAACTGTATGGTTTTCCCCCCTCCCTTCAGGAGGAAGACATTTTGCTTCTCATACAAGAAGCTTCATCAATTCATCACAACTTGGATGAGAAGTTAAATGTCTTCTTCCTCAAAGGGGGAAGAAGAAAAAAACCCCATTCAGTTGCCTTTTGAAAAAAAAGCAACTTTGAGACTATTTTAACAATAGGATGGGAAAGGAAACCTAGAATTCTGTTTAGGGTTTCATTAAACAAGGAGAGCACAGAAGGGATTCATTAAGATGGCTACTGCATCTGGGCTCAAAAATGCAGACGAACATAAGAAGGCAGTGTAAAATGTGGTGGAAAGTCTGGAAGAATAATGGAATATTATTCCATTAGAATGGGATTATTCGACCAATAGAAGCAAATATTTGTGGGTCAGGATCAAATTGTGGTATTCTTGGTGCCTTCTGAGTTTGGTTGTTTTCTTGCAGACATTTTACTACCCAACTAGGTAACCAACTTCATTCCTGGGAAAAAAATGTTAAGACACAAACAGTCAAGATTCTGTCGATAATTTACCTCCTAAACAGCAACTCAGTGGAAGTGCTTAGAAACCTGGAAAGAAGTAAACCATTTTTTTTTGCATGTATTGCAACCTTAAAGCGTTCCCTAATAGTTCTCTTGTACTTCTCAAGATTATGTATTCACATCAACACTAGTATTAAATTAAACATCACCTAGCATAATATGCTAAAGCTTAAACCCTGTCTCTGTTCTCAATCTTTTGCATGCACACATGTACATATGTGGAACTACCATAAAAAATCTTATCTATAGCATGAGGTTGTATTTTAATGGAATGGAATGGGATGGAGTGGAGTGGAGTGGAATAGAGTGGAGTGGAGTGGATGGAATAGAATAGAATAGAATAGAATAGAATAGAGTAGAGTAGAGTAGAGTAGAGTAGAGTAGAGTAGAGTAGAGTAGAGTAGAGTAGAGTAGAGTAGAGTAGAGTAGAGTAGAGTAGAGTAGAATAGAATAGAATAGAATAGAATAGAATAAGGGAAGAATAGAATAGAATAAGGGAAGAATAGAATAGAATAGAATAGAATAGAGTAGAGTAGAGTAGAGTAGAGTAGAGTAGAGTAGAGTAGAGTAGAGTAGAGTAGAGTAGAGTAGAGTAGAATAAAATAGGAAAAGGAATAGAATAACAGAGTTGGAAGGGACTTTGGAGGTCATCTAGTCCAACCCCCTGCCCAGGCAGGAAACCCTATACCATATAGTCACACCAGCCACATGACCGCAGAAGTGTCTTTGGACAATTCTAGTTCCCTCAACTAAGAAATGGTGAAGAGTAGACATGTCTGGACAGAGGAAACCTTTACCCTTTTTTACTATCTAAAATAAGCTCTAGATTTCTGTAGCCCAGTTATGGTATCCTTACCTATTCATTGTTTTAGGTGATGGTAAACAAAGCTTGCTCCTTTTTTTATGTTCAGAAAAGCATTAAAGCCTTATTAAGCATTTTCTTGCATCTCTCACTCTTTACATTTTCCACTTCTCCAACAAGCATCATCTCTCTACTTGCTCACATTAACTTGACACTCACAGCCTGAAACACTTCCACCGCTACTATAAAGAATAACCCTTCTATGTGCATCTCAACCCCACTTAGTTGGAAATATCACCTAACATAATATGCTAAAGGAGTTTGCACTACAGCTGAAGCTTAAACCCTGCCTCTGTTCTTGAACTTTTGCATGCACACATGTACATATATGAAATTACAATAAAAAAGAATCTTATATGTAGCATGAGTTTGTATTTTGACAGAATGGACTGGACTGGACGGGACTGGACTGGGGTGGGGTGGGGTGGGGTGGAGTGGAGTGGAATAGAATAGAATAGAATAGAATAGAATAGAATAGAATAGAATAGAATAGAATAGAATAGAATAGAATAGAATAGAAAATAGAAAATAGAAAATGGAACAGAGGAATAGAATAGAATAGAATAGAATAGAATAGAATAGAATAGAATAGAATAGAATAGAAAATAGAAAATAGAAAATAGAAAATGGAACAGAGGAATAGAATAGAATAGAATAGAATAGAATAGAATAGAATAACTGAGTTGGAAGGGACTTTGGAGGTTATCTAGTCCAATCCCCTGCTCAGGCAGGAAACCTTATACCATTTCAGACAAATGGTTGTCCAATCTCTTTTTAAAAACTTCCAGTAATGGAGCATTCACAAATGGACATACATGTCTGGAAGTATCATTCATACAGTAAGACACACACTGGAAAAAAACAGATCATTTCATTCGGACAGAAATATGCAATATGTCAACTGTTTTGCCAGCTAAGATTCCACCAGCCTAGTGATTCCATTCCCTATACATCTCCCTATTTAAAAACCACCAGTTTTCTTGAAACAACGTCATAGAAACAAGTTGCGTCAATAGCTTTGGTAGGAATTAATCATTTCTCTTGGCTAATGTAGATATGGATCACAGATCAAAGTTTTTCTCCCTTAAAATAGCCTGCCAGAATAAGTGTTGAATGAGTTTGTTGGTTTTTAATTCCTTGATTTATTATCCACATAACTGTATTGTTTTGGTCTTCCTCTCTGCAAAACTATATTCAACATATGCTTATAGGATGCCATTAGAAGCCCAGTGCAAGCTGTAATATTTCTTAGAAGCTTGCTTTATGGGGATAAAGTAGTGGGGTTTTTTTTTTTAAATCTTATTAAATAGAAATGGATGCAATATATTTGGGGTGTATTCAACACAATATATTTTGGGGTGTATTCAACACAATTCAATGGACTTAGACATCTAAGCTTGTATTACTGCAACAAGTTGGGCTGGATAACCTTGCCTGAATGCAAAATTATCTTTGATTCTGGAAAGAGTGTGGAAAAGAGCAACAAAGATGATTAGAAACCTGGAGGCTGAAACATATGACGAACGGTTGCAGGAATTGGGTATATCTAGTCGAGTGAAAAGAAGGCCCATGGGCACATGATAGCAGTGTTCCAATATTTGAGGTCCTGCTACAAATAAGAGGGGGGTCAACCTGTAAAAAGAGGGGGTCAACCTAATTTCCAAAGCACCAGAAGGCAAGACAAGAAACAAAGGATGGAAATTAATCAAAGAGAGAAGCAATCTAGAACTAAGGAAACATTTCCTAACAGTGTGAACAATTAACCAGTGGAATGGCTTGCCTTCAGAAGCTGTGGGTGCTCCATCACTGGAAGCTTTTAAGAAGAGATTGGACAGCCACTTGTCTGGAATGGTACAGAGTCTCCTGCTTGAAAAAGGGGCTGGACTAGAAGACCTCCAAGGTCTTTTCCAACTCTGTTCTTCTGTTATTCTTGTTAAACTGTTCTCTGTTACATTAACCCAAATGTGGCTTTATGAATAGACTCTCCAAGAGTATTTGGAGAAAGCCCAAGTACTACAGAAATTACATGGCAAATCCAGTCTTCCATTTACAACAATGATAAAATGGCTACAACACTGAAGGAGATGTCTGTAAAGTCCTTAATTTAATAAAGACAACGGATAAATTGCCTCTTCAAATGAAAGTTAGAAAATGTTCAGTAAACTGTTGATGTTTTTTTCCCCCCAGAAATATCCCATATTTTCTTAAACAGTCACTACCAAGCAAGAGTTTTTAAGAAATTTGGATTTGCCTCTTAAGGAAAACAAGAAAATTTGAAATCTGATTTTTTTTTTTTTAGATCTGCCTTAGGATGAGCCCAACTAAGGTTCTACATCAGTGATGGTGAACCTTTTAGAGACCGAGTGCCCCAAAACTGGCCCCGCCCCCACCCCCACCCCNCTCCTGCCCCGCCCCCCCCCCACCTGCCCGCAAGGCCACTCATCATCTCCAGGGCTCGCCGCAGATCGCCCAGCAGCACCATGGCAGCCACGCCCTCTGCCCGCGCCCTGCAGCAACAACTGTGCATGATGGGGCATGAGGGCAGAGTCTTGTCTACGCTGTCTGGCTGCCATGTCCTTGGCTGCGCTGCTCCGCGTGGGCCACGCTCGGGGGTGACCCTCCTCCAGGGGGGCTGCTGGTGAGGAGGGGGTTGCAGGGGGAGGCAAGACTGGGGCAACAGCACATATGCCCACAGAGAGGGCTCCGAGTGCCGCCTCTGGCCCCCGTGCCATAGGTTCGCCACCACTGTTCTACATTGTCTGAAATTCCATAAATAGCTTTTGTGAAATATATTCTGCAAAAGTATAAAAACACTCCTGTAATAGTTGTATAAGTTTATATAAGGGAAAACAAAACTAAGCATTTCCAATGATGGAACATTCTGATTTGTCCAGTCCTACAGTTATAACTTCACTAGCACTGATGCTGTTACCTAGTTTGGATAATGAAACATATGCAAGAAAACAACCAAGGACTCCCAACCAGTGGTGGAATTCAGAGAGCACCAAGGACTCTCAACCAGTGGTTGGATTCAGCCAGTTCACACCACTTTGGCAGAACCGGGAGCTATTTTTTTGTTGCCCAGGCCCAGAATGGACTTCCGGAAGCAGCATCCATACAGAGAACCACTGCCCCCAACAATAACTTTTTTCAGGCATTAGGAAGAAAGTGCAAGCTTTTTGAGTAGAGTGTTTAGTCTGCATAGTTCTACCTTTTTTGTTTCTCTGACTTTCCTATCCTGAACATGTTGATCTGAAGGTTAAGTGCATTTGCACTCAATTTTTGTTCCTGCAAATGCAACTCTATTCATGATATCTTTTTTTAAGGTCCCAAATCATACAGGGAGCCGCACTTCAACATAGATCAACATGAATACAAGTCTGCTTCAGATCTCTTAGCACAGGGGTCTTCAACCTTGGCCCTTTTATGACTTGTGGACTTCAACTCCCAGAATTCCTCAGCCAGGCATGCTGGCTGAGGAATTCTGGGAGTTGAAGTCCACAAGTCATAAAAGGGCCAAGTTTGAAGACCCCTGTCTTAGTAGAACCTCTGTAGTCTGAAGAAGACATGACAAGGCTACGTAGATGGACCCATTCTTTCCATTCAGTTAGAAATGCTCATATATGTTTACACACACATACAAACACACACACACACACACACACATAGGGACACCTGAAGATGGCTGCATTGTGCCAGAGAAGGAACAAGCAGTTCCATTCCTCTATTATTCTGAACAGATTGCTCAAAGCATTTTTTGTATTTGATTTCAATAATAAACTCCAACACATAGGGATGAGGGGGAGTGCTATCCATTTAATAATTTGAGTCATGATTTGTGATACGTTATTAATCTGTTGGGGAAGCTAATAAAAAGAGGATCAGTCTTGACAATGCAGAAGTGAATGACTTAAATCTGCTTTTGAGGCTCCAATAAACCTCTGACATGACCGCATAAGTTTTGAAGAAAGCTTATTGCAGAAAGAAGAAGAAGAAAAATAAAAGGGAGAAGGAGAGGGAGAGGGAGAGGGAGAGGGAGAAGGAGGAGGAAGAAGAGGAGGAGAAGGAAAAGGTAAGGAGGAGGAGGAGGAGGAGGAGGAGGAGGAG
>NW_015386407.1:658259-661758 GCF_001527695.2 Protobothrops mucrosquamatus
AAGAAGAAGAAGAAGAAGAAGAAGAAGAAGAAGAAGAAGAAGAAGAAGAAGAAGAAGAAGAAGAAGAAGAAGAAGAAGAAGAAGAAGAAGAAGAAGAAGAAGAAGAAGAAGAAGAAGAAGAAGAAGAAGAAGAAGAAGAAGAAGAAGAAGAAGAAGAAGAAGAAGAAGAAGAAGAAGAAGAAGAAGAAGAAGTTCTGATTTCTTCAGTATTGTGATAAAGGAATGTGGTGTATTCCATGAATAATGGAATACCTGATTTATTACAGAAATACTTTACAAACACCATGTACTAGGTGGCAGGTTTCAAGAAATACTTATAAATACTTTGTGATTAAACTTCCTCCTCCAGGTAACTATGAAATTCATAAAACATATTAATCTTCTGTACCCTTTCATTACTACAGAGAAGAGCAACAAAGAGTGCAGAAACGAGCAGAAAAGATGATTAGGGACCTGGAGTCTAAAACATACAAAGAACAATTGCAGGATTTGGCTAGTCTAATGAAAAGAAGGACTGGGGGTGACATGGTAAGAGTGTTCCAATATTTGAGGGGCTGCCACAAAGAAGAGGCGGTCAACCTATTCTCCCAAACCACCTGAAGGCAGGACAAGAAACAATGGATGGAAACTAATCAAAGAGGGAAGCCATCTAGAACTAAGGAGAAATTTTCTCACAGTGAGAACAATTAACTAGTGGAACTGCTTGCCTCCAGAAGTTCTGGGTGCTCCATCATTGCAAGCATTTAAGAAAAGTCCTGACAGCCACTTGTCTAGAATGGTATGGGGTCTCCTGCTTGAGCAAGGGGTTAGATTCCAAGGTCCCTTCCAATTTTGTTATTCTATTATTACAAATGTTTCTCAGAAGATCTACTCAATCCATAGGTATCTACTAAAGTTCAGTTCCATTGATTGAAGCAGAAGAGGGGTTTACAAGTAGAAAAGGCTGTCTGATGAACTTTTCATTTGGCTATCTATGGATTATTTTCCTTTTCTGAGATGAGGCTGAAAAATTATTATTAATGAAAGAGAGATATTTTTTTTTACTCGGTTGAGACATCCCTTTTGTTAATCTCTTTATCTTCTGCTTTGTTCTTTATTGCAACTACAAATTTGGTTGTGACCTTATGCTGGATGATATTTGTCTACTTGCACGATTCATTTTCTTCCATGGCCATCTAGGACATTATACAGGTTGTTAATCACATGCACACATATATCTGCCCAATCCATTTGATCATCCAAATTGACAATAAAATTTAATAAGAAAAATCTACCCAAAGAAAGAAAGCCCACAATCTGTACACACATTTTGATTCTTTCCATCAAACTTGTACGGATAGACAAATATAAGAAACTACTTAACATACTGGAAAAGTTGTTCATTTCACTTTTTATGAGAATGTTCAACTTGGAAATGAACAGAGTCAATTTTGCATCGATCCAATTTCATCAAGGATTAGGCAGGGAAAACTTTTCTTTTTTTTAATGTTTGTTTTCGGTGCCTCTTAAAAGTGAAAATAAAGTAAGGCAACCAATATCGATCAGGTCATATAAAATCTTGAGGAACATTATTATCTCCATCGCTAATAAGCCCAATTAAACCTGTACTATGAAGCACAAATGGAAGAATATTTTAAAACTTGCTATTACAGTCTGAGTATATGGGTTTCCCAATAATTTAAAGACTGCAAATGTGCATTATATATTGAAGGAGAGACAAATCTCCTTTTAAAAGAAGTAGATATTATTGGCAAACAGAGATACCAATAAAATTTACTGAGGATTAGAGAGGAATAGAGACAGATTATGAATGGGCCTATAACAGTAAAGGGAAGTTTCTGAAGCCATAAAAAAGATTAAACCAGGAAAGGTGCCTGGACCAGATGGATTATCAGCTTCTTATTATAAATGATTTCAGGATGAACTTTTACAACCTTTACAAAACCTGATGAATTCTATCTTATGAGGAGGAAAGTTGCCAGAGAGTTGGAAAGAGGCCAATATAGCATTAATACCTAAAGAGCGACGAGATTTCATTTTAACAAGAAACTATACACCAGTATTACTGTTGAATGATATCTGTTAGTTATTCAGAATTTACAGAATAACAGTTGGAAAGGATCTTGGAGGTCTTCTAGTCCAACTCCCTGCTCAAGCAGGAGAACTTATATCATTTTTGACAAATGGTTGAGTCTCTTCTTAAAAGCCTCCAGTATTGGAGCACCCAGAACTTCTGAAGGCAAGTTGTGCTACTGTTTGATTGTTCTCACTGTCAGGAAATTTCTCCTTAGCAATAGGTTGCTTTTCTCTTTGTTCAGTTTCCATCCATTGCTTCTTATCTTGCCTTCTCGTGCTTTGGAAAATAGATTGACTCCCTTCTTCATTTTGGCAGTCCCTCAAATATTGGAACACTGCTATCATATTACCCCTAGTTCTTCTCTTCACTAGATAGACATACCCAATTCCTGCAACCATTCTTCATATGTTTTAGCTTCCAGTCCCCTAATTATCTTTGTTGCTCTTCTCTGCACTCCTTCTAGAGTCTCAAAATCTTTTTTTGTACTGTGGTGTCCAAAACTGGATGCAGTGTCATAACAATTCTAGACGATGGAGTGAAACTAATTTTGTAAGAATTTATTCATGAGGGTCAATGTGGGTTTTTACCTGAAAGACAGTTAGGGGACAATATTAAAAACATGTTGGACATTTTGGAACATAATTGTTAATGGGGATCTTAAAAAAAAACCCTGTCAGAAACAAAAAGAAACAAGACAGATTTGTCCCAATGGCTTCTCTCTTGTTTATTTTGATTCTTGGAATACTGAATAGAGATATAAGACAATTGTGTGATAGGTACGGTCAGTGGGAGGGGCAGGTATGGCGGGAGCAGAGGACCATATCGGGTTTTGGGAGCACGCACACGCTGCTTACAAGCTTGTGGATGCTCCGATCCTCAGGGCTCTATTCGACTCCCTGGGACCTCAGATCCTCGGGCCCGGGACCATCGGCTGATGTTGTGCAACACCAGGTCCGTAGTAAATAAGGCCCCCCTCATTCAAGAGCAGATTCAAGAGGGGGGAGCGGACCTGGCAGGTATTACCGAGACCTGGTTGGGCATGGAAGGTGGAGTTCCCCTTGTCGATCTATGCCCACCAGGTTTCCAGGCATTCCATCGGCCGAGAGCCCGGGGTAGAGGCGGTGGGGTGGCGGTCATTATAAGGGAGAGTCTGTGTCCAAGGGAGGCCACTGTGCCTCAGATAGACGGTGTGGAGTCCTTCCTTGTGAAGTGGGGACATGGGATGCAAGTGGGCCTGTTGATAATATACCTGGCCCCCTGCTATGTGTCAACGGCCCTGCCCGAGCTGGCCGACGTGATAGCCGGGGTGGCGGTTGGGACCCCCAGACTTATAGTTATGGGGGATCTCAACCTGCCATCAGCGGGTGAAACGTCGGCGGTGGCTCGGGAGTTCATGGCCTCCATGACGACCATGGACTTGAC
>NW_015386407.1:663542-680156 GCF_001527695.2 Protobothrops mucrosquamatus
TCCGCCGCGCCCTCAAGACATGGCTGTTCCAACAAGCGGGACTGGCCTAGGATAATTTTTAAGAGGGGTTTTTAGAGGGGTTTTTAATCATATTTTAATCAGACAATTTAAATATTTCATTTTAATTAATTTTAACTTTGTGATTGTTATTGGTGTTTTTAATTGATTGTCAGCCGCCCTGAGTCCGCAAGGAGAAGGGTGGGATATAAATTCAAATAATAATAAATAATAATAAATTGTGAAGATTGTAAGAGTAAAGATATTTTTTTTAAAAAAAGAGAGACTTGTAAATTACAGGCTTTCGGAGATGACTTGAAGTTGGTTCTGGAAGTTCCTTTAAAGGGCATTGAAATATTAATGAGCAAATTAAA
This sequence comes from Protobothrops mucrosquamatus, assembly GCF_001527695.2. Lineage (NCBI taxonomy): Eukaryota > Metazoa > Chordata > Lepidosauria > Squamata > Viperidae > Protobothrops > Protobothrops mucrosquamatus. Next base: position 663,914 of record NW_015386407.1, read on the forward strand.
AGAATTTGGTGCATCAGCAGTTTTCAAGATTGATACACAGAAGACGAAGATGTTAACAAAAATGAGAAAACAGAAGATCAAACAGAATTGATGAACGAAGATTAGGAGGAAGATAAAATATCTGACTATCACTATGACAAATATGAACTGCATGCTATTTCAAAATAACTAAGTTAAAACATGGAAGGAAGCTTAAAAAGGCATATTAAGATGGGAAGAAACTACAACTGGGGAGAATTCCTATGATAAAAAATGAATGTCTTGCTTAGAAGGATGGTTTTGTTTTGTTTTTTTCTTCAGACAATAACTGTTTTGACAACTGATGTGCCATTTAAACAGTGGCAGAAAAATATATCTAAATTTGTATGGCAGGAGAAATAAAACCCAAGAGTTATATATAAGGTTGTAAGTGGTAAACTGGAGAGGCAAGAGGAGAATTGATTCTATGTGATATGAAACTACATTTTGCGGCTTGCTCTTTGTTTAGATGAAAGTGGGGCTGCTTGCTGAGAAATAGTTATCTGCATCCAGTTTTGGTCACCACGATGTAAAAAAGATGTTGAGACTCTAGAAAGAGTGCAGAGAAGAGCAACAAAGATGATCAGGGGACCGGAGGCTAAAACATATAAGGAACGGTTGCTGGAATTGGGTGTGTCTAGTTTAATGAAGAGAAGGATGAGGGGGGACATGATAGCAGACTTCCAATATCTCAGAAGAAGAGGGAGTCAAGCTATTCTCCAAAGCACTGGGAATTGAAGTCCACAAGTCATAAAAGGGCCACGTTTGAAGACCCTTGTTTTAAACAAATGACCCATTGGGGACCCCATATCGAAACAACATATGTGCGGCCAGAATCTGAAAACATTTAATATGGCACAGTACTTGAATAAAATGATTTGTGGGAATGATTGAGATAGATTGTAGGGGCGATACTGAAACATAATTTTATCTTATTTCACTTATCTATATATCAAATTATTGTATTTTACTCCAATTTCATGGCTTATAAATCCTTCCATTTCCTACTATCCAGTCGGAGCTGAAGAAGCTTCTTGGATGAGAAGTGAAATGTCTTAAAAAAACAACAAGAAAGTCCAGTTGCCTCCTGAAAAAGCACCTTTGGGACAACAGGATGATTGAGAATGTCCATAGACACTCCAATTCTATCTTAAATTGTTTTTATATAGGACTTTATTAATAATTTGTGTTTGGAACTCTGTATTTTGACATGGTCTATGGGCTAGTCAATAAACTAAACTAAATTGTTACACAAACAAACACCAAAAGACCAAATATTGAACTATTGGTTACACATAATTTGGCTGATCACCAATTTGTGCAAATCTGTTGCATTTTATACTTTCTATTTATTCAAAATTCTACTCCTAATATAGCTGTAACTCTTCTACGATAACAATCACAATGATTTGGTTCATTACTACTTTCTGTTGCAAATGATTCAACATTTGTAGAGAAGGAACAATCCTATTATTTTAAAATGATATGAAGCAAATACATAAAAATCCACTTCTCAAAAGGATTCATATTTCATATTTCCCACAAACTGGATAACTCGATAACAGTGAAATGGCATTACTTTAAAAGAAAAGAAAAACATGGTTTAAAAAGAATTTAACACAATTTGGAAACATTCTAAAAGTAGCCTCAACCTGCATTTCAAAATTCGGAGGATTTAAAAAGAGAAGAGAAGAAAGTTTGACAAAGTTTATGGAAAGTTACTTCATTGGACTTACTAAAGAAGGAATACTGGTAACCCTCAACTTATAATAGTTTGTTTGGTGAGCATTCAAAGTTACAAGAGCATTGAAAAAAGTGACTTACGGCCATTTTTCACACTTATGGCCTTCGCAATATCCCCATGGTCATGTGATCCAGCAACCTATTTTTTTTTACTTAAAAGCAACCCCACTCTTTTTAACCTTATTTTACAGATCCAATTTATTGTTGAGCATATCTCCAAGAAAGCTCTGTTTCTTTCTATTTCTGTTTCAGTTTGGCTAGTCTAGAGAAAAAAAGGACTAAGGGGGACGTGATAGCAGTATTCCAGTATTTGAGAGGCTGCCACAAAGAAAAAGGGGAGTTTAATTTATTTTCCAAAGCACCAGAGGGCAGGACAAAAAACAACGGATGGAAATTAACCAAGGAGAGAAGCAACCTGGAATTAAGAAGAAACCACCTCATAGTGAGGGCAATTAACCAGTGGAATGGCTTGCCTTCAACTATTGAGGATGCTTCATCACTTGAGGTTTTTAAGAAGAGACTGGACAGCCACTTGTCTGAAATGATATAGGGACTCCTGCTTGAGCAGGGGGCTGGACTAGAAGACCTCCAAGGTCCCTTCCATCTGTATTCTGATTCTAGGATTGGCCTATTTAGTTTTCCTCTACCACTGTGACAGTGACACTGTCTATCACTGAAAGTGTCAACTCTGCAACCTGGCTGAAGCCATTTTGCTTGTTCTCCATTGCCACAAGAACGGGAAGGGGGTGCAGAGTGTTTTTGCTAGTCTAAACAATTTTGGATCCCCTGGGAATCAAAGTCATTCTATCAGTTAGCTTAGAAAGAATTACAGGCTTGGTTTCACTTTTGACCATGCCGGTATTTTGTAACCAATAAACATATTCTTTGAGGAAACCTCTAGCCTCTGAGTTCTGATTTTGTTGGTCTTAGCACCGGAACCATGACATAAAGTTTTATTTTGATCCCACTTACCCACCCACCCAAACTCTATAGTTAGATGCAGATACTTCTGTGCAAGAAATATCAGTAGGGTATAAATATGGGAGTCTCCCACGTGTGAAATTCCTGCTAGGAGAAGGCCTAACAAGCAATTTTTTCTCTCTCTCTTCCAGCAAATTTTTAGCCATTTATGGCAATCTGGGGTTTTGCCAAGGCTGAGATTCTTGTTTCCCTGAAATTTATGCAAAAGGTTAATTGATGTAGGCTGCTTTGGTTTTATGTTAAGAGTGGGAAACCCAAATCCCCAGGAGATCTATCAAGACATTACTGTAATCACAGCCTCCCCCATTTGGCTTGTCCTCTCAATCCTCTTTAAGTTCCTGCCAACCATTGGTTCCACTTCTTCCAAAATCAGCAAGGACATCCCAGGAGAACCAACCAATCTTTAAGTGCTTGTCTCCTCTTAATTCTTCATCTAAGTTGCTCCCATGGAGCAAGGCTTTAATCATATATTAGCAGCCCACTGATCTGGCGATAAGTGCTGACTTAACTGGGGAAACGGGAAGAGAATCCCATGCTAGGTGTAAACTAACAATAGCCATTCCTTAGAGCTTATCTTTCCACACTTCATCCTTTGGCTTTCTCGTCTGTGCTTCATAGCTTGAAGTGCTTTATGTCTCTATTTATTACCTTAAGGGTTCCCCTTAGCACACTAGGAAGGATGAATTAACTAACAAAACTTCTGAAGGCTGTACAAAAGTGCTTGGGAAGAAAAAAAAATCTTCAGGCATTAAAAAAGGTTAATGAAACCCATACATCAGAGAAGCAAATCCCTTCTGTGTCTCGCCATCAGAAATGTGTGTATTCACTCATCGGCTTATGAACACCCACACCTATAACAGATTTTCAAATAATTTTGCTTGTGTCTTCTGTAGAGATTGCTTGTTTCACTCCATAATCAACCACAGAAAGTTTCAGAGCCTTGTCTATCTGGGAAATCCAAAGCAGAGTTTGTTACTATTTACACGGAGTCTCATTGGGAAAGATAGATAGATAGATAGATAGATAGATAGATAGATAGATAGATAGGTAGGTAGGTAGGTAGGTAGGTAGGTAGGTAGGTAGGTAGGTTGATAGGTAGGTAGGTAGGTAGGTAGGTAGGTGGATGGGTGGGTGGGTAGGTAGGTAGGTAGGTAGGTAGGTAAGCAGGCAGGCAGGCAGGCAGGCAGGCAGGCAGGCAGGCAGGCAGGCAGGCAGGCAGGCAGGCAGGCAGGCAGACAGACAGACAGACAGACAGAGGCAGAGAGAGGCGAAAGAGGCAAAGAGATAGAGATGGAGATGGAGATGGAGACGTACAGAATAATGGAGTTGGAAGGGACCTTGTAGGTCTTCTAGTACAAGCCCCTGCTCCAGCAGGAAACCCTATACCACTGTCCAGTTTCTTCTTAAAAACCTCCAAAGATAAGGCACCTACAACTTCTGAAGGCAAACCATTCCACTGGTTAATTATTCTTACTGTTACAAAATTTCTCCTTAGTTCTAGGTTGCTTCTCTCCTTGATTAGTTTCCATCCATTGTTTCTTGCCTTGCCTTCCGGTGCTTTGGAAAATAGATTGACCCCCCTCTTTTTGTGGCAGCCCCTCAAATATTGGAACACTGCTGTCATGTTATATCTGTCTCTCATGCAATAGAAGATAGATAGATAGATAGATAGATAGATAGATAGATAGATAGATAGACAGACAGACAGACAGACAGACAGACAGACAGACAGACAGACAGACAGACAGACAGACAGACAGACAGACAGACAGACAGACAGACAGATAGATGATGGATGGACGGACAGACAGGAAGCAGGCAGGCAGATAGAGATAGACAGACAGATGGACAGACATTACCATATTGTCATAAAAATTACAGAAAGGTAGACAGGTATTCACCAGGAGCTGAGTTACATGAGAGAGATTCTATTCTCAGTCAACTTATTTTTCCCCTTTCAAAGTGATGCTAAAGCTAGCTTATTTGTTTTTCACTTACCCAATTTATCTAACACCTTAATCCTATTGGAGTCTAGATGGATTACAGATAATAAAACAAAGGATGGATCACAACTAATGTATTGATACCTACAGTGTCACTGAAATGTGAGTGAAAGTCCCTAGAATGTATAACAACCTTATCTCTCTGTTGATCCAGAGCTCTGCATGGTTCGGAATCATGCATTTCATCATAACCCATGGACTCACTCAGTCAATAAAGTTTAGTTTTCAGAATACTCTGGATTAATTCATGTGTAGCCAAGTGGCCAAAGGGACTAGTAGTCTTAGATAGATCTTGCGCCTCACATGTTTCTCCAACTTTACACCTTCCACAATATCACAGACCTCTTATATAATTTTCCACAGCTGACCTGCTCTGCAAAAGACATAAAGCAGTGAAGAAAATGCTCCACTGTACCATAGCAAAGGGAATAAATATAACTGACTTGGTTCTCAAAAGCACATCCTATAATGAGAGGCAAAGAAAGAAATAAGTGGCATGTTTTCCATCCCATCCTTGACTCTTCTTCTTCTTGTGCCATATCCATTATTGGATGTTGGCGATCATGTTGGCGATCCTGTTTTTACCATCCTTGACAGGGGAACTAATCTTCCCCCTTGAAAATTAGCTATTATCTCTTGCTAACAACTTCTGAACGCTCTATGCTTTCAGATGTTCATAGGTGAACATTTCTGCAATGGTACCCACATTTTGTTCTTATGGTTACTAAAGGGTTGTGGGTTTGTCAAAGACTAAACACTGGTTAATGGAACAAGCAACTTTATTTAATCTGACCAAGAGCTCCTGCTATCTCTATTAGATTGAATAAGACAGGGGTCTTCAAACTTGGCCCTTTTATGACTTGTGGACTTCAACTTCTGGGAGTTGAAGTCCACAAGTCATAAAAGGGCCAAGTTTGAAGACCCCTGGAATAAGACATTTCCTAACAGTGAGAACAATTAGCCAGTGAAACAGCTTGCTTTCAGAAGTTGTGGGTGTTCCATCACTGGAAGCTTTAAAGAAGAGTCTGGAATGATATAGGGTCTCTTGCTTGAACAGGGGATTGGACTAGAAGACCTCCAAGATCCCTTCCAATTCTATTATTATTATTATTATTATTATTATTATTATTATTATTATTATTATTATTATTATTATTATTATTATTATTATTATTATTCGCACAGTCAGCCAAATTTCAGACTGGATTTGGCATTTTTGTCTGTCTATCGAGTCCTTACCAAGGACCTGGGATAGGCAGATCTGGTACTATTATTATTATTATTATTATTATTATTATTATTATTATTATTATTATTATTATTATTATTATTATTATTATTATTATTCATCACACAGTCAGCCAGATGTTCAGACTGGATTTGGCATTTTTGTCTACCTATCGAGTCCTTACCAAGGATCTGGGATAGGCAGATGTGGATGTTTGATGGTATTACAGATATCGTCGCAGGATGGAAGCAGTTCCTAGTAAGGCCGCCTTTTGCAATTGACTAATGGCGAATTTGTCAGTGCCAATGGTGTTCAAGTGGTGCTCCAGTTGTTTTGGGGTGGCACCCAAGGTGCCTATTACTATTGGTACTACCCTTGCTTGCCTTTGCCACAGTCTTTCTATCTATTACTATTACTACTACTACTACTACTACTACTACTACAATATATGTGGCCTCTTGCTAACATTTCAAAAAAAAATTAAATATTATTCCAGGAAGCCTTTGGCTAACTGATTCGTTAAGGATAGCTGTCTTGGGTTATCTGTTGTGACTTTATTGTTATTGCATTGTTGTTGTTGTTTGCAATTGTACAGAGACTCAAGTATTTCAAACACAGAGCACATTATAAATATGATTAACTAATAAATAAAACAGATGCAGTTATAACGGACTGACATAATTACCAACCAAGGCCTTGTATTTTGGGGAGTGTGTTTATGTGTGTGAGGGAGGGAGAGATGGAGGGAGGGAGAGAAAAAAAAAAAAGAGAGAGAGAGAGAGAGAGAGAGAGAGAGAGAGAGAGAGAGAGAGAGAGAGAGAGAGAGAGAGAGAGAGATTTCCTTTCATTCCAAACCAGATTAAGACTTCAATTGGGGCTTAAATCAAGAAGGGCTGCCCTGCCCTAATGGATGGCTAACACAGGCAGGCCAAGAGACAGAGTAACCTTGATCTCTCAGAACAAACTGACAAGAAAGTAGCTGGTGATGATGATGGTTGAGGGAACTAAACACTGCTTGAGAATCCAGGGATGTAACATTCAATCATTTTGACTTTGTTCCAGGTCTCTGTTCAGACACACACAGCTGCGGGGCATTTTATAAATTTTCTTGATATGAGAACAATAGCCACAGCAGCTAGGACAGAATGAGTGCCCTAATAGGAAAAAGTCTTTGATTAACTGGTCATAGAGATGGTTCTTTGGGGAACTATGCACTAAACTATTTCAATGCCAATCTCGGGCACGTTGAGTTTCGAGCTGTTCTTTCTCAGTCTCACAGTATGTCACACAAAATGTGCCTTACTTCCTAATCACCAAAAAGTGTTAGGAAGGTGCCTTCGGCTCACTCAGAAACATGTTTCAAGGGCCATTAGCTGTTTAGACAACAATAATCTTTCCTTGAGGCAAAACAACATGTTTTGTTTTACGGTCTCTCTCCCCCCACCTCTCTCTTTCTCCCTCTCTCGTTTTTCTTTCTCTTTCTCCTATCTCATTCTCCCTCTTTTAACCAGGCTCCGAATTCATTAAAAAAGAAGAACCACAGGGTTACCAAAAATTCTCCTACAAAATGTCTTTTCTTGCCTACTCTTCATCAGTGGGAGCTTGAATGGCTAAGATCTACGGATACTGAGTTCCCTCAAAGCTACAAGGGAAAGCAACATGATTTGGACCGCAAACATCACTGCCAAACAACTCCTGCAGCAACTGCAAAAGAGAGGGGGGGAAAAAGATGAAGGGATTTACTGTGTCGGGAGGACTCACCACTGTTTGCCCTGACAAATAGCATAGACTGCGATAGAAGCAGACACTTTAATTATCTGCATTCAGAATCACGGATCCAATCTGTTTCCCTTCTGCACTGTTACATCATCTGTTTCAAATGAGCCGAGTGTGATTTTTAACGCAGGAATGGGGAAAGTTCCCAGTTACCAGTAGTAACTAATAAAACCTACATTATTTTTTTTTTGTTAATGAACGGACATCAGCCTACCAACCCTTTCTCAAATATTTAAAAGTCAGCTGCGGTATCAATTCTTTCTGCTCTAAACGATGGAACGTTTTACAAGGCAGAAAGGAGGGGCATCATCACCAAAGCCACCATGGTCATCGGAGAATAAAACAATGCTGAAAGGACTACATTTTTTTTAAAAAAAAAAATCTGGGACTGTAATTGTTGTCAATAGATGGGAGATTGTTTAAGACCAGCAGCGATGGAGCTGGGGATACTGAAGGTGACGGAATCTGCAGGTGTACAGTGCTTTGCCTATTGATACAAATTGAATCTGAAAATAGCAATTTATTCCCCAAATCAAACCAATTGCTGCACCACGGTTCTTCTTTTTCACCTCTCATTTGCCAGCTCATCATTCTTAACTATTCCGCTTTTCTTAGCTTTTACAGACCAGTTGTTTTGGGCACCACGTCTATCGAGAGGAAGATGGGAAGGCTGGACATAAGATGAAAACAGGGCTGGATAATAAAGGAAGATAGACTCTCACTCAGAATGTTTCACTTAAGCATATGCTCATGTAAGGAACAGCTTGATAAATTCACACTAAGCCTTTCCACCAACCCAAAGGAATCTAGAGCTGGAAGTTTGACAAGGAAACCTGAGAATTTTGTTAGATCTACCTAGTTCCACTTTTGATGGTCCTCAGGACCATCAAGAAATCCCTATTAAGCTTCTGAGTTCCCTTGTGAGACTCTGGCAATAGCAGTTATGTAGGAAATGTATGCATGCAGTTGCAATGTATGGCTGTGAAAGTTGGACCATAAGAAAGGCTGAGCGCCAAAGAATTGAAGCCTTTAAACTATGGTGCTGGAGAAGACTCCTGCGAGTCCCCTGGACTGCAAGGCGATCAAACCGGTCAGTCTTAGAAGAGATCAACCCTGACTGCCCTTTAGAAGGCCAGATCCTGAAGTTGAAACTCAAGTATTTTGGCCACCTATTGAGAAGGAAGGACTCCCTGGAGAAGAGCCTAATGCTAGGAAAGATTGAGGGCAATAGAAGAAGGGGACAACAGAGAAGGAGGTGGTTGGATGGAGTCATTGAAGCAGTAGGCGTGAGCTTCAATGGACTCCAGAAGGTGGTGGTGGACAGGAAGGCCTGGAGGAACATTGTCCATGAGGTTGCAATGGGTCAGACATGACTTCACAACTAACAACAACAAGGAAATGAGGCCTGACTGCCATAACAAAGACTTTATAGAACATTTTTCCTGTATATAGATATAACCATAGGTATAATACAAGCGAAGCAGTCACAAGGGAACAAAAAGCATATGATACAAAATTGGGGGCTTTTTGTAGTGCAGTTCTCCAGGTGTAAAACACATCTTATTAGGGGCACCGAAGAATTCATTAACATAAAGGCATATGAGACATATTAGGGTACCAATTAAAAAAAAAATAACCTGGATGCGTAATTAGATAAAAATCTGTACCTTTCAAAAATAAATAGAGAAGTATATTAAAATCCCCTCCAAAACAAATTTAAGATGGGGAAAAAAGAAAAAAAGAAAAGCTAAGAATCTGAAAGACACTGAAATAGATAGAGCAGTCTATTCGTGGTTAATGTCATCTTAGCTATATAATGAGATATGTAATGTCAATATTTCTGCAGGGTTTGTTGCACCATATTTTATATGCAGCTTAAAGATGGTTGAAGCTCAGAGAATGATGGCAAGCCTGGCAAAAACGCTCTTGAAAGGCTGTGTCCCCTCCTTCTCCACCAGCTCCATCTTCATGCATTATAGAAATGTCTCTAGAACTGTAACAAAGTATTTCCCAAAATAACTGCAGCCTAATGAGACTTGGGCTGCAGGACAAAGTTACATAGGAGGAAAAAGGGGGAATGAACACACACACACACACACACACATCTACATCTACATCTACATCTGCCTCTACATCTGTCTGTTTGTCTGTCTGTCTGTCTATCTACCTATCTCCCTTCCATGTTTCAAGGAAGGCATCAGGTTGACAGTCAACAAGAGCATATACACTGGGGGATATCTCTCTCTCTCTCTCTCTCTCTCTCTCTCTCTCTCTCACACACACACACACACACACACACATCTATCTATCTATCTATCTACCTACCTACCTACCTACCTACCCATCTACCTATCTCCCTTCCATGTTTCAAGAAAGGCATCAGGTTGACAGTCAACAAGAGCATATACACTGGGGGATCTCTCTCTCTCTCTCTCTCTCTCTCATCTATCTATCTATCTATCTATCTATCTATCTATCTATCTATCTATCTATCTACCTACCTACCTACCTACCTACCTACCTACCTATCCATCTACCTATCTCCCTTCCATGTTTCAAGGAAGGCATCAGGTTGACAAACAACAAAAGAATATACACTGGGGAATTAATTGCTTAACTTGTCAGGATTAAAAGTTGAGGGTATTTTAACCTGGACATTCTGGGTTTGTTGCTATCTGAGTTTGTTGCTATGGTTACTTTGGACTGGTGTCAGCCAGCTCGCTAGAAAATGATTTGGAATAGAGTAGAGAGCAGGGAATATGGATAGCTGAAAAGGTGCAAATGGACATTGTCTAAAGGCATTCAAAGCATCTACTCAGCAGCTCACATGTACCAAAGTCTGTCTGATTTCATGCACATTGACAGCAAGCTGAAGCTGGTCTTATTAAAAAGGTAGTAAGCGTTTGCATCCATTTTCCAACTGAAAATAAGTTGATTTTCTGTCTAATACCTTGGCATCTCAGGGACTAAAGGATTTCAGCTAGGCAGTCAAGTTCTGCAAAATAAAAGAATAAAACAAAACACAAATGTAGACCCCTGCAGATTCGCCATGCACCTGACTTACGTTGGTGGAACCTGGAGGAACATGTTCCGTTCTTTGACTTTAAAAATGAAAACCAAAAAGGCTAATTAATATAAGGAGAGTCAGAAGGATAAGAAGCAGTTTCCCTCCCCTTTGGAGGGGTGGGCTGTTGACATTTTGAATTAAGGACTGGATAAGTCAGACAATGACATCTCAGAAATAAGTCCTATTGATTTCATGAAACATGTTCTCAGGTAGGACGCTACAAGGTTGAACAGAACAATTCAGAACAATTGCTTTAAGTTTTTTTTTAACTTAAAAAGAATTACAGTCCCCAGGTTAGTATGTATAAAACGGCGTGCAACATTGTTAAACCTATATATATTGTAACATCATTGCTTCATCATTATTATTATTATTATTATTATTATTATTATTATTATTATTATTATTATTATTATTATTATTATTATTATTATTTGTTTACTTGTGGTGCTGTCAGAATGGGAAGTTCTGAAATGAAGGGGTCTCTCTCTTTCTCCTCATTCCATGAATCAATGTGTGTTCTACCCCATCTTATCACAGTCCCTCATCCTATTTCCTCCCTTAACACACTCTTGCTAGAGCACTGGCAGGGAGAGATAAAATGAAGAAGTGAGACGTATGTAAAACATAATAATAATAGTAGTATTAGTATTAGTAGTAGTAGTAGTAGTAGTAGTAGTAGTAGTAGTAGTAGTAGTAATAATGATAATGATAATAATAATACAACAGATCTGCCTATCCCAGGTCCTTGGTAAGGACTCGATAGATGTCAAATGCCAAATCCAGTCTGAACATCTGGCTGACTGTGTGATTAATAATAATAATAATAATAATAATAATAATAATAATAATACCACCAGATCTGCCTATCCCAGGTCCTTGGTAAGGACTCGATAGACAGACAAAAATGCCAAATCCAGTCTGAAATTTGGCGGACTGTGATAATAATAATAATAATAATAATAATAATAATAATAATAATAATAATAATAATAATAATAATAATAATAATAATAATAATAATAATAATAGTAATAGTAATAGAAATATCATTTGCCTGTAAGCAAGAACTGGTGGGATCATAAAATAGAGAAAGTCATAGAAAATGATAAAATTAAGCTGCTCTGGGACTTCAGAATTCAAACAGACAAGCACCTGCAACATAACACCCCCGACTTAACAATTGTCGATAAGAAAGACAAAAAAGTCTGGATAGTGTACGTATCAGTGCCTGGAGACAGCAGAATAGATGAGAAAGAACTGGAGAAGATAACAAAATACAAAGACCCACAAATAGAAATAGAAAGACTGTGGCAAAGGCAAGCAAGGGTAGTACCAATAGTAATAGGCACCTTGGGTGCAATCCCAAAACAACTGGAACACCACTTGAACACCATTGGCATTGACAAATTCGCCATTAGTCAATTGCAAAAGGCGGCCTTACTAGGAACTGCTTCCATCCTGCGAAGATATCTGTAATGCCATCAAACATCCACATCTGCCTATCCCAGGTCCTTGGTAAGGACTCCATAGGTAGACAAAAATTGAGTCTGAACATCTGGCTGACTGTGCAATAATTAATAATAATAATAATAATAATAATAATAATAATAATAATAATAATAATAATAATAATAATAACAATAATAATAATAATTCAAGAGTGCTGAACTGTACTAGTTACCCTAGAATGCGGCACACATTCTTTGGGAGAGACAGGTGTTTTCTTCATTGATTCACTCCAAGAGAGACCCCATAGCAACATGAGCAGCTGAAAATAGCAGACTATCAGTTTGGTAACTAACAATTGTCCTGGGATTTCTCCACCAGGCTTCCTACCTGACCCTGTTGAAGTGATCTATATATATTATCACTGATGCAACAAATGAAGCCTGCATATCTTCAGCACAGAATATAAGAGGGAAAGGAGTCGATAACATACTTATATGAAGCTCCAATTGTTCAAATAGAGATTTAGTCTCATGCATTTGCAAGATGCAGCCTTGGTGTGATTTGGACACCTACCTGCAGGAAAGAAGGGGAGTTAATCCATAATAATTGTGAGCATGGCGGTTGATCTGCAGGTCCTTCTTCCCCTGCCCCCCAATAATTAGAGATATAGGGAGTCCAGTCCTACTTTTCACTTGGCCAACATCCTCCACAAATTCCTTGAAAGTTTTTCTCCACTGTTTTTATTATAACTGCATTAAAATGGGCAATGATTTTTTTGTGGGGGGTAGAGAGAGAATAGGAATGATTTGGGAGTGGGTAACAAAACCCATGTGATTTTCTTAGGTTTGGCATCCTTCAGCGGATGGGCATGCTTCAACTATTTGGCCTATGAATGGTTGTTACCAAAATATTCCTAGAAAATGATTACCAGGGAATTTGCATTTGTGGAAAGAGATCAGCAGTTGAATAGGAATGAATGAATTTCCTTTCTCTGTCTCTTGGTTATACAGCTATGACCACATGGATCAACATCAATCCAGACTTCACCTCCACCCAGATCGTCATCTATTGTTTTTAATTCTGTTTAATATGAACAAACATTTAGTGAGGAACAGGGCAACTAGGATGAAGAGCTAAAGAGAAATTTCCTAACAGTGAGAACAATTAACAAGTGGAACGGCTCGCCTTCAGAAGTTGTGGGTGCTCCATCACTGGAGGCTTTTAAGAGGAGTCTGGAGAACACTTGTCTCAAATGGTATAGGGTCTCCTGCTTGAGCAGGGGGTTGGATTAGAAGACCTCCAGGGTCCCTTCCAGTTGTATTACTATTCTGGATGAGAACTCAAAAAAACAATTGATGTGCTTAATCCCTCTTCTATTATTCATTTTGCTCTGGAATATATCTGTGAATTTAACTTTGTTTGGCTTCTTGGCATCTCCTGGGGTTTCTGTTAGTATGATGTCAGCCACTTCAAGTGATTAGAGTGGTTGCTTAAGTTATTATGGACCTCAGGACAAACTGTGGGAGAAAAGTAATTCTATTTAAAATTTGCATCTTTGGCCCATCAAACGGCAATGGGATTCAAAATTTCATCTATCAAAAAAGCGGCAAAAATGCCTTTGGCTGAAGCCATCGGGTTTTTGTGTTGTTTTTTTTAACACCTGAGCAGAGCAGGGGATCTTACCAAAAGACCTTAAATTTGGGCACACGGAAAGCTCTCCTAATTAGCTATCAGAACAGTAATAGCCAAGCCATTAAAAACCGAAGTGTGAACATCTGAGATGAAACATATTGGCAAACTTCAAAGCTGCTAATTTGAGGGGCGAATGTTAGGTCTCTAGAAGCGAAAGTAAATCATTTTGGCACCGTAATTACATACATGCACTCCGATGGCTTTGAGATGCTTTTGACTTTACTGCTCAAAAGGTTCGTGGACTATAATTATTTATTTTCGGAGCGACTTACGCGGCTGGGCGTAAACAGTGCCAAAACCTGCCTGGGTATGCAGCACGTTATCCTAAGAGTCCCCTAGGCGTGCACACTCACACAAGCAAGCATTCAGACAAGCGCATTGCTATGACAATAATATTTTTTATACCGCAGGAGACAGGTGCTATTTATTTAGCACTAGTCAGAATTTAAATAAGCCGGGAGCTTATTTTTAAATCGAGCTTCTGATATTTGTCACACATTAATCTGTTTCTGGCCCAATACAGATAGTCCGCAACTTGCAACAGTTCAAAGTTACAACAGCACTGGGGGGGGGGGGGGAGGAAATGACCATCATTGTTTTTCCCAACATTGCAGTCTCCTTGTGATCACGTGATCACAATTCAGACGCTTGCTAACTGGCACCTATTGATGACCAGGGGTCATGTGATCGCCTTTTGCATCTTTCTGACAAGCAAAATCAATGGGGAAGCCAGATTCAGTTCACAACCGTGTTGCTAGTTTTACAACTGCAAGTTGTAAAATGGGACACAAAGCTCACTTAGCAACTCTTTTATTAAGCAACAGAAATACCGGGCTCTATTGGGTATGTCTAGTTTAATGAAGAAAAGGACGAGTGGGGACATGATAGCAGTGTTCTAATATCTCAGGGGTTGCCCCAAAGAAGAGGGAGTCAAGCTATTCTCCAAAGCGCCTGAAGGCAGGACAAGAAGCGACGGATGGAAACTAATCAAGGAGAGAAGCAACCTAGAACTAAGGAGAAACTTTTATTTTATTATTATTATTATTGATCATCACACAGTCAGCCAGATGTTCAGACTGGATTTGGCATTTTTATCTACCTATCGAGTCCTTACCAAGGACCTGGGATAGGCAGATGTGGATGTTTGATGTTATTACAGATATCGTCACAAGATGGAAGCAGTTCCTAGTAAGGCCGCCTTTTGCAACTGACTGATGGTGAATTTGTCAATGTCAATGGTGTTCAAGTGGTGCTCTAGTTGTTTTGGGATTGCACCCAAGGCACCTATTACTACTACTACTACTACTACTACTACTACTACTACTACTACTATTATTATTATTATTATTATTATTATTATTATTATTATTATTATTATTATTATTATTATTATTATTATTATTATTATTATCATCATCATCATCAGGGGCTGCCACAAAGAAGAGGGAGTCAAGCTATTTTCCAAAGCACCTGAAGGCAGGACAAGAAGCAATGGGTGGAAACTAGTCAAGGAGAGAAGCAACCTGGAACTAAGGAGAAACTTCCTGACAGTTAGAACAATTAACCAGTGGAACAACCTGCCTCCAGAAGCGGTGAATGCGCCAACACTGGAAGTTTTTAAGAAGAAACTGGACAGCCATTTGTCCGAAATGGTATAGGGTCTCCTGCCTGAGCAGGGGGTTGGACTAGATGACTTCCAAGGTCCCTTCCAATTTTTATTTTATTATTATTATTATTGATCATCGCACAGTCAGCCAGATGTTCAGACTGGATTTGGCATTTTGTCTACCTATCGAGTCCTTACCAAGGACCTGGGATAGGCAGATGTGGATGTTTGATGTTATTACAGATATCATCGCAGGATGGAAACAGTTCCTAATAACAGTTCCTCTGCCACCATGTGCAAAAAAAAAAAAAAAGGTTCAATCAGTCAATTTCAACTTCTCGTGGGAAAAAAAGTTCTTGCAAAGTTGGAATTGATTGATTGAACTTTTTAGTCCCACCCAGTCTGCCGTTACCACTGCAGCCATGCCCACCCAATTGGCCACGCCCACCCAATTGGCCACACCCAGCCAATGGGCCACACCCACCCGGCACTCGACAATGCATAAGTGGGTTTTGAGTTGCACTTTGGGCACTCAGTCTCGCCATCACTGTTGCAAGGTGATTGAGGATTTTTGTTTGATTGAACTTTATCTAAAATTATATTAATTTTAATAAGTAATATTATTCCTTACAGAGAGGAAATTGTTTATAATTAATTTGAGCTATATGTATATGATT
>NW_015386407.1:680256-722739 GCF_001527695.2 Protobothrops mucrosquamatus
ATATATATATATATATATATATATATATATATATATATATATATATATATATATATATATATAAAACAACCAAGCTCAGAGAGCACTAAGGACTCTTCATTTTAACCCTGAATTACAAATATTCTCCTTTATTGATATGAATATGTGTATTTATTTAAAATGTATAAACTGTCCACAGTTGCTATGGCCTTGGGCAGCCTTGAAACATAAATAGTAAGTAAATAAGTGAATAAATATAGATTTGACTACATACATATGCATTTAATCACATTTCCTGGGAACTAATATTGTAAATGGTCCCTAAAACACTAAATCAGGGAGAATATTTGCCGGGATGTGGGTTCAAGTGATGCATAAGAGAGAACATTACAGAAAGCTCACCGTGAGGGTGATACTGACAGCCTTCAAACGCAGGGAAATATTTTCCCATTTGTTTAAGCTTCTTTTGGTTAGACTTTTGTTTCAGATCTCCAAGAACTGGTAACCCAGACAGTTGTGCAAATCTCCTCTTCATTAATTCAAACCCATGGCTAATCTAAATGCGTGCAAACGGTGGAAGAAATTGAATTAAATACAGGGGAAACCAAGGGTCCATTACTAAGTCCCGAACTATGCACTTCATGATGGAGATAAGGTAGATTTCTAAGTATATTTACTCTGGGCCTGGCGAAAGCCATTAATTGTGTAATTAATTTACATCTTTTGAAGCATGAACAGTTCGCTTGCAGGATGTTTTAGACCCTGTTCCCCCAGTATGGGATTTGCTGGTATCAGCTGCTATATACAGTATATATATATTTAACACAATGTAGAAATGTCATAGTCAGCTGCAGCTAAATGAATTTCCATTTGTTTTCTAGCCAGCCAAAGCCATGCAGCTTATGAACCTGCTAATCGGATATTTTGACCCTTGGTAAGTCAACTTCATAATCAATAGCTGGCTGCTTTTTCTCCCCCCCTCCTTTCCTTCCCTCTTTTTGCTTCAACTCTTAGTGGCACCTTCTGATTAATATCCGCCTTCCAGGAGAAAGATATGAAAATGATATAATGCAAAAATAGCTTGAACTACTGCTGCTAATACAGGACGGAAAGCTACCTGCAGGCTTGAGGGAGCAAATGCTGAAATCAACTGGAGTAGATAAATATCAATGTTTGCAGTGTGTGTGAGAGAGAGGGGGGGAGAGAGAGGGAGGGAGGGATGAAGAGGAAGGGAGAGAAGGAGGGAGGGAGGGAGAGACAGGGGCAGAGGGAGAGGCAGAGAGGCAGAGGGAGAGAAGGAAGGACAGAGGGAGGGAGGAAAGAGAGAAAGAAGCAGAGGGACAGAGGGAGGAAGAGAAAGAGAGGGGGAAGAGGAAGGGAGAGAAGAAGGAAGGGAAGGAGAGAGAGGCAGAGGGAGAGAGGGAGGGAGAGAGGCAGAGGGAGAGAAGGAGGGACAGAGGGAGGGAAAGAGAGAGAGAAGCAGAGGGACAGAGGGAGGAAGAGAAAGAGAGGGGGGAGAGGAAGGGAGAGAAGGAGGAAGGGAGGGAGGGAGAGAGAGAGGGAGGGACAGATGGAGAGAGGGAGAGAGGGAGGGAAAGAGGCAGAGGGAGAGAAGGAGGGAGGGAGAGGGGGAAGAGGGAGGGAAGGAGAGCGAGAGAGGAAGAGGGAGAGAAGTGGAAGGTTTCAGCTCTACATTTAAATTATAAGGAAATCTAATTTTGATTCCATTTCTGGCTCTTAGCCTGCTGGGTCTCTTTTTCACCTCCTGCCTCGCAGAATATTCTAATAAAATAAATATGTGAGTCCTTTCTGCAGACAGCAAGGCTTAGACAATAAAAATTTAATGACCACTGAGTTGCGTATCAATGGAAGGCACCAGAATATTTTCAATAATGCTCCCTTCTCTAGAAAGAAGTCGGGCACAGGGTGATAGTCCTATAACAGAGTCCTACATATCCTAGGAGGAAGGTTGAGATAGGCAGCTCCAGTGAAAGAATCCCCTTCATGTTCTGCCCGAGAACATGGCAATTCTTTTATAAAGTACTACAGGTTTTAAATTAAAAACAGGAGCTTAGCTCCTTCCAAACCATGACTTGGAAAGGTGTGGTGTTAAATTCACCTGTTTGGTTTAAAAGAACCTGGGGCTCAAACCTTTCCAACTATAATCATTTGTGCAGAGTCCTGAATGTATATAGCTTCGTTTTTAAGTTTTTAAAAAGTACAGTGCAAAAGCTTACAACAGGAGACATGTCCAGTTCTGCAATTAACATTAGCAAGTAAAAGATAAAACTATGCTAAACCAGCATTGCGGGTATTAGAGTGCCCTATAACTCCTAATAATAAATATTTTAAATATCCCAAGAGAGTAAATGTACCTGTTTAAAAGCGGGCCACTTCTGGAAAATGTCCAAAGTGGGCTTTTGATATGACCCACAAAGACAATGCCACCATTTCCAAAGACGACATCAAAGATTATCTTTCATTCACGGGGTTATCTTTGTACACTTTGTGAGCCCTGAAAATGCACCATGATCCTTGAAAAGAAGCGTTCCAGAACGGCATCATGTTTACATGTAAGACTAGTACAAACTAGACCAGTTGTGGAGGCTCAGACTATGGTCAATTTTGGGCCAGTCCTTCTCTCCTGACCATTGCATCCCATCTCACCAAATGGTGGAAATTATTGCAGTGTCATCCCAAAAGGTGTTTTTCCAAAACTCAGCTGGACTTTGTTGTTGTTGTTTTTTTTTCCTTGAAAATGTTTTGCTTCTTCAGTTCTTCAGAGAAGAAGAAAAGAACTGAAGAAAAATGAAGAAGCTTCTTGGACGAGAAGCAAAAACCAAAGAAATCCAATTGCCTTTTGGAAAAAGCACCTTTGGGACAACCATGACCTCAATGACTGAGAATCTCCATAGACACTGGAGTGCTATAAAAACTTTGTTGAACTATTGAAATAAAGTCCTAAAGGTGCCATCCCAAAGGTGTTTTTTTCAAGAGATCATCTGGACTTTGTTTTTCTTGAAGATGTTTCACTTCTCATCCAAGAAGCTGACTGAGAATCTCCATAAACCTACTGAAATAAATAAATAAATAACAAAACATCGTGGGCTGTTCCCTGACACCACTGGATGACATCGCCAGGGCCCGTTGCCTTGGCAGAGTGAGGAAAATTCTAAGGGATGACTCACACCCTGGTTGATACCTCTTTAATCTCCTACCATCGGAGATATCTCCTATCATCGGAGATACCTCTTTAATCTCCTACCATCGGAGATATAGAAATATAGCCAGCCATACCAATAGACTGAAGAACAGCTTCTATCTATGGGCTGTTGGGCTCTTGAATGGGACAAAATTTTATGCATGATAGACTCGTGCTGTGCAATTAGCTCACAGGGTGTAATAAGTTGGTGGGTTTGTAGTCACTGTGAGTTGTGGTGGTGGGGGCATGGAGGGAGGCTCAGCCAATCTCACTGTACACATGTTATTCTTTGATAATAAAGGTTCATTCATTCAAATAAAGGAAGCAAATATGTCTTCCAATTAAATAAGAACAACACCCCCACAGGAAAATCAAGACAGAGAAGCCTATAACTTCACAACTGTTCCTTGGATACCAACTTGACTGCTTATATAAAGTTGCTAATTCCTGTTTAACTGTTCTTCTCTTGCTGGGACTAGTACTATAAATTTCATTTAGTTCATCCTTAAGGTGATAATTATATAGATCAGTTGTGTGTGGCTACTGTGAATAACTATTTACTGTCCTACAAACTATTTAAATGTGGTACCAGCTGTTGCTCCGTTCTCACAGGTATTACACATTAAACACCACAATATAAAAGGGATATGACATACCTCTTATCTTCCAACATATAATCTACCTTTTGATCAAAACAATCCAAGAACTAAAAGTGCCTGTTAAGAAACGATCACACTGTACAGTAAGGAAGAATATCTATAATTTTAATATTCCCATTGTTTTTCTTCCAATTATCTGCTTTTGTTAAAACTAGCTTCTAAATTTTATCTTTATAGCCACAAGCTCCTTTACAATAAAGTGTAAATATTTTTTTAATCAACTTTGTATTCTTTTAACTGTATAATAGAAATGAAGTTTTAATAGCAATTTGGGTTATGAAGAATAAATACAGATTTATTTTTAGTAAATAAATGAATAAATAAATATTCTGAGATAAAAGTTATTTAGTGATCCAGGAGCTGTTTCCATTTAGCATTTAACTGTAAAAATGTAAAATGTAAAAAAAAAAATGTAAGGATTTATTGTAAAGATTTATTTTTAATAAAACTTTACAATTTTTTACAAATTAGCAGTTAAATTCTGAATGGAAACAGCTCCTTGATCACTAAACAAGTTTTATCTCTGAATATCTGATTTTTTTAAAAAATATAAATGATGCTGTGCTTCAATGGTTCAGTGTTTCTCAACCTTGACAATTTTAAGGCATGTGGACTTCAACTCCCAGAATTCCACAGCCAGCATTGCTGGCTGTGGAATTCTGGGAGTTGAAGTCCACATGCCTTAAAATTGTCAAGGTTGAGAAACACTGGGTTAGATGGTCTAGACCAGGGGTAGGCAACCTTGGCTCTTTTATGAGCTGGCTCAGGAATTCTGGGAGTTGAAGTCCATGAGTCATAAAAGAGCCAAGGTTGCCTACCCCTGGTCTAGACATTGGTATTTGAACAGAGATCTTTTTAACATTTATATTTTGTTGGCTTCTACTAATCTAGATGAGATGTAAACATATATTGCTAGTCCATGCATATATATGCCATATGTGCATGTATAATAGATTAGAGAAAAGTTAGTTTTAGTTTTAGCAACACGTGTTTTGGTAATAGGGTAGTAAGAGAACTCTGTCTTATGAGCTCCGAGGATGGCTCAAAAAATGTTAGTGGGGGGTCAGTTAATTTATAAACTTACTGCTACTATTACACATTATATATACAAAGAGGGAACAACACTATTTTTTTTAATATTTTAATGAATTTATTGGGGTTTTTTTTCCTATTGATTCATACCTTTCTACTGTGGTACAAACTTACTTTAACCATGTTTAGCTTGTGGTTATCAAAAATAAACCCAATGTCAAGGGTTTTGTAGGATGTAGTCAAGGAGGCAAGACTCACATCAACAAGGAGTTTTAACAGAAGAAGAGGTGTAAGCTTCCAAATCCTGGAAATCGTGATAGAAAACTCTAGCCCACCTTTTTAAAAATATTTATTTATTTGTCAAATAAATAACTATAGCTGCCCAACTCACATAAAGCGATTAGTGAATTCAACAAGGCAGAATCTCTTTAAGCAACTGGAATCTCACCTTTCTGTTTTTGTTTGCCAACTAGAGTGACCTAGCGTGTCTGAGATAAGCTACTAACAAGTCCCTCTTCTTTCTCTTGGTTGTCTAGCATGCCTCCCATTACTTCCTCTTCATTCTTTTCTACCTAGGTCTCTTTCAGACAGGCAATTAACAAATGTGCTTTTTCCTGGTCTGTCTGTCTTTCTGTCTGTCTGTCTATCTGACTCAGATAGATAGATAGATAGATAGATAGATAGATAGATAGATAGATAGATAGATAGATAGATAGATAGATAGATAGATAGATAGATAGATAGATGGATGGATGGATGGATGGATGGATGGATGGATGGATGGATGGATGGATGGATGGATGGATGGATGGATGGATGGATGGATGGATGGATGGATGGATGGATAGATAGATAGATAGAAAGAAAGATGATAGATAGATAGATAGATAGATAGATAGATAGATAGATAGATAGATAGATAGATAGATAGATATAGAAGCAATGGATGGAAATAAATCAAAGGGAGAAGCAACCTCAAACTGTTCCAAAGGGAACAGCAACTTTGAAAACTACTAAGGGAGCAGCAAATATGTGCCCTTTAAAAACAAAACAATTAGAGACATCGAGTGGACCAATGACCAGGTCGAAAAGCCGGGCGCAGAGCCAACCGGTAACATAAAGAGAACTCCCATTAACTTGCTTTTATGCTCTGACGATGTCGCAGTGTTGGCCGACGAAAGCTCAACACTTGTATTAAACAGTTTTTAATTTGATATTATCCTGGTGTTCAAATTTACTTACTTTTATTGCTTAGATAGATAGATAGATAGATAGATAGATAGATAGATAGATAGATAGATAGATAGATAGATAGATAGATAGATAGATATAGAAGCAATGGATGGAAATAAATCAAAGGGAGAAGCAATCTCAAACTAAGGAGAAATTTCCTGACAGTTAGAACAATCAGTGGAACAACCTGTCTCCAGAAGTTGTAAATGCTCCAATACTGGAAGTTTTTAAGAAGAGACTGGACAACCATTTGTCTGAAATGGTATAGGGTTAATCAAGATGCTTGTGAATCTCCCAGCTATGTGTCATCTTCATTTTAAAGCTTTAATAATGACAATGATCAATTAACTTGATTTAAAGGGTCGCTTTCTTTCTCCCATTGCCCTGAAAGGGAAACAACAGCTTTTAACAGCTTATGTGACTATTTTCTTTTCTGAAATGTGTAGCAATACAAGCTAAACAATTTAGCTCCATCATCATCAGAACATTCAAACCACTCCTTTGCCTAAAGAGAGCTGGATTGGTTCCATGAGAAGCATTTTGTAGTTCAAGTGTAAATTTGCTTTGAAAAAAACAACAACACAAATTTAACTCTGTATGAGTAGCTTACCAATAAGTTGTAGACGGCTTAAGTTCCTGAGTATTAAGCCCAAAGACATGCTATGGGCTTGAGCTAAGCCCAGTATTTTCACAGGAGCCTCTGAAGAGGTGGATGTTACTGCAGAAAACAATTTAGCGCTTGGGAAACTTTGCAGTTTGGTCATAATTAAGTGAGACAAATGCTTATTGAAATGAAAAAGGTGGCAACTTCTGAAGTGTGTCATTTCAACAAGTTGCTGGAAACACCGCAAGGTTTGATGTACAAATTACATGAAGAATAAAGAAACGCCCGTAACACAGAGACACAAAATGTTCCCTTTTGATGTTTTGTGTGCGTATGTGTGTATGTGTGTTTAATCTCTCTCTCTCTCTCTCTAACTTTCTTCCATTTTTTTTAAAAAAAACTTTTCTTTTTGTTCCCAAATAATTGGGTGCGATCAAACCAAAGCTGAACACAAATAATTCTGGTTCATATCGACTTTGGATCTTTCTTTGCCCCTAGTTGGTAATCACACTATAAAGGTGGGAAATAGCTTCAGAACTCAAAGTCCGTTTCATCTGCTGAGCTCCAATATTAAATTAAAATACCACAAACATTCAAGCAAAAAAATCTTCAGCTCTTATTTTGGCCAAGTTATTCCTTGTGTGGAGGAATACAGCAACCAAATCACCAGAAACTAGAGAACTGTAAAATATAAATAGCTTGGTTTCATCTCTCTGTCTCTTTCTCATATCTGTTCCCTGCCCCTTAATATGGTTATTTGGAGCTAAATCCCCCACCCCCCAAACAAGCTTAAGATACACATCTCTTTAAAATTGAATACATTTATGCAAACATTCTGGTGGCCCTACAGCAATTGCTTCTGTGCATACTTTCTCCTTAATATGCATAAGTCTAGGTGTGCTTCTTATATTCTATCTCATAGCAGTTTTATTTGTGAATTCAATCATCCAAATTAGAAAACAACAACAACAACAACATTGATATCATTATCTACCACCATTCCAATTCACAGACGCATCTTGGAAATATTAACATTCAGGTCCATGTGTACATTTAGGAACTATTAACTTCATTGTGAAGTCATTGGCAAATAAATGACTCTCGCATCATTGCTAAACAACTTTGCGTACTGTATTTAGACACTTAAAAGTTCCCTGCAGCTTAATTGTGCACTTCCCTGTGATCCTGACAAAGACTTCAGAGAAAACAGCAGTCGATTTTCAAGTTCTTTGAAAGAATTTGTTCCCTAACAATTTTGTCTATCAGGAGAACAAAATGTATAGAAATAGAGTAGAACATGGAATAATAGAGTTGGAAGGGATCTTGGGGATCTTCTAGTCCAGGAGTCTTCAAACTTGGCTCTTTTATGACTTGTGGACTTCAACTCCCAGAATTCCTCAGCCAGACACGCTGGCTGAGGAATTCTGGGAGTTGAAGTCCACAAGTCATAAAAGGACCATGTTTGAAGACCCCTGTTCTAGTCCAACCCCCTGCTCAAGCAGGAGACCCTATACCAGAGATAGGCAACCTTGGCTCTTTTATGACTTGTGGACTTCAACTCCCAGAATTCCTGAGTCAGCATGGCTGGTCCAGGAATTCTGGGTATTGAAGTCCACAAGTCATAAAAGAGCTAAGGTTACCTACCCCTGCCCTATACCATTTCAGACAAATAGTTGTCCAGTCTCTTCTCAAAAGCCTCCAGTGATGGAGCACCCACAACTTCTGAAGGCAAGCTGTTCCACTGGTTGATTGCTCTTGCCATTAGGAAACTTCTCCTTAGTTCTAGGTTGCTTTTCTCCTTGGTTGGTTTCCCTCCATTGTTTCTTCTCTTGCCTTTTGGTGCTTTGGAAAATAATTTAACCCTTTAGTCTTTGTAGGAGCCCCTCAGATATTGGAACACTGCTATCATGTCTCCTCTAGTCCTTCTTTTCATTAAACGTGACATACCCAATTCCTTTAACCATTCTTCACATGTTTAGATGCATAATGTGGTATAGACGTTCCGTATAGAAGATTTATGTTGCATGATCACATTGACATTCAATCCACAGGAGGACATTCCATTTCATGGCATTCACAATCATATCCAGGATGGGACATCAGCTTTGGCACTTCCTTTCTTTCTCAAAAGACCACTCAGAAACTTAAAATAAAAATATATACTCTTGCAAAACCTGGAAGACCTGTAACCTTTCATACCTCTATATCTCAAAAAATTGGATGAAACATGCTGCAGGTACCCAAAAATGCTTCAGGTCTTTCTTCCTTCAAACCAAAAATCACCCTATTTTTGACTTATGTTAAATTACATAGGAGTCAAGATGGCACAGTGGTTAGAATGCAGTATTGCAGGCTAACTCTGCCCATAGCCAGAAGTTCGATTCTCACTGACTCAAGGTTGACTCAGCTTTTCGTCTTTCCAAGGTCAGTAAAATGAGGAGCCAGATTGTCGGGGTATTATGCTGACTCTATAAACTGCTTAGAGAGGGCCGCAAAGCAATATGAAGCTATGTATAAGTCTCTAAGTGCTATTGCTATTTTACAATTCCATTTTTTGTTTGCTTTTATTAAATTGCTTACATGGGTGCTTTATGGGGCAATTCTTTCAGAACACTCTACAATAAATAATAAACCTGTGTCATTCTTTCTTTTGATCATAGGAAAATAAAACAACTTTAGAAGGTATTCAGCTCTATGTCTATCTGTAAGAATGGCTTTTTTTCTTTGTATTTATTTACTTTTCTTGTTGCTAGCATGCCTAATGGTTACTAGAGAATGGAAAAGCTAGTTGTGGCTATCCTCTTGTGTCTATTTAGACCTCTCCAGTCTTCTGTAAAATTCCCTGGGAATTAGTTGAATGGAATGACAAATTGTTCCAACCGTACTAGACCCAGTCTAAAAGCATTTCAAAAACATCTTGTGCTCATTTGATAAAGTATCAATGTTCTTGTTTTTAGGGTCAGTCTAAATGGGAAAAATATTGATGACAGGACAATAAAGGAGAGGAAACCTCTGGCTTATGGTTTTCTGAAACAATAATAGCAAAAGCAAGCAAATATTGAGATTCTTTCAAGACATTTAATAAAGGGCATTCTGACTGGCCAAAATCCAGAGAGTGATAAAGAAATGCCTAATACTTTTCTTATACCATCTAGTAGACATCTGAAGCTCTGTAAATGAATTACGCTAGTCCTGGGAGAAAGAAAAACTACTCATCTTAAGTTTTCCCAAGTTCTCATTTTATAGCTGTAGATTAGTTGCCTGTTTCTCTGTCATATTGCAGATTCAGAAGGAAAAGCCATCTCAAAATACAATCCATGTTTAGCTCTGTGCTCACTAGAAATAGACAATTGGTCATTCATTTTTTTTCAGAATATATGCACATGATATGCAGTGTTGAAAACCATGTTATAACGTTCTGAAAAGTGAACACTTGGGCCCACAAATATACGTTGATCTGTCAAGGATAAACTTGGTAAATTCATTCAAAAACGTTCAGCAAAGTCATTTTTCTCTTTCTTGCATACTTACTAATTTCTTACTTTGTTATAAATATGCACCTGTATGCCTATTATATAGCTCAGAATAAAGGCTGTTCACAGGTGGTTATTTTAATGCATTAAGGAAGAATTAATCCTTGCCACTTTTTATGTGCCTTGATCTCTTTTGCCATTTCGGTATCAATTATAAGTTTATTTTACGTGGGCATGACATGAAAGATAAATTCTTTTCAACTGCAGGTGCCTTCACAGATACATTTCTATAGGTTTTTGGTAACAACATGTACACACACACACACACACACACACACACAAAATCGTCTTCTAAGATGTTGCATTCAAATTTCCAGGTTCACCTTGAAAAGCCAGATCTATCTATCTATCTATCTATCTATCTATCTATCTATCTATCTATCTATCTATCTATCTATCTATCTATCTATCTATCTATCTATCTATCATCTCTTCTATCTGACTATCATCTATCTATCTATCTCTTCTATCTGACTATCATCTGTCTGTCTGTCTGTCTTCTATTATCTATATACAGTATCTATCTATCTATCTATCTATCTATCTATCTATCTATCTATCTATCTATCTATCTATCTATCATCCATCCATCCATCCATCCATCCATCCATCTATCTATCTATCTATCTATCTATCTATCTATCTATCTATCTATCTATCTATCTATCTATCTATCTATCTATCTATCTATCATCTACCTACCTACCTACTTATTTATCTATCTAATTTATGTACTTACTTACTTTGAAATGTATTTGCCACCTGTTTCATGCCAAACAACTCTGACATTTTCCAAAGATCTATGCAACTACAACTAGTTCCTAATGCTACATATGTAGCCTCCAAGCCTAGGAGTTGCCTTTTGTTAGCTCCACATAAAAAGTGGAGCTAATAGAACATTTTTTTTAAAAAAAAATATTTTTAGTCTCTTTAAATACAGGCATTTGTAATGTATTTTCTTTCAAAACTGAGTCCATTATTTGTTTAGCTGGCAACTACGTAAGCAGAGTGGTTAAGAACAAAGTTTGACGGCAATGAAGTTATCAACCTACGCATTGTTCTGATCTACACGATCAACTCAGACCGGAGTTCATAGAGACAGGATGATTCTGTACGACAGGAAAAAAAAGCAACCCATATTTTTCATCTCTGGCACTTAATCTATGATGACTCAATTGCACAAAGTCCTTCTCGTGCTCCTGTCAAAGAGAACAACAAAACTGAATTTGCGAGCAAACACTGAAGTCAATTAAAAAAAAAATCTTTTATCTCCACGCACAAGCACAGGAAAATCACTAAGTTATCTCTCTGCTTTGTGTTGAGGGTCCTTGACTTACAAGCACCATTCATTTAGTGATCATTTGAAGTTACAACGGCACTGAAAAAAGCGACGTACAACTGTTTTTTGCACTGATGACCGTTATAGCATCCCCAAGGTCACATGATCAAAATTCACCTGGTTCATATATATGACAGTTGCAGTAGCCCGGAGTCATGTGATCCCCTTTTGTAACTTTCTGACCAATGGGGAAGCCAGATTCACTTAACAACCTTGTTACTAACATGTTACTAACATAAGAATGAGGCAAAACTCACTTAACTGTCTCACTTACCAACAGACATTTTGGGCTAAATTGTGCTCATCAGTCAAGGACTACCTGTACTGAAGGCAGCAAAGATCATAATAGAATGAGGGTGAAGTTTCATTCTCCGAGCTTGAGGGTTGGTTTCCAAATGTTTCATTACCAGGCTAGGTAACATCTTCAGTGGAGATTAGAAGATGTCAGTGTTCTTCTGTCTACAAGGGTTTCAGGTGTGGGTGTGTCAAGTGAGGGCCTAGTAATGGGTCTTGTGATGGGCCAGGTGTGAGCCATCAGTGAGAAGCTTGTGATGGGTCTTGTGATGGAGATATTATACCAGGTCAGGGTCATTGGAAGATGAACTGCTGAACCAGGCACATACTATCATGTGCCTGGTTCAGCGGGGGTAGGCAACCTTGGCTCTTTTATGACTCTTGGAGTTCAACTCCCAGAATTCCTGAGCCAGCATGGCTCAGCTTGGAAACCTCTCCCTTTCCCCTCAACATGGCTGGCTCAGGAATTCTGGGAGTTGAAGTCCATGAGTCATAAAAGAGCCAAGGTTGCCTACCCCTGCCTAAAGCCAAAATATTTTGCTCAACAATACATATATGGTTAGAGAAAATGACTAAAAAACACATAGATTTCAAGCCAGAATTATTTTTCTTAGGCATAATAGTAGGAAATTATGAGAAGGAACGTGTATACTTAATGTTACATGTGTTAACTGCAACGAGAATTGTATTTGCTCAACATTGGAAAAATGAAGAATTGCCAGCGGAGGAAGAGATAATTAAGAAAATTTTAGACTGTGCAGAAATGGACAGATTGACACTGAAAATGAAAGAGAAAGAAGAATCAGAATACTTCAGAACAGGGATGTCAAACTGCCGACCCACAGGCCGGATGCGTCATGGCAAAACTGCGCCCACCTCATTGCCGGCAACGGGAAAAAAAATCACAATACATTGCAACATGTCACGTGACATTGCAAGTTTGACACCCCTGCTTTAGAACATGGAATGAATTTTATCAATGGCTAGAAAAACGAGGTAGAGGGAAAGGAGTTGAACATGTATTAGTAAGCTAAATATTAAAACCCAGACAATATGTTGCTGATAAAATATTAAGGATTTGTGATTATAAAAAAATAATAAAATATTTTTAAAAAGGAAAATGAACTGCTGCGGTGGGGAGAGAAGCTTGTGTGGATTGTATGAGAGTCGGTACCCATCTCTGGTTGGCTGTTGGTTTGATTTGGATTCTGAGGGGTTAGTAGGCTGGTTATAGATCAGACATGTCAAACACAAGGCCCGGGGGCCAGATGTGGCCTGTGAAGAGGTTTAATGTGGCCCGCGAAGCCATTCTGGAAACAGTGAGGGAACGGCCCCCGCTGCCTTGGCCCTGGCCCAGGCAGCTGGGAGCCAATGTACAATTTTGTGGTGCAGCTGGGCGCCCCCTTGGGGAAGTGGGGCTGGGCTTGGTGCTGCAGGTGCTTGAGGGCTAGGCTGGGCATTTGACTTCGGCTGCCCAGGCTCCGGGAAGCCCGTGCCACCATCCAACCCCCCCAACATGGCCTGAGAGGAACATTGAGGCTCCTCCAGTGGACCATGCCTTGGCACTTGCCCCGGTCCCACCCCCTTCTGCCAGAGACCCTCAGATCCTGCCCAGGCCCCCACAGGCACCCTTGACATGAACGATGTAGAGCTGGCCATGCCCACCCAGTAGGCCACACCCACTCTGTCCATGCCCACCCAGTAGGCCGCACCCACCCTGTCCACACACCCCGCCCCCCCAGGGTAACCACAATGCTGATGCAGCCCTCAATGAAATTGAGTTTGACACCCCTGTTGTAGATCAACATATCTGTTGATAATAATAGATTCCACGTTTCAGTGTGGGAGATACCGACTTCAAAGGTTGCAAACTTGAGAGAGACTTTCACTTTTGCAACCTGCCCGTGAAAACATCAGGCCATCTGGCTAGCTGAACTCATCCAGCAAGACAATTCTTGCATTTTTTTTTTAAATATGTAGCAGACAAAGAGGTCTTTCAACCACATCCTCCACATTATATATGAATAAGCAAATTTGGAAATGGCAATCCCTAGAGGCTGTGCAATTGGCAGTGATGATCTGCATCTCTTTGCCACATTTTAAAAAAAAATGACAACAAGGATTGAACGAAGGCCAGCTTCAGTCTGGGGAACCAAACGACTGTGTGATTATTTCTCTAGGGGCTCACTGTTGAAGCAAACGAAGAGCAGGTTTAGCACCTCGGAGCAAAAGAATGGAAGGCTGAAAGGAATTGCTTAACTTTTCCCAGTTGGTTCTGTTTCAGCTCAAAAAAAAAATAATGACAGAGTTACAGACTTTTAAAGAACAAAAAACTGCTTGAGGGGGAGAATTGCCAGAAGGAAAAGGCTTAAAAGAGTCTCTGCCGACAAGCTTTTTTTCTGAAAAACAGCAACCATTGCAGGTGCTTCTATCTGAAGCCCCAAAAGCCAAACAAAGACACTTCCTTGAAGCCACCTGAACCATCATCTTTGACTTTCCAAAGTAAAACTGCTGTGCCCATGTAACTAAAAGAAGCCGTTGCGCAATCATTGCTAATAATGACTGGCCCTTAAATTATGTCCATTCCGATGAACCACAATGCAGACCAAAATGGAGCAATTCAGAGAGGACCATAGAACTGGGGAAATTGGGAGCAATTTAGCTTTGATCCAGATCTGGACATCCAGAAACTCCAGACCTGTCTGACAATGTGCCAGCATTCATAGACAAGCTATTTTCTCTCTTCGTAGAAAAGATCTGTTCCAATGACTAACAGGTAGCTTTTCACATTAGAGAAGGCACCCACTGACCAGGATGTGCTTTTTAAAATTTATTATGATGTCCTTTTTTGCTATCCTCAAGCAATAGATTCTGTTCCTTGGGCAAGTTTTTATCTTCAGAACTCTCTGCTTAGTTCAGTGCTGGTGCCACCAACGGGCCCTGCATTGCTGAATAACTTTTCCTTATTCCCTTAATACTATGTAATACTTTTGGCCCTCCACACTTGGAGGGTGATTTATGCTGCTTTCTTGTAGCTCACCAGCTGCCTTCTGCACAGCAGCCGAATTCCCTCCAAATAAATTATTTGAATGCCTTGAAACTTCTGTGCATATGGTTTTTATGAGCAGTGCTCCACATCCATCAGCGCTACTGAATTCAGTAAGGGGCATCATTATTCTTCCCAACACTCTCCGCTCCCTGTTTCCATTACCCAACAGCATCACAAAGCTGAGATTGGCGCAGGAATTCCTCCATTACTACCGGTTTCATCACCCTCGGTCTCAAACAGGTTCGGGTTTCGCTCATGAGATATGATATGCTACGACGTAGGGTCCACCTATTCTCCAAAGCACCTGAAGGCAGGACAAGAAACAACGGATGGAAACTTATCAAGGAGAGAACCAATCTAGAACTAAGTAGAAATTTCCTGACAGTTAGAACAATCAATCAATGGAACTTGCCTCCAGAAGTTGTGGGTGCTCCAACGCTGGAGGTTTTTAAGAAGAAATTGGATGACCATTTGTCTGAAATGGTATAGGATCTCCTGTTTGAGCAGAGACTGAAAACCTACAAGGTCCCTCCCAACTCTGTTATTCTGTTATTTTTGTTCTTACTTCCACAGCTAAGCATATTTATTTTCATGCTGATAAGCATAGAATCATGGGATAGTATCTGGGGGGGGGGGGCGGTGTCATCCTGTTGGAACTGTGCCTGAATTTTGCTTCTAGCTTCTTTTGAACGATGTCCTCAGAATGAGTTCCCATGAACATCACCGGAATGTACATGTCGAGAGGCATCATTGCTGGAGCAGATGCAAAGTTAGGTCACTGTTAAATATCATTGAGGGTTTGACAGCAATGGAGAGAGGCAGGTTGGAAAATATTTTCAGAATGAGAAAGCCAGCAGCGATGAAAGGAGGCCACTTTAGCCATTCCCAATGAAAAGGCTCTGGTGCCCTTCTGTTATTTGGAGGTGTTGAAAAAGTACATCTGTCCACCTGTCAACATCCCCCTCGTGTCCCTTCAGGTGATCTCTGGTGAAAGGAAGGGTAAGAGCCCCCAGTGTCTGTGCACGGATAGAATGAACGGCACGCACAACGGCTGGCAGGATCAAAGACGCTGCTTTCAGAAAGCCACTATTTCATTTTGCTCTTGACCCAGGGACACTGGCAAGATAAATGTGGCCACGGGGTAGGAAAAAAATGTGACTGTTCAGTGACAGCTTAGGAGGATGGCAATAACAACCTGAAACGAAAATCAGCAATAGTTTTATTCAAGCCAGCCCTTGCCAGATAAGCTCCCAAGTGGCTGAAGGTTTGTATCCCTGACTAACATGGAAATGTTCCAATTTAAAGAGATGCTGCTGAGGATGGAGGACTGGGGGGAGGAGGGATGAAGAGTTAGTCAAGGGGTCAAAATTACTTTTTAAAGCACATTGTTGGCCTAAAATTAAGTTCAGATCCTGAAAATGCTTTGCGTTCTCCGTATCAAATTGGAGCATTGACTTTAGTGTATCAGTAGAATGCTAGATGCATGCAATGAATTAATCTATTAGTTCTTTTACAAAAAAAACCCTGTTCTCCTCCATTTCCAAAAAAAGAAAAGAAAGGAAAAGAAACAAAATTTCTTGGGAATTCTAGAGACATTTATTTATTTATTTATTTATTTACATAAACTTATATGCCGCCCTTCTCCCTATAGGACTCAGGGCGGCTCACAGCATATTAAAACACACAAACGCCATTCCCCATAAAACCAATTAAAAACCAAATATTTGTCGCTGTATAGTTATTAAGATTCGAATTAAAATTATCCCTATTTAAAATTTCTCCCTAGGCCAGACCCGCTTGTTGAAAAAGCCATGTCTTGAGGGCGCGGTGAAAAGATAGGAGGTCTGGAATCGTCCGGATCTCGGGGGGTAGTTCGTTCCAGAGGGTGGGGGCACCCACAGAGAAGGCCCTCCCCCTGGGGGTCGCCAGCCGACACTGCTTGGCCGACGGCACCCTGAGGAGGCCCGCTCCTCCATTACATGCAGGAAACAGTAATCAACAATGCTGGACAGTTCCACAAAGAGTGCACTGAAGTAATCTAACGTGCAGTGATTATAGCACCTCCATAATCACAGTAATCAACTGCCTTTCTAGGATTAACATCCTATTTTACCCTAGGATAATATTTGTCAAAAGAAGATCAGCTGAAAGTATTTGAACCCGACACTTTTTTAAAAAAAGGGTCATAATTCTTTTACTCACTGGCAAGTTCTTCAAAAAGAGTTTTGTCTCATCTCTCCAAGTGGAATATGAAAAACTGAAATTTCCCCTTCCCAAGCGGGAAACAGAAGCTTTACCATCACCGGCAAGATTATTGGCATATATGCAGTCACTTCCTAATGAACATCGCTAGATATTTCCCTTCCTTTCTCAGCTTGTCATGTAACCCTTCAGAGTGTTTTCCCAACAGTCATTTTGGGGAGGCAACATTGAATGGCAATTCTTGGAATCAATCCCTTAAATAAGAAATGGGTCTTGGAATCCAGCCCATAAATCTATTGATATATAAATGTTTCCATGAAATAGATTTCTGATATGGTATACTTAAAAAACAGGGAAATGAATCATAACTATCCAGTAAAAAAAAAAGTTTATTTCAGAATCTCTGTGTGAGCGAGTCCTAGTTGTTCCAACAAATTTACCCCTGGATTTATGAGATCTATATATTTATTTGTATATATTTTGAATCAACTTTCTTCATCAGTTAATATACAATATATATATATATATATATATATATATATATATATATATATATATATATATATATATATATATATATATTATGTAGTGCCTAGAGGAGGAAACATAGAATGAAATATTTCCTTTAGCTATGATTACTTTCTTTGTATGTAGAGGTTTTCCACATGAATGAGAACATCAGAAAATCAGGACACTCAGCTGATAGTTACACATACTTGTAACATATAGTAACTATGAACACATATGTCCATATATACGTATCACATGCACATTTTTGGAGGATTTGAGTGGAAGTCATACATTCCAGATGAGGAGGTAAGGAATTATAATTCTTCTCATTAATCTTCCTTTCTTAAGGGGGCTGTCATCTTTTGGGCAAATATGGCAGAGTTTTTTGGATGCAAAATCCAGAATCCATTCCAACTTGCAGTGCTTCTGTCTAATTCATGGACATGTCAATCACATTGATTGAATGTTTCTCCCTAATAGAATAACCTGTCTATTTTGAAATTCAGGAAAAGACTTTGATGATTTTATAATTGGGAGAGAACATCTGCGTAATCCGTGAATTACTTGTGAAATTTTGGATGTTGTTGTGATTTAATTACAATTAGATCTGGGAGGTTTGGAAGAAAATAAACCAGAGCCATATTTTCCCACTAAAGGAATATGTTTGTAGCTTAGGGTTGAAATGGGGGATCCTGGGTGCTCTCTCAGCTTGGTGGTTTTATTGTAGATGTTTTATTACCCAAACTAGGTAACATCATTAGTACTAGTGGAGAAAAAGGTTTTTTCTCAATTTATATTCTAGTGGCTTGCCCTGTCAGTGTTCATGGTCTTGGACGTACTTTGGTTAGGCTGTTTATTGTTGGTTTTTTTGGTAGTTCCTTCACTGGGGAATTATTTTCTTCTTGATTGTTGAGACCAACAGCCAAGAAGTGAGCAAAAGAAGTGAGCAAAAGAACTGCCAAGCAAGTCAACAGTAAACAGCCCAACCAAAAAAATCTCAGCAAGATGACCATCCTCCAACACTGAAAGGCGAAGCCACTAGAACAGACATGTCAAACACAAGGCCCGGGGGCTGGATGCAGCCCGTGAAGTGGTTTCATGTGGCCCGCGAAGCCATCCTGGAAACAGTGAGGGAACGGCCCCCTCTGCCTTGACCCTGGCCCAGGCCGGCCGGGAGCCAATGTACAATTTTGTGGTGGCCATCTATGCTGAAATGCATTCAGTCTTAGCTCCACAAGGCCGTCCAGAAACAGCGAGGAAAATACGGTATTTGTCTTCACAGAATGATCTGAGGATTTGGAAGCAGAGTTTTGGCTAACTTTCATCTCTTAAAAATAAATGCATACATAAATAATGAAGATGTGGTACTTTGAACAACAGAGTACTACTTAGAACAATTTGGGGAAACAATCTAGAATCTACATGAATGGAGAGTGGAGCATAGTTTCGAATATTTATTGAGGATAGTAAGAAAATAGCATCTGTTATTCTGGGATCTACTTGTTGATAGCAGCAAACATTAGACTAACTAAACTAAATGACTTTGAAACCATTAAATTATATCCTTAGTTAAGCAGCTTTGATATATAAAGGCTGTGGAGAAAATTATACCTCTTTTATTATATCTTCTAAATCAAATTCCTTGAGATATTGAAAGATTTATTGTGTGTGATGATTAATCCAAGATAATCTGGTAAAGAATCATCTTGGCTGCTATACTCAGCTGTAAAGTGATATGTGTTACCTATAAAAAGTTTAGAATTGATAGTGAGAGGTATGGATGAGCAATATCGATGATAATAAGTGAGATTTTACTGTATGTTCTGAGAAGTTACTGGAGGCTTTCAAAAAGAGTCTGGACAGCCATTTGTCTGAAATGGTATAGGGTTTCCTGCCTGAGCAGGGGGTTGGACCAGATGACCTCCAATGTCCCTTCCAACTTTATTATTATTATTATTATTATTATTATTATTATTATTATTATTATTATTATTATTATTATTATTATTATTATTATTATTATTATTATTGTTATTATTATTGTTATTATTATTGGTCTCCTGCTCAAGCAGAGGGTTGGGTCCTTCCAACTATATTATTCTATGTTCTATGTTTATGCATATTGTGAAATCATGTTATGTGACTGGGTTTATTAAATTATCAAATTTCTTAAAAGGCCTTCTGTAAGATTTACTTTGGGATTAAGCTGCTTAAAGAAGAAAGAAAAGTTTATCTGTAGATACAATATCTACCCATACATATTAGAATCAATGAAGTAATTAGATATAAAATATTGTTTCATCTCCCTACTTTCTTCTTTTCCCCACTCGTATTGCAGAAAAACACCTCCAGTGGTTAATTTGTTTTAATATTTTTTTTTTTAAAAGAAACTTTGAAAGAAATATTTACTAACATAAAGAGTCTGCTGGTGCATATTGATGATCAACTATAGCAAGATATATTCTGAAACATTTGCTGTAGCCTGGAAAGATGGTTTTGCAAAGAACATTTTCACAAGAGCTTTGTCCACACACAAACATGCATAAACACACATACACAAGCACACAGAGACATACACAGAGAGGGAGAGAGGGAGAATGAAAATCAGTGGAGTCACAATTAAGGTATGGTTATGAATTTAAGTCAAAGTGAATGCTTATACCTTTGAGCAAAGATTCACTGGGAAATGAAATTTCTTTTCACAAAAGCTAGCCTGGAAAACGTAATATGTGGTTTATTCACTGTGGTGTTTCATGGTTCAGAAGGATTCACCCCAGCGGTATGTCAAGTAACCTTCTGAATAATAGAATTACAGAAAAACCTTATGAGGTTTACTCAAAGCCTATTGAGTTCTGCAGGACCTTTTAGTGCATGGAGGATTTGTGTGAAGGTCTGGTGGCTTGGGAGAACGAGATGAGACAAAAGCAGATCTACATTTTTATCTGTATGGTAATTTATTTATCTCCCTGTGAAGCAAAGGAGAGAGCTTCAGAGGAATGAGGAGAGAGAGAGAGAAAAATAAATAAATAAACCAGAATTAAACACTTTGGCCATGAATGGGTTTCTTTTCATAGGATGAATATTCTTGATAGTGTGACATTATGGATTTAACATCAGCCTTGCAATGTTGAGTTGACCTTGGTGCCCTTGAAGTTTCAACATGGCAATGCATGGCCTTATTCAACTCCCTAAAAAGCATAATTGGGTCCATCGGGGGGGGGGGGGAAGCTTTCTTTGAAAAAGTAGGAAAAAGATGGAGTNGGGGGGGGGGGGGGGGGGGGGGGGGAAGCTTTCTTTGAAAAAGTAGGAAAAAGATGGAGTCATGAAACACTGATTGACTGGAAGGTCCATCAAGTTCTAAATATGGACTAAACAATATTTAGTAAATAAGTTATGATTTTTGAGCCATTGAGTGCTGTCAAGAACCCCAGTCGTATGATCCCAAAAAGTTACTTCTTTTTTTCATGTCTACTGCAATTTCCCATCCATCTGCCTTCCTAAAATCTTTACCAAAGTTGCACCCATCCCCCCCAAACTACCCATTCCAGAAAACTTTGAGACAATTTCTAACAGACCCTATTCTAGTAGTGCAACAGAGCAGGGGTCTTCAAACCTGGCCCTTTTATGACTTGTGGACTTCAACTCCCAGAATTCCTCAGCCAGCATGCCTGGCTGAGGAATTCTGGGAGTTGAAGTCCACAAGTCATAAAAGGGCCAAGTTTGAAGACCCTGCAATAGAGCCTCCATTTCACCAAATACTAACTGAGATGGCCATGTTTTGCTTCTGTTTTGGAAGCATACCAGATTACATAATAT
This sequence comes from Protobothrops mucrosquamatus, assembly GCF_001527695.2. NCBI lineage: Eukaryota > Metazoa > Chordata > Lepidosauria > Squamata > Viperidae > Protobothrops > Protobothrops mucrosquamatus. The sequence continues at coordinate 701,709 of NW_015386407.1, forward strand.
CCTTCAACAGGTGGGAATGGCAACATGAGTTTACTAACACAGCCTGGAAAAAAAAACAACACCTCTGTGTGTGTGTGGTTGGTGGGTATCAGTGTGTTTGTCCAAAGTAGATGCAGAACCTTAAGTCACTAATTAAAAGTTTGTTTGTTTTTTAAAGTACAGTCTACCATCTCATTGAGAAAGTTTTTGAACACGATCATGAGGCAGAGGACTTAGAGAATGCATATAATTCACGGATTATGGATTATCTGCAGCTTAGAAGGGATTTCCCAATAACATATAGAATGAAAGTTCCATGTTCCTGGAGATGAAATTAAAAAAGCAGAGGCATAAATCAAATATAGGAGAAGCATCTCATCAGTAATAGGAAAATTATCCTCATTTCAAGGCAATCTTAGCCAGGTTTTCATAACTTAATTTGGTTTCCTACACTTCTCCTGAATGCTTCAGCCATTCCAGGCTTCAGAGTAGCTCCTCAAATGTAAGATAAAGCCTCTATCCATCCCCCCCCCAAAAAAAAATGTCCTGATCCTACAACAAACTAAAACATGAAAAATGCAGCTGTACATAGCAATAAATAGCACGATCTTTCCTCATTAGCTCTGTGTGGGTGTGTATATACCTATGTGTGTCCTATTTCCTGTCCATTCCCATCCTTCATCATTGTAGGAGGGTTAAGAAGCAGCCACAGTCAGGTGAAAATAGGACACCTGTAAGTTAATTATCAGTGTGACATTTTCCCCTCTTATTTCCGCAAGACAAGGCAATTGCTCGGATTCTCTTGACGAAGAACCGTTGCATATATCTGAGTAAAGGTGAGGAAACATGCATATGAAATATTCCTGAAAAGAAACTGATCTGCAACAAGGGAAAAGTTATTATCCTTGGCCATTTTCTTTGCTCATACTTTTCTTTTATATATATATAGGGAGGACTTGAAGGGCAGGACTTGAACTCACTGTCTCCTGCTGATTGCTCCAAAGTCACCCAGTCAACTTGCATGTCTAAGGCAGGACTAGAACTCATTGTCTCCTGGTTTATAGTCTTCACCATTAGACCAAACTGGCTTTTCAACACCTGATTAAATATTTCCATTTAAGAAAAAAACAACAACACTTTTTCCCAAAACAGTGTATCCTGCTCCTCAATAGAATTTACTGTTAGGCATTCAAAGATTTCTTAGACAATATCTGCTTTTCGATAATTTCTGCCTGCTGATTCTAGTCCTGCCTTCTGTAACTATCAACCGTTGCATGATCATCCTTGAATATTGAGCTAATGTCTCCTCTCTTTTCTCATTTCCATACTAAACATGCCCAGGACTTAGTTTCCAAGCCTCCTTACTTTCTTAATGACACAATCTATTTTTCAATGTCCTGTTTAAAATGCATTCCTCAATGCTGAACACTTTGCATCAAATATGTGCAGACAAATACAGAGCAGCATGGTACAAATGTTTAATGTTGTCTCATCACTACGCTATGCTTAGTGCATGCTAAAATAGCAATTCTTTTGTTAGAAGCTGTTGTACTGCTGTTCACATTCAACCCGTGATGTATTAAAACACAGAGAATCTTTCATTAGCTAGAGGCACCTCACCTTAACAATGATTGATAGTTTATCTATATACTCATCCATCTTTCCATTATCTATCTATCTATCTATCTATCTATCTATCTATCTATCTATCTATCTATCTATCTATCTATCTATCTATCTATCTATCTATCTATCTATCTATCTATCTATCTTATCCATCCATCTCTCTCTCTTTCTCTTTAGTCTGTCTGTCTGTGTCTCTCTCTCCCTCTCTCTCTCTTGTATTCTGCATTCCAATTCATCTTGTTATTTTCCAGTTCTTTTAGAAACCTGATTCTGTCTTTTATGGTGTTGAATATTGAACTTTCCATCAGTAATGAATAAAGCAATTCCTTTATCTACTTATATTTCTCTAATAAGAAAGCAAGAAACAAAACTGCTAATGATTAAATTAATGTAGAGTCACAAGAAAGCCCTCACACAATTGCTCAACTAGCTCACAATCCCCTGGTTTATACCTGAGTGCCTTAACCACCAGACCAAAGTAACTAGTGGTTCTCCATAATATTAAATACTAGTAAATTTATGTATCCTGCACCCATAGGTGCACTATAAGGTTGGAATACAAATAGCAAGAATACTATAACATGCAACAATCGGTACTAAATATCAAACAGAAAGCCAAAACCACCCTCCATCTGTGATGTTTTCAATTAAAAAGGCATAAATATGTGATTGATAACCAGATATATTGGAGTTTTGTATACAAGGCACACTTTATCCATTCAGGAGCAAGAAAGATAGACATGGCCTTCCTTTGCTAGACCAGTGGTTCTCAACCTTTTTAATGCTGCGACCCCAACTGGTCGTAAGTCGAGAACTAAACCGGTTGTAAGTCGAGGACTAAACCGGTTGTAAGTCGAGGACTACCCAACCGGTTGTAAGTCGAGGACTTTCCCTGCCTGGGAGCGCCGCACATGCAAGGTTCCGCCCCCTGCGCCAGCTGAGGCGTAGCTGGCAAGCAGCAGAGACGGAGCAGGCCGACCACCAGCTGGCCCAGCCCAAGGGAGGTAAGGCACCCACCAGAAAAGGGGGAAAAAATGGCGGACAAAAAAAATGGCAGACAAAAAAATGGCGGACAAAAAAAATGGCAGACAGCCTTGCTTGGTGACCCCCATGAAATGGTCGATCGACCCCAAATGGGGTCCCGACCCACAGGTTGAGAACCACTGTGCTAGACTAAGATAGGGACATTGTCTTAAGGGCAGAAATACAGTAAAAAATATCCATACTGGACTGCAACATGTTCTAGGAGGACAAGCACACAATTGTGAGAAGAGGAGATGCTAATTCTTCCCAGTCTTTGCAAGACAGGGCAATACAGTGGCTTAGCAGTGAAGATGCTGGGCTTGTCAACTGGAAAGCCAGCAGCCCAGGTTTGAGACCCAAGTGCCACGTGATGGGATGAGCTCCTGTCATCGCCTCAGCTCCTGCCAACCTACCAGTTCAAAAGCATGCAAATGAGAGTAGATACTGTAAATAGATACCACTTCAGTGGGAAGGTAACAGCATTCCATGATGTCATGACCACGGAAATGTTTTTGGACAGTACTGGCTCAATGGCCTTGCAACGGAGTTGCGTACTGCTCCCTATAGTTGGACATGATTGGCAGAGTAAAATCCTCAGAGACTTCTTTAGCTTTTTAGTGTTTGCAAGACAAATACTGTTTTTCCAGGGTCAAATAATATGGCAGTATCTCATGACTCTATATGTGAAAAAAACAAAAAAACAAAGCCAACACCTTTTTTGTCAGAAGCTGATTGCAACTTGTCAAAATTGAAATCCAGCAACGTTCAAAAAAGCACAGTGGTTCTTATCTAGCTGGTTCTTTTAGCTAGATAATTCACCAAGAACTGTGAAACAGATGCAAGTTGTAGGTGGTATGGATGCCAGAGCAATGTGTTATTGTATCAGTCTCAATTCTTCTTAATGCTACTGAAGCCCTGGATCCTATGCAGCCAGTCACAAAACACTGTCTGATTTATGACCGTCTGTGTATACCGGATGCTGAAGCATTGTTAAGCCTCTGTAGGTCTGAAGTTTGGTTAATGCATGGGTGGAACTGTGCCAGCAGAATCCATGTAAGTCATTCTGAGTTTCCCAAAGGAAGAGCTGGATAAGAGGCATAAAACACTGACGTAATCCCTGTTGTGTAATTCAAGAACCCTCCACACGTGCTGTAGATGTGGTTGTCGCAGAAAGCTACTTCTGTACAGATAGGAAACCTTTGCCTCCATTCACGTCACCCAATTTTACTTCTAAATCCCAAACTGAGTGAAACAGTCTCCTTCGATTTTACAGAACACAGCATGTGTATCGTAGAGAATCAATTTTCAGCTCTCTTCTACAGATCACAGGTGTTTCTATCCCACAAAGCTTTGGAGAAAGAACTGTGAAATTGTACAACAGAAAGTGTATGAAAAGACAGAACTGCAAGTGTCTTCTGTGCCTGTTATTAAGTTCGTAAGTCACACATGAGAAGTAACTTTACTTGGTGAGCCATCTCTGCTCACATTTTAAGTTTCAAAATCTGCCTCATAAGCTTCTTCCAAAGTTGTAAAAGTCCGCCAGATAAGCAGTTCACCTAGCTAAATAAATGAAACCATTAACATCCTTTTGCACTACGTGAATGACCTAACCCTATACTTCTATGTTGGCAGCATGTGATCCTGATGACTCAAAAGATTCATTCATCAAGCACTTTTATAGTTGCTTCTTGACATTTATTCCCCCTCCCGAGGACAACAATGATCGAGGGATTGGCCTCTGTGCCCTGTTAGACAGAACCCATACTTCAGATGGGTTCATACAGTATATCCCTTATTTCTTTTTACCTCAAGAGTAAAAAATCAAGTAACTGAGATGGTATTTGGGTGGGCTTCTCTAGATAATGTATCTTCATGGATGTGGAAGAGACAATTCTATCCCCATGGAAAGGGGAATTAACACAATGATAGGGAGTTCACACAATGGAGAAGAGAAGCTAGTTGATCACGACTGTTAGATTAGATTGATAGTCAAGGTCAATTTCAGGCTCTATTTAACTCCTGTGGGTTAATTGACTGGATCAATTAATTCAGTTTTGGAGTTTGCAGGACAGGCTTATTTCTCCGAACTTGATCAAATTAAGTGTGTCGTGCAAATCCTGTTTTCTTGCTAAGACTGAAATGATGTTTTGGCATGTGCTCTTTGAACCAAGAGACAAATGTGTAATTTGAATATGTTTAGAAGTATGAAAGGTGAGAAGGAGGTCAGTTTTGCTTAAAAAGCCAAATTGAATTCTTATCCATTGTTAACTTGCACCCAGATCTCTTGTGCCTATTCACACAACATCTGGGCACTTATGTATTGTTGGTTGATGAATGTTTTATTGGTTTCTAGTACTTTAAGGTCTTTTGGTATTGTCCATGGGGTTTTCATGGCAAAGATACTGGAGTGAAGTTGAAACTCAAGTACTTTGGCCACCTAATGAGAAGGAAGGACTCACTGGAGAAGAGCCTAATGCTGGGAAAGATGGAGGGCAATAGAAGAAAGGGACGACAGAGAATGAGGTGGCTGGATGGAGTCACTGAAGCAGTAGGCATGAGCTTAAATGGACTCCAGAAGATGGTAGAGGACAGGAAGGCCTGGAGGAATATTGTCCATGGGGTCGTGATAGGTCGGACACGACTTCACAACTAACAACAACAAAATAAATATTGCCTATACAGAGCCTTTAAATGTCAGCCTGATGGCCTCTCACTATTCTTTTGAGAGAGTATGAATTCATGCGAATGGTACAAAAATCAGATCTGGGAAAGGCTGTGAAACAGAAAAGAAAGTTTCTGAGGCTTAGTTTTCATTTTAGAGACAGAGAACCTCAACATCATAGTTGAAGCTATCTTCTGCAGAACTTTAATTTCCCATCCCTCCATTTACTTTTGGTTTTTTTTTTTTTTTTGGGGGGGGGGGCAGATCTGAAGTTTGTTCCAGTTTTCTCCACAAGCGTGAGAAGGTGATTTAGCATCCCCCATTCTTTGATGGATGGAACTGAAATGCTTCCATGCTAATTCTGATAGGCTGGTTTGAAGAATGTGCCTGCAGCTGTATGGTCTTAATCAATAAAGAAGGCTCTTGTGTAGTATTCTCATGTGGTGTTTCATTTCTGGACCCTACGGGACACAAAAACCTTGCAATGTAAATTCCTCTTCCAGCCCAGCAAAAAAAACTATTTTGATGCACATTAAGCACTAGAGGAGAAAGCATCTCTTGGTGCAGGAACGAACCGGCTCTTGTGATGCATCTAAAATAGCCCAGAGAATAGCAGGTTGGAAAGCTGTAGAAAAGTCAACAATTTCACCATCCTCAGGAAGGCTTCTAAAGCAGGGCTTTTCAACCTTTTCACCCATTGTACCACTTTTAGGATATGGCAATATCTGAGTACCACCAGTCGCCTAGCAAGGTGTCAAAAACTTGATGACCCCCCCAAAAAAAGTGATAAAGTACAGGTAGTCCTCGACTTACAACAGTTCACTTAGTGACTGTTCGAAGTTACAATGGCACTGAAAAAGGTGCCCCCCAAGCCACAGCCGAGCAAGACACCTGCCTGCCCACCCGGCGGCGCTCTTCCTCCTGTCCGAGGTTTTCATTGTTGTGAGCATTTCTGTTGAGGATTGGCAGCGGGGGTGGGGTGGGGGTGTTTGGTTTTTATTCCCCCCATCTGCTGGGTGGTTGCAGCAGGTTTTGGTCACTTCACATGACCCTGGGACACTGTGACCGTCATAAATATGAATCAGTTGCCAAGCATCTGAATGTAAATCACAAGACCCTGGAGATGCTGCAACATTCCAGCTGGATCGGCGCTTCTTCTGGGCTCAGCAGAAGTGCCAGGATCAGCGCCGAGCTTCAGCTGGAGCCTGGCACTGATCCTGGCGCTTCCACTGAGCCCTGACAGCGCCGAAGTAGCGTCAATCAGCTGGAAAGCGGCACTGATCCTGGTGCTTCCGCTGAGCCCTGACAGCCCTGCAGCTCCAGCCATCTCTCGTTCAGGCTTGTGCAGCTCATTCCCCTCCCCCACTACTTTTCTAGGATGGTCGCGTACCACCTGCCAGGTGCCAATGTACCCGTACCACAGGTTGAAAAGCCCTGTTCTAAAGAATGAAGATGGGTGAGATGGAGAGAGAGAGATGGAGAGAGAGAGAGAGAGAGAGAGAGAGAGAGAGAGAGAGAGAGAGAGAGAGAGAGAGAGAGAGAGAGAGAGAGAGAGAGAGAGAGAGAGAGAGAGAGAGAGCTCCCTAAAAAGCTGTACATATCCCCACCCCATCCCCGGCCCCATTAAAACCAACGGCTTCTGTGTAAATTCTCATACCTTTATCTTGGCTTACTCTGTGCACACCAAACGTTTTCCACCTCTGGTTAACCTGAGCAAACAAATTCATCTTGTTTACATGGTTAAACCTGTGAAGGCTTCCCTTCAACTTTCCGTTGTTCAAAATTGGCAAGTGCTTTAACTCCTCTAGGTTCGAAACTCCCCCTCCCCAGTGGAAAATTGCAGGAGATGTCTAACCACGCAGAAGTACGACAAAGGCGTACTTTATTTGACGCTACACATTCTAACGGCTTCCAGACTGGTTTATGCTCAAAACTGGAGGAATAAAGGAATTCCAATGGAAGAAGGGATCCTGTATAAAAACTTATCATGTGCTGAGATGGACAGGCTTACAATGGTTATGAAGGACAAGACAGAACTGGAATACTTCGAAATCTGGGGCAAATTTTACCGTTGGTATGAATTAAGGAGAACTGCTCGGATCTTAAGTTAAGGATAGGATTGAAATATATATATATAACTGTACATATAATTGTATATATAATTGTATTGCATAGAAGAATGAGGCTTATATAGAGGTTAAGGATGATGTATTAAGTTTTTGTACCACGAGGAACAAACTGTTAGGAATGTTTACTCTGGAATGCCACGTTTGTCCATTTTTGTTTTAATTGTATTATAAATAAAAAACTTTAAAAAAAAGAAAGAAAATTGCAAATGTCAACATGCAACCCTCCTTCCCTTCCCCTCTTATTTTTCATGCCAAAGTCATTCTGTTTTGCTTTCATTGGCAAAGCTCCCCCCACCATCTTCTTCCTTTCTGCAGAAGCAAATGGCCAGCAGAGCAGCCTATAATAGAGTTACTAGGAAAGCTGCACCTTCATAATTAGATATTGTTTTTTATTGCATCAAACTTTTCTCTGCACCGATGTCCTTTTCATCCTAAGTGTACTAAATTAAATATCTGCTCCTTGTAGAATTTGATTAATCTATACTAGATTAAAATCAAATCATGTACAAAATCAATTTCGCTTAAAGTACAATAATCTCAGCTCATCAAGGTCCTTTTTCTAATAATAATGAGAAAGGCTTGCCCTTCCTCCTCCTTCCTTTCAGGCTTTTTTTTTTTTTTTTTTTGCCTTCAACATTTTACTCAAAGGTTGATTTTTTTCATAGCCAGTCCTAGATTGTAACCTTATACATCTTTATCATCTCTATTACAGAAAATTTGCTAAGAAGCCAAAGGTGAGACAAAGCTAGTCATGAATCTCTCTTAGGATTTTCAGGTCAAGTCATTTTTTTTTCTCCTCTTTAATTGAGATTGTATAAACCTTGAGGGATTTTTTTTTTATTATTTAAGGAAGAATGACAAATATTTAAGCCTTTTGGGGAGGGATTATACTGACATTGGATCATGGGATTATCTCTCACATAAATGTTGGGGAATTTGGACTGGGTTGTCCTCTTGTCAGAAAATAAATCAGGCAGAAAAAAAAAGAGGGTCTTACAAACGTTAATCATGTATTCAATCATTTCTTACACTAAGCACGTAGAAAAAATACAAGCCACATGACGCAAACGGAAAGAAAACAAGGAATGGACATGGTCAGTCTTAGGAATTTACGATGGGGTTTTCCAAGTTTGCAGTGCCACCTACAAAACAACAACAACAACAACCCAACAACAAATACATTAATTTGTGCATTCTGTCCCCATGAATAAAACTGTGATATTCTATCTGTTTACCAGATCATGCTACGAGTATATGTCACAGGAGACATAGAAGCTTACGGCATCTTATAGATGTAACTTCCAGTGACAACAGTTTGCAGATCAAACATGTGCTCTATTTCACTGTTGTCCTCAACTGTTTCTATTTTACAGAGATTATCTCTCTTCTTTCACATTCCTCCCTTCTTGCATTCTTTTTCGTTCACAGAGTCCTAGCTGGTCCAGACCACAGAGCACCTAAGGCTGCCTAAGTTGCTTATGTGGTCTCAGCTTGATACGTCCACGTGGGGAGTATAATGCTTTGGTTGGCCTATGATCTTATCTTCTTAGAGCTGCCCAAGATTAAAGAACAATTGGAATTCATGCCCATCAAAGATAGAAAAGAAAAGCTGATCTTGGAAGAGGTTGAATTAAATTTATTTCAGCAGGGGTAGAAGGTTTGCATTCTGTTAGAAAGAAATCCTGTTAAGAAAGTTGCATTCTGCTCGAAAGCTCTTATGTGATTGATATTAATCAAGTGTGACTGATCTTTCCTGACCTCAATCACCAGACCATATTATATAATGGTAATAATGCAAGAATCTGGGGGGGGGGGGATTAAATCTGCATTAGTGCTCTGCGAGGGGAATAGCAGAATCTTTCAAACAACAGCAAGTTTGTTCATTTATTAAAATATTTATCTTACTTTTTTATCTCCAAATAACTCATAGTAGCTTGTGCTTTACAGTGACCCAATTTAAGTTGGGAATAGTTTCACACGTTGTAGCCAAGGTGCAAACATATCATACTCTTCATTATCTGCAACCCTCTGGGTGCATTTTTAGCTTGGCAAAGATACGTCTATTTCAGACATCATTGACCTTAGATTAGAAGATACTTTGGTTCAATGGCTTAATGATACTGGAGATGGTCTTTGATCCAGCGGTTCGAGTTCTAACACTGAATGGGTGGATGAGCTCCCGTCACTTGCCTCAGCTTCTACTCACCTAGCAGTTCAAAAGCATGCTGCATGCAAGGAGACAAATAGGTACCGCTTCAGTGGGGAGACGAGTTGGTGCTTTGTAATGGTGATCAGATTCCTGCTGGTTCTGAACCTTCCTATTTGCAATGCTACGGGGGAGGGAGAGGGCCTTGGATGACACTGCAAAAAGAGCCACTCATCTTTCTTTCTGGCGAAAAGCTACCTTGGGAAGTGCATAAACATGTACCACAACAGAGCTACTCAACTGGCAGCTAAACTACTGCTCTGCATTCGCATTGTATTCTCCTGGCTAATGTGCTAAATAAATATAATAAATAAATCATTGATCTTTGCAAAAAGTTGAACGAGCACCATTCCTCATTTAGATCACAAGCAGAATATCTATTCTGGTTACTCAAACTAGGACTTCCAGACAGGGGTCCCGAACCTGTGAGCCGCGGCCCACTACCAGGCTGTGGCCACTGGGCCACTGGGCTGCATGTGCACTCACCCTCCACACTCTCACAAGCACGGCCCCGAGCATCCTGCCGGCGTTAGCACCACCCTGCCCCGAGCGTCCCACCGGTGCTACCGCCACCCCGAGCATCCCTCCGGTACTAGTGTTGCCCCACCCCCAAGCGTCCCACCAGCACTAGTGCCTCCCATAGCATCCCGCCAGCACTAGCACCACCCCATTTGCAGCACTCATGCCCACACAGCCCCATTTGCATGTGCACATGTGCTCACGTGTGGCCATTTGTGTGTGCACATGTGCTCATATGCAGCCATTTGCATGTGTGCATGCATTCACACAAGGCCCATTTGTGCATGTGCGCACAGGGCTCATTTTTGCATGCGCACATGCACGTCCCATTTGAGCATGTGCACGTAGCGGTGCCTGCCTCCCTTTCCGGGCCGCCAAATCAAAAAGGTTGGAGACCTCTGCTTTAAGAGTAACTCTTTTGCGGTGAAGCAAGAGACAGTCTGTCTCCACTAGATATCCCAAATGGCTAATCTCCAGTCTCCACCAAGCTCATATTCTCATGTCACATACCAGGCCTGTCTTGTCAGCCTGTAGTGCAAAGCAAGAGAAGAGAATGGAAGCAATCTCCACCTTTCACTCCAGCTGGAAGGAGATGACTGGGAGTCCTAAGTTATACATTTAAAAAAAAAATGTAAAAAAATATACTGTATGTCTAGTTACCACAGCATTATCCAATAATAAAAGATCTCCTAAGAAAAGTGGCTAAAATTTGACTGTGACTTTCCAACATGCAACCTGATTGGCTACTTCTGTATATTTGAGATTGTAAATGTATCTGGGGCAAGAATGTAAACTCAAATTGACTTTAGAACAGGCTTTTCTCATTATTCTCAGCAAGGTTGATGCTTTATGGCAATTGCGCAAAGCATGAATAATGGAACTGCACTAAGAGACCTTCCTATATTGGTATTCAATTCCTGTTCAGTCAGAAATAAAGGACTTCCATCACACTGTGTGAAAACGTTCCTTCATCTTGTGTAATGTTGCTATAAACAGAACTTATACTTCATACTTTACTCCTGGATTACAGAATGCTATTTAGACCAGAGAAGGATTGACACAGAATTCCATCTTGAAAAGAATAGATCAATACACTTGATTTTTCTTTCTAATCCATATATGCAATAAAATATCCGTATGGACCCATTCGTTCCACTGAATTCAATTTTGTATTCCCTAAAAATGCTGACTTGTTTCTCATGCTAAGCCAAGAGGCAGATTTATCAAGCTCCCAAACTCAACGGAGCCTGCAATCTTCAACATGCTTACAAGGGGTAAAGCTCCACTGCTAAGACATAAATATGATGGAGAGAAAGTGCTTAGTTGATAGTCTGTCTCGATGTGAATTTCACAGTGTTGCACTGGACACAGAATGTGTGTTCTGACACAACTGAAAAGTGCTGGGCTTTGCAATAAGACCTAGGCACCAAATGAAAGAGAAACATGTGTATAAAAAAAACATATTGAGACTCTGGAAAGAGTGCAGAGAAGAGAAACAAAGATGATTAGGGGACTGCAGGCTAAAACGTATGAAGAATGATTGCAGGAATTGGGTATGCCTAGTTTAATTAAAAGAAGGACTAGGATGAATCTTTTGTCCAAAGCACCTAAGGCAGGACAAGGAGCAATGGATGGAAACTGGATCCATCAAGGAGAGAAGCAACCTAAAACTAAAAGAAGGAATTTCCTGGAAGTTAGAACAATTAATCAGTGGAATAAGTTGCCTCCAGAAGTTATGGGTGCTCCAAGACTGGATATTTTTAAGAAGAGACTGGACAACCATTTATCTGAAATGGTATAGGGTTTCCTGCCTGAGCAGAGAGTTGGACTAGAAGACCTCCAAGGTCCCTTCCAACTCTGTTATTCTGTATAAATTTGATGAGCACAAAATCAGTTGGATCTAGTTTTATATTCATTGAGTTATTAACATAAATCATTATGTAAAGGAATAATAATAGTGGTGCACTTCTAACTTTGCCCTCTTCCAGGAATGCCAGCCCAGCATGCTTAATTCCAATGGAAGAGGCAAGCTTCATTTGTACTACATTCTAAAATTTGAATGAGCATCTCTGTATATTTTGTGGAACAATTGTTAGAATAAATGCATTATGAATGCAAAAATCCCAATGCCCAATGCTCTTTTTTTCCGTTCACAAAAGGAAGGGTGGGGGAAGGCAATAGAATGCATAACACGCTTAACTAACCCAAAGATGAAGCTTCATTGTTAAGGCTGATTGTAAATATTTACTCCCACAAAAAGAAATGGCCAACTGCTACCACAATGCCTATGTCCTGGAATTCATAGAAACATGTTAAACATGTTTATTCTTCTTGTAAATGCTGCTAAAGTTTAACTGTTGGTAAAGTTAATCTGCCCATTTCTTCAACAAGAGGAGAATCAAGTATGTTTACCTGGATTATCAGAGACAACCCATATCTCCTTGCCAGATTATTTATTTACTTAGCATATGGTATTTCTTGCCAGGAATACACCAATATTTGAAACATTTATGATTTTATTCCATTTAAAAAGAAGTACATCCCATTGGAAAGATGTTGTGGTAACTCTGGAACCCTTCAGTTCATTCACACAGATAGATAGATAGATAGATAGATAGATAGATAGATAGATAGATAGATAGATAGATAGATAGATAGATAGACAGATAGATAGACAGACAGACAGACAGACAGACAGACAGACAGACAGACAGACAGACAGACAGACAGACAGATAGATAGATAGATAGATAGATAGATAGATAGATAGATAGCCTTTATTGTCATTTCTTTACTGTGGGCACAATGGCACACATTAAAAATGAAATTTAGTTGCTTGCTCTCAAAGTGTACGCATACATAACACACATTTAAACATACTATATACAACATATGTATAGACCTACACCCTTACATAAATAAGTAATATATAAATAAATCACAGAGTCTGCATTTAGCAGAGCACATGTGTAAATTCAACAGTGTGCATCTACACAAATATATTTCAGCTCCCAAAGTGCAAGTGATCCCAAAGATTCAGACATCCTGTTTTGTTGGGACAGTCCTAACTTAGTTCCTTGTCTGGCTAGTAGCAGCAACGGTACATATAACTTCAGAGAATCCATGTCCATCTCTGCAAGCATCTGAACAGCTTGAGTGATCTCTGACTCCTTGCCATCAGCTAACGTTCCTCCAAAGTTTTGAAGGCCAAATAGGATAACCTCAACCTGAGTTCCTAAAGTAGGGCAAGCAATATCAACACAGGGGGTGGGGAATGTAACCCAACTGAACTTCCATTCTTTTCTTTTGTTTGCATTTTGAGAATCCAAATTACATAAAAACAAAAGTATTCACAAATCACAATTTTAGTTCCGGAAGGAGGGTTTACCGAGCATTGGAGCTTTCAGATCTCAGCTGCAAATTTCCAGGAGTTAAGTGATGGAAGCAAAAGGATGTTATTTTCTGTATCTTTTGCTATCTGAAATACAGTTATCTCTTCTTCATCACTCCATTACTGAAGGCTCCATCACTGGAGGCTTTTAAGAAGAGACTGGACAGCCACTTATCTGGAATGGTATAGGGCATGCTGACTCAGGAATTCTGGGAGTTGAAGTCCATGAGTCATAAAAGAGCCGAGGTTGCCTACCCCTGGTATAGGGTCTTCGGCTTGAGCAAGGTGTTGGACTAGAAGACCTTCAACGTCCCTTCAAACTCTGTTGTTCTGTTATTCTCCTAAGCCTATCCCTTTACAGTTTTCCAGTGCATTTTGATCACCAATTGCAGCCTTCTCTGGTTAATTTTCTCAATGCTTTGTTAGCTTGTTGAAAGTTGAGTACTTCTGATGTTGCCTCCTTAGTGAGTCTGCAGAGTATAAAACTCTTTCTTCCATACTCAGCACTCCATTTGATAGGCAGATAATCCTGATCTTTGGTAGCTAAGTGGATTTTAATTATTAGAACTGCATTTTTAAAGTCCTTCAAATCATTTCTTGGACTGTGGGTTGTTGTTTTTTGTTTGTTTGTTTGTTTGTTTTTTACATTTTATTTTACAAAGGAAAAAGAGAGAGGTTTATTTGCAGAAATGCTATCCCTCTTTTTTTACCCTCATTTAAAACACTAGTTTCTAATTCAGGATGCAATTCCTTGTAGAGAGGGCAAAATAGACAATTCAACTGCCTTAAATTTGCAAATTTGTGGTTTAGGATTATCCTGCGGATTCTTTAATTTTCAACCACACCAGGAAAGGAGGAGCCAAATATTGTCTATCTATTGTTAATTCCATATATTGTGATTACTTTACCAAAAGAGATCTATATTTAATAGAGGCATATTATTACATACTGGAGAAACTAATTAAATGAGGCTTGCCAGTTGTGTTGTTCTCCTGGTAACTTCATGTATGCATCTATAGAGAGATGTTTCTAACGGTATTGACATGGTTTGCATTTTTTTTAAAAAAAAAATCCTGGATAAGAAGTTCAAAAGATAAACTATCCTAAAACACTGATATTTTCTGGTGGTTTTGCATCCAAACATTAATGAGCTTTGATCCTGCTTAGCTTCTGAGATTAGCCAAGAGACAGCCATCTGCTATGGATTTTATCAATGTGCTAAATTTAATTTACTATACTTCCTGAGGTTAGTGAAACCATGCAGTCCCTATTACAATGTCCCTGTCTCTCAATGAGGCCAGGATACACAACTTCCAAACCTGGCCTGGAGGCCGTAGTCGTTTGTACACCAAGCGTGGAAAATTTACAAAGAAAGGAACCTTTTGATGTAGCTTTTCTTCCACCAAAGATATGGTCTGGTTCCTTCCCATTTTTTTTTTTTTAAGCACAGTGGTCTTAATGAGGAAAAAAGATTCAATTACATTTCACAGCCTTCTTTGTGTCTTTTGTTTAGATGTTAAGCAGAATGGCTGGCTGCAATAAATGGATTGCTCAGGTTTTCTGGCCCCGCCTGTTCTTTATTGTTTTTTTTTCTCTCTCCTTATTTTAATATTGATAGCATCAAATCAATTTTATCTTATTTCATATGCTTCTTGAGAAAATGTTGTATTTTGAAAAAGGGCAATATGTCTGAGATTGTTAAGTATTTATTTGTATGCATGGGCAACATGTTCTAGTTATGGCTGTTTGCAAGGATGGAAATAAGGCTTTGGTGAGGCAGATTTGATTTTTCTCACAGTCGTAGTCAAGACATAAGCCCATCTCTGTTTTCCTTTTTCCATCTCTAATGATGTAATCTGAATTGAATCAAACTTGTGTATCATAAACTATATAACAACCCATGTTATACTCTGCCCGGTCATCCTTTAAACGATTATATCCTGAGAAGTCTTGCTTATTTGGGATGTTTAACTTCAGTGACAGACATACAGCTTCAAAACAAAAATGGTAAAAAAATGAAACGTTTATAGTATTCTTCTTTCTTTTTATACATGCAGCTTTAGGCACAATCCTAGAAATAGATTCCATTTTATAGCAATCTATATTAAGTGTTAAACATTTCAATACATGTTTCCAATTTCCAGAAGGCTATATTGGTTTTCAAACTAAACTCCCCTCCCCAATCTTTGGAATTAAATTCAAAAAACTTCTCAAATCATCAATACTGACATTCAATCAAAAACCCACAGACTTAACGAAAGAAATTAATTAAAAACAACAACAACATTATATTAAAGAATAATGTTACTGGAGTTTAATTAAAGAACACTGAAGAACGTTGTACTATCGTGTGATTTAATTCAAACTTTTGTTATGCTTTTAATGTGATTTAATTCAAACTTTAGCTAACATTGAAGAATGTTACTTGGATTTAATTAAATTTAATTAAAGAAATTAAATTAATTAAAGAAATATCCATCAATGTAGTTCTCTGTTCGCATTTTCTCTCAAAGGGGCTAAAAACAGCATTTCCTAACTCAGCAGTCCCCAACTTTTGCAGCTTGGTGGCCCGGCTTGGGAGGAAAAGTAGAACTGGGCCATGTGAGCAGTGGAAGTGCACGCTGGCCCACCACTCACATGAATGGAGCTGCATGTGCATGTCAGCCCACCGCTCACACGAGCTGCACATGTGTACCCACTCATCTCTCATATGGCCCAGTTTTAAATAGGCCACAGCCCGTTAGTGGCCCAGGGGTTGGGGACCCATATCCTAACTGGTTCTGTTTTTCTATAACTCAGTAGTCACTTAAACTGGGAATGGCAGAAAATATCTCTAATTAAATATCACGATTCAATACGCCACAACAGTGCTTTTATTGCCACCACATTTGAGAAGGACCAATGAGAAAATGGCTGCTCTGTGGAAAAGGTTTGCTTGGTGACAAAATGGTGGCTACGTTAGCTATCACCACTTCCGAAACCTCACTTAGCAGCTGGCAGATGAAGGCAGATCCAACCCGTTTACTTTTGGTTTTTGAACAAAAAAATATTTCCAAATCACGAGGGCTGCAGGCTTGCCATTTTAATTTTCTAAGAATACCTATGATGATAATGTAATATTATAATAATAATAATAATTAGAAATTAATACAGGAAATACTAATGCTGGTGGTAGGATGCGTTGGCGATAAGGCTTTGCTTTGAAGATGCCAGCTTCCAGTCATCCTGTGATGCTGTATTTATTTATTTATTTATTTAAAGAAATTTTATTGTTCTTTTTTTTAATTTTTAAGACAAAGTGCTGGAGACACACTGTGGTGCTGGGGTAATCAGAAATCCAAAAATAAAACATATATAGATAACACAATCGGTACATCAAATATTCCCTCTCTATTTCCCTCAAATAGCTTAATATATTTAAAATAGTCTATTTGTAACTTAAATTTATATTAATCCTAGACCTGTTTTAGAGCTTTATACAATTACAAGATCATAATCAAGTTTAACTTTAAATAACCACATTATCAGTTCAGGTATCCCTTCCAAATATATCCTAATTCTTTAATTTTGTCATAAATCTTGTTTATTCCTTCTTCTACTAATATCTCCCATTTATTGATCTATTCTATACTTATCTAATCCATCAATCAATCATTTTCTTTAAGCTGACAAAATAATATCAATCTTAAATCATTTCAGTCCATTAGACAAGGTTCTGATTTCATCCAATTAATTATCAAACCTAATAACATCCATATTATCAAACAAACACATAATCATATTAAAATAACAGTCAATAAATTATTAGTTCAATCCCGATCTAGAACACCACTTCAGTTTTCTTCATTCCATTATATAATAATTTTCATACAAATAAACCTATTATTCCCAAAAACATATTCTTACTTTATTTAATGTATATAGTCTAATAATATATTAGTATTTATTTATTTATTTATTTATAAAGAGCTAGCAAAAGAAAGGAATAATTGCATAAATGCATTGCTGCTTGGAGAAACCACACCAGGAACCCCAGAATCGTTGTGTCTGTTCTTGTCAGCAGAATAAGGGATGAGCTGCATTCCTCCACTCCACGTGATAGTCTACGGAGTAAAATCTGTGTGTATTGCTATGCCAGATGTTGGCTTAATAAAAGATATCAATTTGCCTAGTTTGTCTCTCGTTCTCTGAAACCAATATAGCAGCAATAATCAACCCCTAACTGTCTTTCATAGGTCATCTGTTTAATCCTCATTCAATTCCGATGCCATTATGCTGGATCAGTGTCAGAAGCAACAGAAGGTTTTGACTTTAAATATGATTTCTGTCTCCAAATTGCAAATCTCCAATTTAGTTAGCTGCTGCCAGCCAGGATACTGTCAGATCAACATCACATTCTTTTGTTCTTCAGAGGATAAGCCTAATGGTCTAATCTGTTCACGGGAATTCAAATGGCTGAAAATGAGACTCATTTTCTTTGAAGAAATACAGTGGAAGAACACAGCTCAGCAAGCAGGGTTTTTTTTTTTTTTCCCCAATGTGTCTGACATAAGAAATAAACTACTTTTGGTGCTACCTCTCCATTTGAATTTGGAGGATGCTGTTATTATTTTAAATCTACTTCATTCCATCTGAGTTGTCATTCTAGCTATCTTTTTTCTTTTTTAAAAAAAAAAATAATGCATTGCTTTTATTGTAATTTGTTTGTTTTGATTGGTGTGAACTGCCCAGAGTTTTTGGGAGTTAGGGGGCATAAAATATTAATAAATTCTTATGTGCCTTCCCAAATGAAATACTAATCGGTAAGCTACCTCTGAATGTATGGATCAAAGAACATGACATCAACTTCAACCTCTGCAAAGATTTGATGCAATTTGATATAGATAAAAATAACTCCTATCTTTCTGATATTCTTCTACTAAGGATCATCCAATGTCCCAGAAGTAAGAGTGTTTTCATAATCATCATCGTTGTCGTCGTCGTCATCATCATCATCATCATCATCATCTTTGCTGCTGTGACAGTTTACTAACAAGTTGATATTAATGGATGCTACCAGAATTGACATCAGCCTCAACCAGGACAGCCAATTTAATCCAGCCCATTTGTAGAGTCTTAGATAGGAGAACATCAGAAATATCAGAACACTGGAAAGATAAGGATTATTTTTATCCCCAATTCAACAGGGAAAAGAGTTCTTCCCTATGGCATCCTGTGAAATAAAAGGGTTATACACCTTTGCCAGCGGTAGAGTTAACAATTTCAAGAGCTTAATAGCCACTGTTAGCCTCTCATTAAAATAAGGATCTTGAAAAGAGGCAGTGTAAATGATTCTACTCTGAAATGAAGTAGATCTCTCACTCAAATAGATGTGGTTGCACTGCATATGCACAGTAGACCTTAGCAACAAGTGGAAATTAACTATGGTAATTGTTTTTCTCCCTTTTCTCTATTTAATACAGGTCTTATAAAAGAGCTGACGTGAACTGGGAATGCTATTGAACGAGATAACTGCATAGGCCTGCAAAGTCGTCTAAGCTGGAACTTCTGGGAGTTGTGATAGCTCCAATTCATCTTGAGAGGAGAAGAAAGGTGAATTTGCCACCAAGGAGATATTCATTTGAAGACTTACTGCTATAACAACATATCCATATTTGGAGAAGCAGAACTCACTCTCTCTTTTACTTTTTGCTTTCTTCTGCACAATGGGAACACCAATACTTCAAATAATATCTGTACGTTTTGAGATACTAGTCTCTCTCTCTCTCTCTCAAAAAACAAAAAAAAAAAAAAAAAAAAAACAAAACTCCAGGAGACAGCACAGTCTATAACTTTGGAATTACTCTGCAGAAAATGAAATGGCTCTGTCTCTCTGTAGTTTTTTCCCACCTCACTGAAATTTGTGGAGAAAATATCCTCGTAGTTCAACATGATGAGTTTCTTCTTCTTCTTCTTCTTCTTCTTCTTCTTCTTCTTCTTCTTCTTCTTCTTCTTCTTCTTCTTCTTCTTCTTCTTCTTCTTCTTCTTCTTCTTCTTCTTCTTCTTCTTCTTCTTCTTCTTCTTCTTCTTCTTCTTCTTCTTCTTCTTCTTCTTCTTCTTCTTCTTCTTCTTCTTCTTCTTCTTCTTCTTCTTCTTTTCCCCAAGATTCCTTAAAATGTACAGAACTCTCCCCACTTTACACTCTACTACTTTGATTGCAATACAAAAAAAAATCCCTGATCTTCAGGAAGATCATTTGAGGAGTGTGGTAGCGGATTGTTGGAGAGGAGTACTAAGAAAGTCTCTGTTGTTGCTTCGTGGTATCCGTAACAGAACATCCAGATTCAGCCATAGTTTCATTCCATACAGCATTAACCTTGTGAACTCTCAAGCTTCCTCCTTCCATTATATATTCAAGATGGACAGTATTTAATATTTATTTGCTACGTACATGTAGGGATGTGGGTCTATACATATGTTGTTCATAGTATGTTTAGGTGTGCGTCATGTATGTATTTTGCTTCGAGAGCGGGCAACTAAATTTCATTTTTGATGTGTGCCGTTGTGCCCACAGTAAACAAAAATGACAACAAAGGCTATCTTATCTTATCTTATCTTATCTTATCTTATCTTATCTTATCTTATCTTATCTTATCTTATCTTATCTTATCTTATCTTATCACACTCCATCTTGCTCCTCTGGATCCAAGTCTTTCATTTATGAGCACAAGAGACACCAACATGCCTCTTATTATTTAAAAAGGTCATCAGCATTAAGGGAATTGCAAAACACAGTGTTAATCAATAAACCTTCTAAGGTTCTTGATGCATATTGAGTGTGAACGCAATGCCATAAATATATATTTTTAAAAACACATTTTTCATAGTTGTGGAAGAAGAAAAATGCAGTGGAACTGCTTGAAATCATGTTATCTTCTCTTAAGCGGTTGGAAATAAAATTCTTTTTTTTTTTTTTTTTTGCTACCAAGCTACCTTTCTGATCACCACTAAAAATGAATAAACATACTCAAGGTCAAGGACAAGAAAGTGAAGGAAGCTTTTCCTTCCCTTCTGTGTCAACTACTCAAAGCAGTACACACAAAACCTTCCAGCAATATGGAATATTTGCTTCAGATAAGCACCTTCACTTGTCCTTCAGAAGCAATACACATTTGAGCTGCATCGATAAGCTCACTCAAGACATGGATGAGAGGAGAAGTCATCTCACAGTACTTGTAGACCATCTCTGCTTCTCTTCCCCAGTTTGTCAAACACAAATTGAAGATTATCTGTAATTGCATTCCATCCTTGTAATGGAGCCACGCTGAAATAAGGAACAACATTTCTGTCCTGCCCAAAGCTCCCGTAATTTTGCAGCAAAAGCAACACCAACACAAACATTTCTGTTTCCTGTTAAGGAAATAAAATGCTTGTAGAGGAGGAGGAGGAGGAGGAGAAGGAGAAGGAGAAGGAGAAGAAGAAGAAGAAGAAGAAGAAGAAGAAGAAGAAGAAGAAGA
>NW_015386407.1:725490-740864 GCF_001527695.2 Protobothrops mucrosquamatus
GAGGAGGAGGAGGAGGAGGAGGAGGAGGAGGAGATCTTTCTATGCTACCTAACTACTATGACTGCTGAAGTCCATGAGCCAAGATGCTGCATTTTGATAAATAAGGAAATGATCCATCTACAAGCTTCAGTGTAGTCTGAAGTATGTTACAGTTGAGCTTAAAATGGATCAGCTCATCTACTGAACAGGAACATTAGATCAGCTTGGGATGGGGCTGATCCTGGAGTGGATCAGTTTCTGGAAGACCTAAGCAACAGAGAATCAAAATGCTTCCAGGAACCACTAGGCAGTGGAACCCCACATTACATTAAGGAAGAAAGAACCAGTGGTGGGATTCAGCTGGTTTGCATAGAACCGGTAGCTAATTTTTTGTTGCCCAGGCCCAGAATGGACATCCGGAACCAGTTGTTCCCATATTTGAATCCCACCACTGGAGCAAACCAATACTCTTTTCAGTCACTTGGGCATACTTCTCACCATCTGCAAACAAACAAACAAACTACGCCTTCACAAACCTTCTCACTGCAATGACTTCCTTCTCTTCTATCCCTAAAAAACGCTGCAACCTTCCCCCGGATACAGCAATTCCAACAAAACTGAGCTCTCACACTATGAATCTTTTCTTTTCTTACAGAAAAGCGCTCTGCCCACCCCAAAGGTTTGCTGAGATGCAGCCTTGCACCTATCAGGACAAAGAGTTTGATTACTGTTATGTGCAAGTAATGCTAAGTCCAGAATGTAAAAGCTGTGGATTTTTTTGCATTCATGAATGCAAAATAAAAATAAAAATAAAAATGAAAGCCTGGTGTTGTCAATCAGTGGGAAAATTTCCTAGGAAGCAAAGATATTGGCCTCATAGTTAGGAGCAACAGATTCTGTATTTCAGAAAAGGCAGGCACAGCCACACTTCTGTGTGCATAAATGATTCACCTGTGGAGAGGGTTACTAGCATCAAATTCCTGGGTGTGCAGCTAACGAGTAGGCTGACTTGGTCGCTCAACAGTGAGAAACTGGTGAAGCGGGCACAGCAGCGCCTGCATTTTCTGTGCTGCATGAGAAAAGCACATCTTCCTTCCCCTGTCCTTACCACTGTCTACAGAGGGACTATCAAGAGTATCCTGTCATACAGCATCACAGTCTGGTTTGGAAGCATCCCTGCTTCAGACAGGAAGGCGGTGCAGAGAGTGGTGAGAATGGCCGAAAAGATCATTGGCTGTTCCCTCCCTCCCATCCAGGACATAGGACAGACGTGTTGCTTGAGCAGGGTCCATAAGATTATCTGGGACACTACACATCCTCTTCACAACCTGTTTTCCTTGCTACCTTCTGGGAGGAGGGGGCTTCGTGGTATCCGAAGCAGAACATCCAGATTCAGCCAGAGTTTCATTCCATAAAGCATTAACCTTGTGAACTCTCAAGCTTCCTCCTTCCGTTATATATTCAAGATGGACAATATTTAATATTTATATGCTATGTACATGTAGAGATGTGGGTCTATACATATGTTGTTCATAGTATGTTTAGGTGTGTGTCACATATGTGTTTTACTTTGAGAGCGGGCAACTAAATTTCATTTTTGATGTGTGCCATTGTACTCACAGTATAAAAATGACAATAAAGGTTATCTTATCATCTTATCTTATCTTATCTTATCTTATCTTATCTTATCTTATCTTATCTTATCTTATCTTATCTTATCTTATATCTTATCTTATCTTATCTTATCTTATCTTATCATCTATTTTACATCCCATCGGTCAAAGAACCGATAGAGCTTAGTGCCAACTGGGGGCTACCATGAAGGGAAGCGCAAAAATGGACAATCTACTAGATTTGGCGCAAATCCTGTAACAACATTTACTCCTCAATTTACGTCTCGGATTAGGTGTTGTTCCTTTTTAGTAGTTTCAAAGACTGCAGAGATAAAAGTTAGAAGTGAGAAGGGGGGGCTGAAACGTTTCCCACCTCCATTCCCAGAGCAAACGGTTTTCACCTTATGATTTAAGAGCCTACATTTAATTTTCTTTTTAGCCTTTAGTGGTGAAGCTCTTTCTAGCGGGAATCAATTTACTCACGCTCCCTCCTCTCTCCATTCTTCTCAGCAACAACTTTTTTTGATGCCTCAGGAAAACTTCTGCTTGGAACAGCAATCCTTTTGTGGGACCCGGGTGGGGGGGCGGGGAGGGGGGGGAGGAATCCCTAAACTGAAGTTATTTCATATTGCAAGATGGGGATTTAAGAAGGCTTCCCCAAGCAGTCATTTCCCACCCCTCTCCTCACCGTGCAATATTCTGAGTTCAGTTCTCAGAACGGCAAAATTCCACACAATTTCATTGGGTGATATGCTTAAAAAAAAAAAAGGGGGAGGAACATTTTACGAATCTGGTTATTTAATTAACCCTAATTTAATAGCAATAATTTATGAAACTTGCACACACACACACCCTCCAACTCTCAATGACTATGGAGGGATAAATAATAAATAGCCACCTGTAGAATCATAGTTCTCCTACTGAATCTGATAAAGTTACAAAATCTTGAATGGAAGGAAGGAAGGAAGGAAGGAAGGAAGGAAGGAAGGGAGGGAGGGAGGGAGGGAGGGAGGGAGGGAGGAAGGAAGGAAGGAAGGAAGGAAGGAAGAAANGGAGGAAGAAAGAAAGAAAGAAAGAAAGAAAGAAAAAGAAAGAAAGAAAGAAAGAAAGAAAGAAAGAAAGAAAGAAAAAGAAAGGAGGGAGGGAGGAAGGGAGGGAGGGAGGGAGGGAGGGAGGGAGAAAGAAAGAAAGAAAGAAAGAAAGAAAGAAAAAGAAAGGAGAGAGGGAGGGAGGGAGGGAGGGAGGGAGGGAGGAAGGAAGGGGTTTTTATGGCCAAGCTATCAGAATTCTAATACAATTATGAAAAAAGTTTACAGGAGATTCCTCCAAGGTACCATCTCATGCAGAGTGCAGTCCGATATATATAAAAAAAGTTTTAAAATTCTTGTTCAGATTAAAAGAAATTTTGCAGCAGTCTCCTCTCAACAAAATGTCGATCAAGGCAATTTTGAGATGTTTTTTTTACGGTTGAAGCGATACCAACAATGAATTTCACATCAGTACAGAGTCCAAGGCTTATCAGGCGAAAGCATGATAAGCCTTGCTCTGTTGACCTACAACTCAGGAATTCACTGCTCGCAAAGAGTCTGGGATCTTCAACACACGTTCTTTTATTCACAGGTAACTATGAAAGCTACGAAAAATTCTCCTGGCACCTGCTCTGCCCCTTTGCTGCAAACCTGCCTCAGAAGCAGAAGCTACTCTTGGAAAACGAGGGCATTTTGTAGATATGAGTGGTTTCTAATGTTGGTTTGTCATGTTTACAAGTCCATAAAGCCAAGCTGGCATCTCATACAGAGAGGCAGAAAGCAAAATGCCTGCAAGTAGCTATTAGCCGAAAGAATATCCAGGTTTAAAACGGAAGGTCCATCTGATAGGGGGGGGGGGAAGGAAGCTTTAATCTACTGTGAGAAAACTGAGGTAGTTGGATCAGCGCACAAGCATAGATTCTAACAAATGTCGACCATTGATAGAACAGAATAAAGAAAGCTGCGAGATTTTTTGCAGCGAGAATTCCTGTTCAGGCCTATCTTTTTTTTTTTGTTGGGAAATCCCTCCTGTGAAACAAAGATGATTCTTCATATTTTTTTCCTCTCTGGAGGACAATTTATAGGATTGTTCCACAGGAAGGGCTCCTGGTAAATTCCCACAGATAAAAAAAAAAATCTGCAAAAAAATTGGAAGAGCAACTCTCAAACGCTCTTGGCTGTTTGCTTTAGCAGCTGGAATCTACAAACATATATATAAGAACCTACAAATAGGTTTCTCCAGGCAGTAATCCCCCCTCCCTCCTAACCATGCAATATTCTGAGTTCAGTTCTTAGAATGGCAAAATTCCACACAATTTCATTGGATGATATGCTAAAAAAAAAAAAAAAAAAAAAGACGGGATTTTTTTTTACAAATCTGGCTATTTAGTTAACACTAATTTAATAGTAATAATTTATGAAACTTGCACGCCCCCTCCCAACTCTCAATGACTATGGATGCATAAATAATAAATATCCACCCATAGAATCTTAGTTCTCTTACTGAATCTGATAAAGTTACAAAATCCTGAAAGAAAGAAAGAAAGAAAGAAAGAAAGAAAGAAAGAAAGAAAGGAAGGAAGGAAGGAAGGAAGGAAGGAAGGAAGGAAGGAAAGGAAGAAAGGAAGGAAGGAAGGAAGAAAGAAAGGAAGAAAGGAAGGAAGGAAGGAAGGAGGAAGGAAGGAAGGAAGGAAGGAAGGAAGGGAGGGAGGGAGGGAGGGAGGGAGGGAGGAAGGAAAAAAGGAAGGAAGAAAAAAGGAAAGAAAGAAAGAAAGAAAGAGAAAGGAGGGAGGGAGGGAGGGAGGAAGGAAGGAAGGAAGGAAGGAAGGAAGGAAGGAAGGAAGGAAGGGGTTTTTATGGCCAAGCTATCAGAATTCTAATACAATTATGGAAAAGTCTGTTGTTCTTCTTATGTCAGGGAAGAAATATGTATCTGATTATCATGATATACTGTGAAAAATTTGAAAATGGTGAGAAGCTTAATGTCTATGGAGATTCTTAGTTATCCAGGTCATAGTTATCCGGAAGATGCTTTTTCACGACTGGACTTTCTTGTTTTTTCTTTGAAGATGTTTCGCTTCTCATCCAAGAAGCTTCTTCATCTCTGACTGGATGGTGAGAAATGGTTGCCTCATGAAAAAGCATTTTGCGGTGAGAAGCTTAGCTGGTGCAGCCAACAGAAGATTAACAAAGATCGGTCCAGTTGCCATGATTCAACCTTTAGACACATTTGGCCTGGATTATCGAGTCTTCATCGACATATTGCAGTGCATTTTGGGGAGAAACCACTGAGGTCGGTGTGGCAAGAGTTGGTACATTCCAATGACTCTTTGATTCTGCTTAACTAATTTTGCTCTGACTGATGAAATTGCTTGGATGAGCAACGAAACGTCTCAGATTGGTCCAGTTGCCGTAATTCAACCTTTAGAAACAGAGAGTAGCTTTGTTCCCACAACAATCAGGACCTAATCACACAACTACAGATCTATGTTATTGGGGCCCACCCAGATTCTTCATGAAGTCTCCAAGAAAATGCTTCATGGCCTCATTACATATGTCTGCATTAGCCAAGCAGGCGGCAGTAGAATATAAAATAACAGAATAACCTTGGAAGTCTTCCTGCGCAGCCCCCTGCTCAAGTAGGAATCCTTATACAATTCTGGAAAAATGGCTGTCCAATTTCTCCTTAACAACCTCCAGTGATGGAGCACTGGAAAACTTCTAGAGGCAAGCCATTCCGCTGATTAATTGTTCTTACTGTGAGGACTAGGTTGGCTATCTTATCTCCCTGATAAGTTTCCATTTGTTGCTTTTTGTCCAGCCCTCCAGTGATTTGTAGAATAGGTTGCCCCCCCATGACAGCCCCTCAAATATTGGATGACTGGTATCATGTCAGACGTATGTCCTTCTCTTTGTTAGATTAGACATTCCCAGTTCCCACCGTCGTTTATCATATGGTTCAGCTGCTGAAGCCCATTAATTTGAAAGTTGAATTCTACATATCTTGACAATAAGCATTGTACTGGAGAGGATGTTTTTTTTTCTCTTCAACTTGTTCCTACTTTGCAAAACAGGTCAACTGGCTGGGTTTAATAATTTCCACGAGAAAATGGACTGGCTGAAATTTCAGGCAACAGCAGGCTATTGGGAATCAGTTTACTGGGTCAGTTAAAGACACACTTTTAACCTCCCCTTCCATTGACCCAATTAGTTGTGTTGTGAAAACAGCCAATGAGATAGTACAGATATTAAAAAGAGTAGCCTCTTGACTATTGCACGAAGGGGGGGGACAACATAGAGAGAGGCATAAACGAAAAGTAAATTATCATGTATAGATTAGAATACACATTTCCCAGAGCTGGAGTTGTTAAAATATACCTAGGAGTTCTACCAGAATATTTTCATTAGTTCCACAGGAATGACAATGGGCTACCAATCACTCAGGTTAATGAAATCTCAGCTTCTAAGAAAAACAGTATTCCATCTTCTTCCTGCAGTTATTTATAGAGGAGAAGAGGGCACCAAAAGCCGAAATAATAATAATAATAAAAATAATAGTAAAAAACCTCTAACATAAAACTATATTTTGACTAAAGTGCCCCAGAGCAACCCCCGGTATTCAGCAGTAGCCAGATAATTTCATTTCCTCTTGCAGAAAATCTTTCCCAGCTTTTATGCCACAAAGCAAACGATGAATATAAATTTTTGCAAACATCAGTCTACAATAAAACACTCTTCTTGATCCCAAAATGGAACAGTTACAACAGTAGTCTTTTCATTTTTCTCCTCCCCTGCTTTGGATTGGAATGTTCTAAGCACTATCATTCCGCAATGCATCTCCCCACTTTCAAATCCTGGTGACGTTTTTTAATGGGTAGGAAGTGATTCCCAAGTAGGCTGGGCATTGGGCAGGAATGGTTTGTATTGACCTCTACTAAGTTGCCTTTGGATTGCAAAAGTTATAATCAATGACACCCTATCTTTTCTAGGGTCTTTTGTAGACACGTTAGGAGAGAGAGAAAAACTTAAAAATAAACTTGCCTCCATTCTTTCTATAGCTCCAATCTTAAACTTCTCTTATCAGGACTAGCCTATCATTCTAGACCAGGGGTAGGCAACCTTGGCTCTTTTATGGCTCGTGGACTTCAACTCCCAGAATTCCTGAGCCAGCATGGCTCAGTATGAAAACCTCTCCCTTTCTCCTCAGCATGGCTGGCTCAGGAATTCTGGGAGTTGAAGTCCACAAGTCATAAAAGAGCCAAGGTTGCCTACCCCTGTTCTATTTATTTATTTATTATTTATTATTTAAATTTATATACCGCCCTATCTCCCTTACGGGACTCAGGGCGGTGAACAGGCAATAATAAAAATCACAATAAATATTGAATAAAAAGCCTGCTCTAAAATATCCCATCTAAAACCCCTAGCAAAGCCCAATCAAAACTCTAGACAGACATGCAGGTTAAGAACATTGTTCTGGCACTGCAACTTGAAAGAACTCCATTTCCTTCCTTCCTTCCTTCCTTCCTTCCTTCCTTCCTTCCTTCCTTCCTTCCTTCCTTCCTTCCTTCCTTCCTTCCTTCCTTCCTTCCTTCCTTCCTTCCTTCTAGTGCAACCTAAAGCACCACAAATTGTCTCTATAACAAATCTTTGTATCTGGACACTGCCTAGATTTAGATGTCCTTGTGCTACCATCTTTGCAGAGGAGCAGACAACACAAAACATGTTCTAGTTTCCTCACAGCCATACATATTGTGGTGAAAAAAATCGAACACCTCCGTTGAACAGAATGTTACAGTTTGCGATTGTGGACCTCGCGACACTTGTCATGTAACATAAATATTTAATGTCTTAGCAAATGACTCTTTCTTTTAAATTAGGTAACTTCCTCAGACCTACCGGAGGCCTGAAGTCACACCATTTTATTTCCACATAGTACATGTTTCTCGCTATGGGGGTGAGAAATTCGCTCAATCTTCCTTGCTCCTATTCTTACTATCCTCAGCACTCTGCATCTCCTTCCAGTGACAAGTGTACAGATTAATAACTTATCTATTATTAAAATGCTCTTCTTTCCTCTTTTGTAGTGAGTTATTTATCTGGATGCATAATTAATCAACTGTCTTCATTTTCAACAATGGCAGCAATTTCAAGAAAAGCACTGCACCACTCAGATATGAATAATCAAACTGCCTGGCCAAAAAAAAACCTTTCTTTTCTCATCACTAAATTTGGGATGGGAGGTCAATGGAACCCATGTCGGTGCTGGGACTGTCAAAAAATACAATTAAACAGAATGCAATAAAGATCATCCTCAGAACCAACACTGATTCACACATGCAACCAACATCTAACGGCTAAAACATATAAGGAATGGTTGCTGGAATTGAGTATGTCTAGTTTAATGAACAGAAGGATGAGGGGTGACATGATACCAGTGTTCCAGTATCTGAGGGGCTGCCCCAAAGAAGAGGGAGTCAAGCTATTCTCCAAAGTACCTGAAGGCAGGACAAGAAGCAATGGATGGAAATTAACCAAGGAGAGAAGCAACCTAGAACTAAGGAGAAATTTCCTGACAATTAGAACAATTAACCAGTGGAACAACCTGCCTCCAGAAGCGGTGAATGCTCCAACATTGGAAGTTTTTAAGAAGAGACTGGACAGCCATTTGTCTGAAATGGTATAGGGTTTCCTGCCTGAGCAGGGGGTTGGACTAGATGACCTCCAAGGTACCTGCCAACTTTATTATTATTATTGTGGATCATCGCACAGTCAGCCAGATGTTCAGACAGGATTTGGCATTTTGTCTACCTATTGAGTCCTTACCAAGGACCTGGGATAGGCAGATGTGGAAGTTTGATGGTATTACAGATATTGTTGTAGGATGGAAGCAGTTCCTAGTAAGGCCCACCTTTTGCAATTGACTAATGGAGAATTTGTCAATGCCAATGGTGTTCAAGTGGTGCTCCAATTGTTTTGGGATTGCACCCAAGGCGCCTATTACTATTGGTAATACCCTTGTTTTCTATTTCTATTTGTAGGTCTTTGTATTTTGTTATCTTCTCCAGTTCTTTCTTGTCTATTCTGCTATTATTATTATTATTATTATTATTATTATTATTATTATTATTATTATTATTATTATTATTATTATTATTATTATTATTATTATTATTATTATTATTATTATTATTACTACTACTACTACTACTACTACTACTACTATTACTACTACTACTACTACTACTATTATTATTATTATTATTATTATTATTATTATTATTATTATTATTATTATTATTATTAGATTCCATACTGAACTGCAGCTGAATGGAGTTCTAAAAATGGCAGAGGGCGATATATAAATTCTTTGTATCTCTCTCTGTGTGTGCATGTGTGTTTGTACTGTATGTGTGGTACCCACTGTAATAGCTCTTTCTCTTGATGTATATGCAGCATGAATGGAGGAGAAAGAACAGAATGGAAAACTTCAGTTGCTATTTCAGTCATTCTTCTGCCTCTCTTAAACTACGGTGTTTTTTGAAGCTCAGCTCAGCACTCTTATTAATGCTATGTTGCAGTTAAAGTCAAATATGTGACTTGGTCTGCAGGGTGGAGGGGGGGCGGTAAATGTAATGTTTTAGAAGATGCAAGGCAAGATCTATAAATCACCTCATTTCTATGTCAGTAGAGGTGTGATACTTTTTTATATATTTCTCCCGAGTAGCTGAGCTTAAGAGTAAACAAAAATAAATAGCACTTAAAAATTGTGTTGCCATGAGAAATGATAGCACAAGGCCTCCTGCAATCTGCACGTATTCTGCATTTATGAATAGCAAAAAGCTACCTGAACTTTTTTGGGAGGAAAAATAATCTAAATACAATTGGAGTGCTGGCAGGTTGATCAAGATTTTCTTAATATCTTTTGAACAACTTGGTCAAAATTTAGAAGGAGGGATAATTTTTATTACTGTTTAGCTGCCATTATTCCAAAGTCTATGTTTCTCAGCATTTATTTTTTTTTAAATAATAATTGAAACATGGAGTGGATTCTATTTAACAGATGACCTTTTCAAACTTTCATTAAGCTTTGTTGTGTTTAATATATTGTTTTTATGCCTTGAAACTAGAAACTTTAAGGATCATTTCAAAATAGCTTGCATTCATTTCAATGCAGCTAGATCAATGCAGGGCTTAGATTTGTTACCTTATAGCTAAATGTGAACCAGATCTATTCAGGACCCACTTGACCCTGGCATTCAGTGAGGCTTATTCCCAAGTAAGGCTACACAGATTTGCATCTTTAAAAATTCATATACTGGTGAGGAATTTCATCCAGAAAAGGTTGCATCTTAGAGTTATCCTAAATTATAAATGATAAATAAATTTAAAAAACGTGAGCAATGTCTGCGGTGTATAAATAAATCTGCTTAGAAGTCATGATATCAAATTTATATGTTGGAGAAACTACCCATCAATTCTGCTCGAAACAACATTTCAGGTATTGTGTTGCCCGTATGGACAAAATGCAGAATGTTTCAAGAGAAATCTCTATGGAGATGCTTAGTCATCCAGGTCATGGTTGTCTCAAAGGTGCTTTTTCAAGAGGCAACTGGACTTTTTTTGTTTTTCCTTGAAGACATTTCACTTCTCATTCAAGAAGCTTCTTCAAGTTCTGACTGGATGCTGGGGAATCGAAGGATTTATATTCCAAGAAAACTTCACACCTATTTGCACCACTCAGGTGATCCTGAGGACACAGATAAGCCTCCAATGACTCTCTAAAAGAAGGCAAATGACCAGCTTTCTGCAAGGAATATAAAAGGGAAGTCTTCAAGGGAAAACAAGAATGGCCAGTTGCCTCTTGAAAAAGCACCTTTTGGTTTCAAGACAAAACAACCTGTCTTTAGATAAAAGGTAAACTAAATCCTTCTGAGATTTTGGTCCTGCTTGTCATGGTTCTGACAGATGGAACTCTTCAGAGAACTTCGAGGCATTGTTTACCTTAAAGAATCTTTATTCGAGTAGCATAACATCTGCACTAACATAATCGAAGCCAAACACTGAATTCCCCTCCCCTGGGAACATAGTATCAAAGCACAATTCCCTCCTCCAATTTACAGTCATAAATCACATTCCCCAATTAGCTCTCCAGCCCACCAATTCTTTATCATCTCTGATTTCAACAACCTTGATTCTCACTCTAGGCTCAGTGTTGTTGTGTCTAGCTGGACTCTCATTCACATCCCCCCTTCCCAGCATCGTCTAACTCTAAAAGTAAAAAGAAGAAAATGGCTACATTTCCATCTGTTGTCAATGCAAAAACATCCAATGTGAGCAGCGTTGACACTGCTCCTTTAATTGCCCATCAGTTAGCTTGGTTAGGACTGTGGCAGATACATTCCTAAAGACCTGGA
Source organism: Protobothrops mucrosquamatus (assembly GCF_001527695.2). Lineage (NCBI taxonomy): Eukaryota > Metazoa > Chordata > Lepidosauria > Squamata > Viperidae > Protobothrops > Protobothrops mucrosquamatus. The sequence goes on from NW_015386407.1 coordinate 736,528, forward strand.
AGATATCATGGAGTTATATGAATAAGGTAGGCAACATTAAGGCTTCAGGTCTTTGGGAATGTAACTGCGGCAATCCTAACCAAGCCAATTGATGGGCAATTAAAGGAGCAGGACCAAAAGGTCCTGAAAGGTTTAGTTTAGTGATGATGGGAGTTGTTACAAAGCAAATAGAGAGTCAAAGATCCTAAGCAGCTCTTTGAGAACCTTCCACCAATTTCAACACTTTCATTGCATTCAGTGGTGGGATTCAAATACCTGAAAAACTGGTTCTATTATGTGATGCAGGCCTGGGCCTCCGGTGCCTAGAACCGACTTCCGGAAGTGTCATCATACACTTCCAGTGGGCCATTCTAGGCCTGGGAGGGCTCCGATGCCTAGAACAGACTTCCGGAAGTGGCATCAACACACTTCCGGTGGGCCATTCTAGATCTGGGACGCCTCCTCCAGGCCTCCGACGCCTAGAATGGACTTCCGGAAGTGGTATCCATGCACTTCCAGTGGACCATTCTAGGCCTAGGAGGCCTCCGAGGCCTAGACTGGACTTCCAGAAGCTAGCCGGTTCTCCAAATTTAAGTAAATTTAGCTACCGGTTCTCCTGAACCGGTGCGAACTGGCTGAATCTCACCACTGATTGTATGATCAGAAAGGAAGTTCAACATTTAAACTGCTTCACCAGGGCTATGCATGAAAATTCTGATTGTCACCCACTTTGCAGACATTGGAAAGGAAGTTTACACTGCGGCAGTTTTAATGATTTATAAATGGACCAGAACCTCTACTCAGACAAAAAAAAAAAAAAAAGCAAAGGCAGATTTATAGTCAAGAGATGTCCATTGTGCAAACAAAGCCTTTTGGCAGCAGAGGCCTTGAATAAAAAAAAGATTCTTGACTTGCTCTTAAAGCAAAAAACAAAACAAACAAAAGAAAGCCCTTTGTCTTAGCAGGAATTTCAGTATGCAGAAGAAAACCATGAGCAGTCAAAGATGAGACAGGCAGGATAGTGAAGTTGTAAATGGAGACAGAGGAGAAGAACAAGGCAGAAGAGCCGAGACGAAAGATAATGGCTAATTTATTTTTACTATGAGTTCAAATGTCATGCATACCTTTTATTTATTTATTTATTTATTTATTTGGATCCCCTTCTATTTTAACAAGCAACAACAAACTAGAACCTTAACAGAGGCAGACTATCCGGACTGTGGTTATTTTTGCCATAACTGATACTTTTTCTGTTAGTACTGCTTCGGCAAAAAAATATTGTTGTGTGAATTGGTATGCATTGTTTCAAGAGATGTCTGGGTTAACATTCTAGCCAGTGGAATAACCTGGTAGAAGAGATTAAAACAGCTACCTTGAAATCTGACGCCTGAAATCTAGCACCTGCCATGAATCCATAGAACGATCGTCAAACAAGCCACTAATTTGTATACTTGTGTTCCCAAACTGTTTTGTTTTTCCTTCATATCCAGTTCTCGAAGACTGCTTGGATAGGTCCCTGCAGTTTTCTGGGCAAGGTTTTTCCTGAAGTGGTTTGCCATTGTCTCCTTCCTGGGGCTGAGAGAAAGTTACTGGCCCAAGGTCACCCAACTGGTTTTCTTCCTTAAGGCAGAGGTCTCCAATGTTTCTGGGCTCCCGGACTGGAGGGAAGGAGAGCAGCTTCAAAATTGGTACACACACTGGTGCAGCACTAGCAGCCCTGTTCACGTATGCAGCATGTGCTGGTGCGTGCACATGCACGGATGGCTGTGCATCCCCCATGGTGGCTAGTGGCCCATTCACGCATACGCAAATGGCCACACAAACCACCCGGGTTAGCGGGGCATACGCAAATGGGCTGCAGACACTCACCCTGTGCTAGAATCCCCATTTGAACCTGCACACATATGCAAATGGAGCTGTGGGTGCTAGCGTGAGTGGGGGGGATGCATGCCCAAGTGTGCATGCTCCGGCCAGCTGTTTCTACAGCCCATTGGCCAAGAGCCCACGGCCCGGTCCCAAGACACGGACCATAGGTTGGGGACCCCTGTCCTAAGGCATCTGAAGTCAAGACAAACAGCAATGGATGGAAACTAATCAAGGAGAGGACCTATCTAGAAATAAAGAGAAATTTCCTGACAGAACAATTGACCAGTGGAACGGCTTGCCTTCATAAGTTGATCACTGGAGGTTTCTAAGAAAAGAATGGACAACCATTTATTGGAAATGGTATAGAGTTTCCTGCTTGATCAGAAAGACGGACTCTGTTATTCTGTTAGGTGGGACTAGAACTCATAGTCTCCCAGTTTCTAGCCTGACACTTTAACTGCTGCACCAAACTGGCTTAATTTTGCTCATTTCAGATATTTTTTTCCAAACTACAAAAGGAAAAAAAACAAAAAAAACAGCACTGATTTCTTTATATCAGCAGTCCCCAACCTTTGCAGCTTGGTGGCCTGGCTGGGGGGGGAGGGGAACTGGGCCACATGAGTGGTGGTCTCCATTCGTGCAAGCAGCAGGCTAGCATGCATGTGCATGCGTGCCAGCCTGCCACATGCATGAGTGGAGCTACACGCACACATACACACCAGCCCACCTCTCATGTGGCCTGGTTCCGAATAGGCCGCCGCCCGGTAATGGTCTGCAGCCTAAGGGGTTGGGGACCCCTACTTTATATGAGAATTATAAGCACAAAGGAGAAATGAAAAAAAGGATTCAGGGCCATGAAACATAAATGGCCATTGGTTAAGAAAAAATAAACAAAGCTTCGAGAGTGGGATTGCACTGTTTGAAGTATACCACTCAAACAGAACCATCCCGCTGTGTATGCTAACTATGGGCTGCCTGAAAATCCTGCTTCCATAAAGTGGAGTCACCAGAGAAAGACCCATGCCTGCTTAGTGAGTTGGGACAGAATATGACTGCACAATCCAGAATAGAATAGAATAGAATAGAATAGAATAGAATAGAATAGAATAGAATAGAATAGAATAGAATAGAATAGAATAGAATAGAATAAGAATAAGAATAAGAATAAGAGTAAGAGTAGAGTAGAGTAGAGTAGAGTAGAGTAGAGTAGAGTAGAGTAGAGTAGAGTAGAGTAGAGTAGAGTTGAGTTTGGAAGGGACCTTGGAGGTCATCTAGTCCAACCTCCTGCTCAAACAGGAAACCCTATACCATTTCAGGCAAATGGTTGTCCAATCTCTTCTTTAAAACTTCCAGTGTTGGAGCATTCACAACTTCTGGAGGCAGGTTGTTCCACTGATTAATTGTTCTAACTGTCAGAAAATTTCTCCTTAGTTCTAGGTTGCTTCTCTCCTTGATTAGTTTCCATCCATTGCTTCTTGTCCTGCCTTCAGGTGCTTTGGAGAACAGCTTGACTTCCTTTCTTTGTGGCAACCCCTGAGATATTGGAACACTGCTATCATGTCCCCCCCCTTGTCCTTCTCTTCATTAAACTAGACACACCCAATTCCAGCAACCGTTCCTTATATGTTTCAGCCTCCAGATCATCTTTGTTGCTCTTCTCTGCATTCTTTCAGAGTCTAGAGTCTCAATATTTTTTTTCCCGTGTTTCTTCTCCCCCCTTCACATTGAAAAGACAGGCAGACCATTTCTCCATTAACTCATTTTCCTGGGGTGAAAAGAATCCAGAGCTAAAGTATGTCTCTCGCAAGGGATCCCTGAAGCATCTTCTCATCCATGAACAGGGGAGCCACCCAGGTGAAGAGTGTGGGAAAAGAAACCTCCAATCGTGCTCAACATCCTTCTAAGAGGGTTACACGAGTTGTTGTTAGCTTTCTGTGTTCCACCTCATAATGCGGTGCCCCCACCATTAAGCTTTTAACTCACCACTCTGGAAACAAATTCTGCTTCAGTAGCTGCACTACATTTTGAAGCGCGGCCGATATACTGGGAAGCACTTTCAAAGCAAGAACACTTTTGGTAGGCTTTTTTTTTTTACTTCAATTAAAGTCGGCCTTTGATGGTTCATATAAAATCTCTGAAGGCTCATTCATTCAATAGGGAGACATAATGCAACATGGGCTGTTTCATCATGCATCGCAAAATGCTTGCTGCCACTCCCTGCTTCTCACACTAAGTGGTTTCTTTAATGCACCAGGTCTGATCGGTCTGGCTTATACTCCCTCTTCATATGTCGTGAGATTCTTCTTCTTCTTCTTCTTCTTCTTCTTCTTCTTCTTCTTCTTCTTCTTCTTCTTCTTCTTCTTCTTCTTCTTCTTCTTCTTCTTCTTCTTCTTCTTCTTCTTCTTCTTCTTCTTCTTCTTCTTCTTCTTCTTCTTCTTCTTCTTCTTCTTCTTCTTCTTCTTCTTCTTCTTCTTCTTCTTCTTCTTCTTCTT
>NW_015386407.1:741283-752521 GCF_001527695.2 Protobothrops mucrosquamatus
CCTCTCCTCCTCCTCCTCCTCCTCCTCCTCCTCCTCCTCCTCCTCCTCCTCCTTCTCCTCCTCCTTCTTCTTCTCCTCCTCCTCCTCCTCCTCCTCCTCCTCCTCCTCCTTCTTTTTTAGGGAAACCTTTTCTTCAGAAGATTTGGAAGGAGAGGCCACTTAACAGTTTGATGTGTCCATCCCTGTGTTTGCCTTGAAGATCCGTTCAAAATCTTCAAAGTCAATAGTTTTGTTAGCTGGGGTCATGCAAACAAAGGCATCACTGCTTAACATTTCCTTGCTTGCTTACTGGGCAATTTTGATTCACAGCTAAATCTGCAGTGACACAGTTGAAAAGCATTGAAAGGAGTATATTACACACACACACACACACACACACACACACACACATATACCCAGACACCCTATGGAATTGTCTCCATACTGGCCGATCCTCCTGTGCCAGGCATCATCTGAATGGATGACAACCAGACCAGTTTTCCATGGATTGTATAGGTACTCAATCAAACTAGATGCTTCAGCATTTTAGCTCGGTTAGAAACCTGATGGGTAGTATATCTCAAGGTTTGTAGAGGCAGCCGTGACCAAAAAAAAAAAAAAAAAGGTCGTGTAACATGATTTTGTGCACTGTTCTTGCCATTCGGTTCTGCAAAAATGATAAAAAGCCTTTTAACTTTATTTCCGAGGGAGCTGAATATTTCTCAGACCTGATCCCACATACGGAGGGCTTAGTTCTCACATAAGTCAAAGCTATGGTCCTTTCCCAGCTCGATAAATATAACCTCTGCTTCTGTAACACTTCCAAGCTTTCAGCGTTGCTTCGATTTGTCCCAACCCGCTTTTTGTCAGTCAATATAACCATCTCCCTCTTTAGAAATCAACCATTTTAACTCAGTCCTATTGCTTATCCATAGGATTCCCCCTTATAGGGCGGTGCAAGAAGCTTTGAATCTGAAGCCCTGTGTGTCCCAAATAAGCTTTAGAAATATGTTTCAAAGAGGAAACAATGCTTATTTTGGTATCTAAAACATCTGTTCCTAGCATGTCAGGGATATTTCAAGCTCTTAAACTGTTCCAAGTTTGAAAATGTAATGCTTTAAATTTGCAATGCTTCCCAGACCACTTATACCAGCTTGTCCCACGGAGCAACTGTTCTGCACTCTTCATGCCTTCAAAGTAAAGGCCGGTCAGAAAACAGTCACTGCAAGAATTAGAAGAATATTATTGTAGGAAGTCAGCCCCCTCCCAGAGAAAGAAATATTTTTTGGAAATATTTAAAAGGCAGAATATATTTGCCTAAAGGATTTAAAGGCAGAAACCAACCCACCCCACCCACCCACCCCAACTCTCTCTGTCCCAAACAGAAACCAAGTCTGCAGAAATGCAGATGTGATAATCTTGTCAGAAAGACTGGAATCAGGAAACTGGGATTAGGAAGAAAGATCCCTAGAATCAACAGCCTCTCACACCAAAAGTCTAAGAGTCATCAGCCCAGCCCCAGGGAAGCAGGATATCACCCTTGGGACTATAATAGGATTAACCCACTACCATCAGAATACCAGAAAGGCATACTCAGACTCAGGTCAAAGTTCATGCCACAGGAACAACTCCAAACAAAAGGCTCCAGAGGGTATAAAAACCCACTCCCTACATGTGCTCTCTCTCTTTTTTTCCAGAGCCATCTTTCTGTCTGGCTCTTTCTTCAATAAACTGCAACCTTCTTTCTAAAGCAGTTGCCATGTTGTTTATTCCCGGTTTGGACTGAACCATTCCTTCAACATTATCTTATTGTTGTGGGATATAATAGAGGTAATTCTTGACTTACAATCACAATTGGGACTGTAATTTCTGTGGTAAATCATTGCAATTTGTAAATCAAGTGAGACCTGATTTGATGACAATTTTTAAATCATTCTACCATCATTAAGCTTTCCCAATGGACTTTTTTGGCAGAAATTGGCAAAAAAGGGCACAGATCATAATCACATGACCAGTGTTCATGTGAACAACTGGTTCTCTGTATGGATGACGCTTCCGGAAGTCCATTCTGGGCCTGGGCAACAAAAAATTAGCTACCGCTTCTGCCAAAGTGGCGTGAACCGGCTGAATCCCGCCACTGCACATGACCACAGGATGCTGCCACTGGTCATAAATGTAAGCCGGTTACCAAGCGCCTGAACTGCAATCACATGACTATGGAAGAGGTGTGGCAGTTGTAAATGTTAGTCACTTTGTAACTTCAAGTAGTAGTTCAATTGAACAGTCCTAAGTCCAGGACTAACTCTTTGAAAATCTTGTTTCCCACTGTTCTCTCTTATACCAAACAGAACTTAGGTGGGGTCTTTTGAATCTTTTTCTCACACATCCCCTCCTTTCCCAGGGCTGAGTGGTTATTTACTTTATTTTCACCATTTCCCAATGGCTCTTACATTCCTTTTTCAAGGTCATCTCTGCACTCCTCTACCCCAAAACAGCTTGCTATGAGTTTCCAGACAGATTGAACTCAGAGAACCCTTGCACATGCCTAACGCACCCTTTGCTCATTTATCCCTGAAATGCATTACATACAACCCTGCTCCCTTTCTTCAAATGTTCACTCTTCTCTAGCAAGTCAATACTGTCAGGATCAAAGAGTCAAGAAATAAGAGCATTCTAAATGCAAACCCATCTTCTAATTCTCTCCAGACATCCATCATCCAAATATATTTACTTTTGGACCAAAATCATAGCACGCTACCCTTGCTATTTTTAATCATCATTCTAATTTAAAATGCCTTTTGAAAATAATAATAATTTGAATTGGGTAAAAGCATCCCCATGGAAATATTTGTACTAGAAAATAAGATTTAGATTTTATTTTATTTAAAAAAAAAAGACCAAGCATATTTTCTGACTTATGCGGTGGGTTTAAAGTTAGCCTAACTGAAGTGAAGTTTGCAGCATGTTAATTTCCTAAGCAATGTCTTTTTGATTTGCAGTGACAGTTAATATTCCTGACAGTCCGTCTCCATCACTAGCCCCCAACCTCTCTCTGCTTATTCTTTTGCTGTCCTTTTTAAGAGTTGCTAACATCAGCTGGTTCTTTGTGGATTTCTCTTTTTGCTTGGCTGCTTACAAATTGCTCTAAGCTTTCCATTCCAGCCAAAGCTGTTTAGCTGAGCAACAGCTCAGCCCTTCCCTGCAAAACCGTTTTGGTGTATGAGGACATGCTAAGAAGCAAAATAGCCAAAGTGGTTTTACCTTTTGGGGCTCTCTATGCAGTATCAGACTGCTAAGACATGGTGTTGGGGAAGAAATTTCAGGAAGTTCTAGAAAACAGCTCTAAAATGGGAAAACCTTTATTGTTTTTTTAAACCTCTAAAGCAGGGGTCTTCAAACTTGGCCCTTTTGTGACTTGTGGACTTCAACTCCCAGAATTCCTCAGCCAGCGTGCCTGGCTGAGGAATTCTGGGAATTGAAGTCCATAAGTCATAAAAGAGCCAAGTTTGAAAACCCCTGCCCTAAAGTATCAGCAGAAGTTTAGCTATACCCACTGGGAAATAGAATAGAATAGAGCTGGAAGGGACCTTGGAGGTCTTCTAGTCCAGCCCCCCACTTAAGCAGGAGAACCTATACCATCTCAGTGACTGTCTAGCCTCTTCTTAAAAATCTCCAGTGATGGAACGCCCACAATTTCTGGGGGTAAGCTGTTCCACTGGTTAATTGTCCTCACTGTCAGGAAGTTTCTCCTTAATTCCAGATTGCTTCTCTCTTTGATCAGTTTCCAACTATTGTTTCTCATCCTTCCCTCTGGTGCTTTGGTGAATAACATGATCCCCTCTTCTTTGTGGCAGCCCCTCAAATACTGGAACACTGCTATCATGTCTCCCCTATTTCTTCTTTTCTTTAGACTTGTCAAACCCAAGTCCTGCAGCCATTCTTCGTATGTTTTAGTCTCCAGGCCTTTCATCATCTCTTCATAATGCTCTTCTCTGAATTTTTTTTTTTTTACATATGCACACATAATGCCATGCATTATGGTTTTGCATGTGCTAGGTTTATGTCATCATTGCATTCGGCTGATAACAAAGCAGTCATAAGTGTCTATGGAAATTCTCAATCATCCAGGTCATGGCTGTCCCAAAGATGCTTTTTTCCCAAAAGGAAACTGAACATTCTTTATTCTTTTTTTTTTCTTTGAAAATGTCAGCCATAAATAGTGACAAGCAATGTCAGCCATGAGAAAGTCTAATTCTGTACCCGCCACTCATATGTTTTGCTGCTGCAGAGTAAATCCATTCCTGGAGCCAAAACATACATGGTTCAAACCTATCCTGGCATGTGACTTTTCTTTAATGAATTGCATGAAAAAGGGAAAATCTATTTAAGACTCTAGCAGAGAATCAACCCTTTAAGCCAGGGGTCTTCAAACTTGGCCCTTTTATGACTTGTGGACTTCAAGTCCCAGAATTCTTCAGCCAGGCACGCTGGCTCAGGAATTCTAGGAATTGAAGTCCGCAAGTCATGAAGGAGCCATAGTTTCCCCATGCTGAGGAATTCTGGGAGTTGAAGTCCACAAGTCATAAAAGGACCAAGTTTGAAGACCCCTGCTTTAAACCCTACATCTGATTTCAGTCCAAACCCAAGCTAGTCAATCCTGGAATTCACCCAGTCAAATAAAATGAAATCTGGAGTTTTGGGGAATGTACTGTAAATTGGCCATTGCATTGTCCTGGACTTGATCAGGGGAAAAAAACACCACACCATTGGGTAAAATATCTCAACTCCATCTACTTTCCTCCCTTCATGTTGGGAGGGAATCATCCATCTCTTGGCCTTGACAATGGGTAAAAGACAATTCTGCACTTAAGTGCTTGGCGGTGTAATTAAAGTTATGCATAACTTAATATGAGATCTCTAAAAGGTTAAGCAAAAATGTCTTCCTGGACAAGAGGTCAAGAACATTATTGCCTGATGGCATATTAAATTATGAAATGGTAATGTTCTCCTATTTCAAGAAGATTCTGATGAGGAAATGTGTGTGTGTGTGTGTGTGTGTGTGTATCATTCATGTTTCCAGGAATAGAAGAGAAGAGAAGAGAAGAGAAGAGAAGAGAAGAGAAGAGAAGAGAAGAGAAGAGAAGAGAAGAGAAGAGAAGAGAAGAGAATGTAGAATGGAGTGGAGTGGAGTAGAGTGGAATGGAATGGAATGGAGCTGGAAGGGACCTTGGAGGTCTTCTAGTCGAGAAGAGAAGAGAAGAGAAGAGAAGAGAAGAGAAGAGAAGAGAAGAGAAGAGAAGAGAAGAGAAGAGAAGAGAAGAGAAGAGAAGAGAAGAGAATGTAGAATGGAGTGGAGTGGAGTAGAGTGCAATGGAATGGAATGGAATGGAGATAGAAGGGACCTTGGAGGTCTTCTAGTCCAGAAGAGAAGAGAAGAGAAGAGAAGAGAAGAGAAGAGAAGAGAAGAGAAGAGAAGAGAAGAGAAGAGAAGAGAAGAGAAGAGAAGAGAAGAGAAGAGAAGAGAAGAGAAGAGAATGTAGAATGGAGTGGAGTGGAATGGAGTGGAATGGAATGGAATGGAGCTGGAAGGGACCTTGGAGGTCTTCTAGTCCAGGAGAACCTATACCTATGAAAAACAGTTTTTTTTAAAAAATCCCTACAAGGATCCAAGGAGAACTGTCTCCTTTCTGATTACAAACGGTGTAATAATGTGAACAGAACTTTGCTGATTTCAGCCATTCTGACCTCACCCATTATTTTTCTAATTAACAAACTGGGCAGAAATCCCGACTGAACCAACTTTGTGGGTGTAGAAGGGTGCAAAAGTTAGAAAGTTGGGGAGCGAGCAGGGAGGCCTGTCGCCATAGCAACCAGTGCCTTATTATCTCTGAAAATAATGAGGCAATTGGATACTTTGATGGTAGACCTAGTAACTCATCTCAGCATTCTCTGGCTACTTACCAAAAGATGGAGATTGTGGGTTATATTGGCATGCAATTTTATTCTAAGTATCCTAAACAACGTGTTCATACTGCTTTGGGTGCCTTCTTCTGCTGATGGCTAGTGATCACCAAACATTCCTTTTGATGCTTGAGTAGGAAGCAAGGACATTGTAATTTTGCCACAACATTATGTTCTGTCATTGTTCTACTTGCTGCATTTTGCTTTCACCTTTCAGAAATGGAGAATGTGCTCATGAGTTTATTTGCTTCTTGCATCTCTTTCACATTGCCGGCTTGGACCTGTTGATGCTGGAGAAATTCAGCATTAACAGGATTCATGGTGTGAACAAGAAGGATGTGTTAGATTGATTTAAAGGTGGAAAGACCTGGAAAAGGTGTCCTTGAGAAAACAGAGTATAGATCCATTCTTGACAAAGGTTGCATTTACGTCCTTAGGATTCTTTGTTAAATCATACGGTTAGCAATATTAAAATACTATATAATTATGCTATATTGTATTAGAACACCACACATTGCCAAATTGTTTCCTTTATTCATTGCTGTCTATACAGTTGATTATCACATTGTACAGCTTGGATGGATTTTCCCTTATATTTTTTTCAATAATCCTCTAGGCCAAGAAAATTAATTGCTTACTGAATTGATCACTGTGTATCAATAAGCTGTTCATTTCAGTAATACGGTGGAGTCAATCCTTATCCCAAGCCTGCTAACAAAACTGAAATGAAGTCAGTGGCTGATGTGAAAACCTGGATTCTAACTCACAGTCCAGGGTAAATAGCAAAACTGTAATCTTTCAAATCTTGTGGTTTTCTTTTTTTTTTGATGAATGCAAATTTTATTATTTAAAATTAACTTATTTCCTGTATTTCATATCTATGCCTCAATGCATCTATTCTCTCTCTCTCTCTCTCTCTCTCTCTCTCTCTCTCTCTCTCTCTCTCTCTCTCTCTCTCTCTCTCTCTCTCTCTCATCTATTTATCCTTCCTATCTATCTATCCTTCCTATCTATCTATCTATCTATCTATCTATCTATCTATCTATCTATCTATCCATCCATTCATCCATCCATCTTAGATAGATAGACAGATAGATAGCTAAATGATAGATAGATATAGATGATAAATAGATGAGAGAATAGGTAGGTAGGTAGGTAGGTAGGTAGGTAGGTAGGTAGGTAGGTAGGTAGGTAGATAGATAGATAGATAGATAGATAGATAGATAGATAGATAGATAGATAGATAGATAGATGGATAGACAGACGAGAGATGAGAGATTAGACAGATAGACAGAGAGAGAGAGAGAGAGAGAGAGAGAGAGAGAGAGAGAGAGAGAGAGAGAGAGAGAGAGAGAGAGAGAGAGAGAGAGAGAGAGATCATCTACCTACCTGTCTACTGAGGTTTTGTGCTCCTCCTAGACATGTTAAAAGAAAAATAAGGCTCTTCTTTTATGAACTAAGGCAGAAATCTCCAATGCTCACTTCCCACTCCTGTGGAAGTGACACGCATTCCAATGACACACATTGCACAGTTTCCCAGACTTCATTATTAAGATGTGACCTATTCCTTTTCTCGGAGTTGTGAATCTTTCTAATGGGCAGGATTCTCAAACCTAATTTTCACTATCAGGGAGCGGCAACCCAGCTCAATTTTTGCGGGCCTAAAATATGGTGTGCTCCTCTCCTTTCCTTATCTTTTACAGCCAATCCTGTGTGTCTCTCTTGAAAAGCTTCCCCATCTTCACACCAAGAAACCATACCAGACTTAAGATTTTTAAAAAAGCTGCAATGCAGAGGTTTCCTCTTCAAGCCATGAACAGCAATTCTCTATCTCCAGCTCAAGCAGACTTGAACAACATTGTTGTTGTTGTTTTTGAGGGGGGGGGGTTGGCGTAAGAAAGGTGGGGCAACTCAGACTCCAACCATTTTCCTGCTTCCCTTATCTCAACCCAGAGCCCTCAGCCATGTGCACGATCTGGACTTGGTTCCGTCAAATGAAATCAAGACTTGAATGTAAACCGAAGAGCTAAAAAGCTGCAGGAGAGTTTTTGTTTCATTCCGTGGCTGACTTTGAATGAGTTAACACCACAGCCTCCCTCCGATTGCAAATTAATGATGTAAATGACAGCTCCAATTGTCTCTCTCTCCCTAAACCTTCTTGAATCCTAACCCAAAGGCCACAGCTGCAGCAAAGTTAATCGGCACCCGAGACATTGCTGGGGGGGGGAAATGCATTTTTCTTGCTTTAAGGCGGTTAATGCCGTAAGCCTCTTTCCTTAATAGCTTCCCACCTCAACCGCTTTTACAGTTACCATCAAAATGATTACACACTCAGCAATCCCCCTGCATGGTGACCCTGTGTAGATCTTCCTTAGCATCTCCTGCAGAGCATCTGGATGCCTGGGATGGTTGCTGTTCCGCGCTGGCCTTCATTGACATCAGTTTGCATACTTGAATGAATGGATAATAAAGTAAATAAATATGGGAAAAAATATTGAAGGTAAAGAAAAAAAAAGCATCAAACACTTTTCTCTAGTAACTCAGGCAATATGTAGTTCAATTAACTTCTTTGTGTACAATTGGGTCTAGCTAACAAAATGAAAGTCATTGGTGAAAAAAGTATTTAGGCAAGAAAAACCAAATGCACTGGCATAGTATAGGTCCGTGGTGGCGATCCTATGGCATGCGTGCCACAGGTGGCACGCAGAGCCCTCTCTGTGGGCATGTGTGCCATTGCCCCAGGCCTACGCCTTCAACTGGGTTTTATAAAACCTTTTCGCTTTAGGCCTCCGCCACCGTGTACAAAAAAAGAGGTTCAATCAATCAGTCAATTTCAACTTCTCACGGGAAAAAAAACATCTTGCAAAGTTGGAATTGATTGATTGAACTTTTTAGTCCCATCCAGTCTGCCATTATCACAGCAGCCATGCCCACCCAATGGGCCACGCCCACCTAATGGGCCACACCCACCCAATAGGCCACACCTACCCAATAGGCCATGCCCACCCGGCAGCCGACCATAGATAAGTGGGTTTTGGGTTGCAGTTTGGGCACTCGGTCTCTAAAAGGTTTGCCATCACTGGTATAGGTGGTACCTTGCTCAATAGTAGCAACTGTGAGAGGGATCTTGGAGTCCTAGTGGACGTTCACTTAAATATGAGCCAGCCGTGTGCTGCAGCTGCCAAAAAAACCCAACACAGTGCTGGGCTGCATTAACAGAGGGATGGAATCAAGATCATGTGAAGTGTTAATACCACTTTACAATGCCTTGGTAGGGCCACACTTGGAATACTGCATCCAGTTTTGGTCACCACAATGTAAAAAAGATGTTGAGACTCTAGAAAGAGTGCAGAGAAGAGCAACAAAGCTGATTAGGAGACAGAGGCTAAAACATATAAGGACTGGTTGCTGAAATTGGGTATGTCTAGTTTAATGAAGAGAAGGATGAGGGGGGACATGATAGCAGTGTTCCAATATCTCAGGGGCTGCCACAAAGAAGAGGGAGTCAAGCTATTCTCCAAAGCACCTGAAGGCAGGACAAGAAGCAACGGATGGAAACTAATCAAGGAGAGAAGCAACCTAGAACTAAGGAGAAACTTCCTGACAGTTAGAACAATTAACCAGTGGAACAACCTGCCTCCAGAAGTGGTGAATGCTCCANAGCTATTCTCCAAAGCACCTGAAGGCAGGACAAGAAGCAACGGATGGAAACTAATCAAGGAGAGAAGCAACCTAGAACTAAGGAGAAACTTCCTGACAGTTAGAACAATTAACCAGTGGAACAACCTGCCTCCAGAAGCGGTGAATGCTCCAACACTGGAAGTTTTTAAGAAGAGACTGGACAGCCATTTGTCTGAAATTGTATAGGGCTTCCTGCCTGAGCAGGGGGTTGGACTAGATGACCTCCAAGATCCCTTCCAACTCTATTATTATTATTGTTATTGGTATGTTTAGTTTGGACCATGATATACTGAATGATGGCTTGTTCTCCACATCCATCTGGGTTTAAGCCTGAAAATATTTTTTCCCCTCTTCATTTATATCAATTTTCACATTTATACAAGGATTCACCATCCCTTTCTCATCACTGTTTCATTATTGGCACTGGATTTATACAGGTGTGGAGCTCTGATTGTTTTCTCTTTTTGCAAGTGCCTCCCTTCTTATTTTTTGCATATTAATTTCTGTATTTTATATTCACATAGTGTATGTTTTGTATTTTTATCACTGTCCCCATGTATAACAAAAAAGAAAAGAAAAGAAAGATATGAAAAACTATTGGCATTGTTTCTAAGTGGAAGGAACAACCACTAAAAATTGAAATTCAGATTCTCTAACTCAATTTGTTTCTGCTTTGTCTTAGTGGTATTCACTGCACAAAGCATGAAACAGATTCTGGTAACAGATAAATTGATCTTTTCAGAGCATCCAAAAGAGCATTTGATCCAAAACCTTTACTGCATAACCTCATCCACACATTTTCAAACTGGCCTGGCACAGTAACTCTACAACAAATAATTGCAATCCATTCCTGTTATATAGATTGGGACAATCCATTCTGCACAATACTATAATGTGGGGGTCTTCAAACTTGGCCCTTTTATGACTTGTGGACTTCAACTCCCAGAATTCCTCAGCCAGCTTGCCTAGCTGAGGAATTCTGGGAGTTGAAGTCCACAAGTCATAAAAGGGCCAAGTTTGAAGACCCCTGCTATAATGGAACAAGATGACAAGGACCTTTGCAAACTAACCTTTAGCAGTTAGCAATAATGAAAGCCCAACTAAAATGGATCACCTGTCATCCAAAAGCTGGTTTGTTCTCATTGGACTACATGTGTGCATTCAAATCAGTACTAATTATTACAGACCACGTAGTCATGTAGTTAAAATATTTCTGAAGATGGCTAAATGCTACTCAGTTTTTGGCTGGAATCTGCTCTTCACTGCCTTTTTAGCCTAGGCAGATAGAGAAGAGCTTCACGCATTCAAGTGACAGCAACCAGCTCAAGAATGGTTAGTAGCCAATCCATCTTAATGAAGCTCTTATAATTACTAAGTGGCATGGAGGAGGACTAAAAGAAACACTTTCGGGTGTGAACAGTTTTTAGAGTGGCCAAAACATGATCATCATAAGTGACCCATCAAAAGTAAAGCCAATTTACACATCACACTTAATGTACCTCTTAACTCATCTGTCTGTCTGTCTGTCTGTCTGTCTGTCTGTCTGTCTGTCTGTCTGTCTGTCTCTCTCTCTCTCTCTCTCTCTCTCTCTCTCTCTCTCTCTCTCTCTCTCTCTCT
>NW_015386407.1:755058-768332 GCF_001527695.2 Protobothrops mucrosquamatus
AGGAAGGAAGGAAGGAAGGAAGGAAGGAAGGAAGGAAGGAAGGAAGGAAGGAAGGAAGGAAGGAAGTTTCATTTGCCTGATTATTAAATTTATTGAATACTACTGCACAATATAATGTCAAATGATGCAGGATTAAAAATATCTGGGACTATCAAAGAATTCTGCCCAATCGTTAAGAGCAAAGCACACCCATGTAAAATAAATGGTTTAAAGAACTGGAGAGGAGGGGTGATTTGCCCATCATTCTGTGTTTTCTGTTGTAGGAAATTGTTCCCCATGGGAAAGCATTATAAGGTCAACCTCTACTATAATAAATGACCACCTGCCTATGGAACTTAACGGTGAAGGATAAAATCCTTGGCATAGGATATAATTGGCCCACAGAATCTGTACCAGCCACAATGAATGGCTTCAATTTCACAGTATCCGAAAGAAAATGATTAACTGTTGTGTGGGTTTCCTTTCATCCAGCATCTCTTCTTGGCCTGAAGTAAGCCCCCTTATATCAGGATCTTAAATATATTCACCATTGAGTTCAATCTAATGCATTTGACAATATATTCGGATATTCCTTATCCGAGTCTCTTTGGTTAACCACAGCGCCAAAGTGAAATGGTATTTTAGGCAGGGGAATATGAAGATTAAGCCTACGTATTACCCAATAAGTATGTTTTTAGCAAAAGGAAAAGGAGAAAAAAAATAGTTCCTGCTACATTTTTCTTAAAGAATGTGCTTTTTCCTCAATCAAAAATACTACATTTAATCTCAGTATTTCAATCGAGGTCATAGTCAGATAGATTTTATCATTGCTAAAATTGTTTGGCACTGCAATAAATCTAAGAGCGGGTTCCAGGACTCAATTTCTAAATGATTTCTCAAAAACAAAGGAAGGTTTTTTTTTCTTCTTTTTTTATATCACTGCCTTTTTATTCTTTCATCTTGCATTCCGGTGTTCTAAGCTGTTCTTTGATTAATAGGCATTTAATGACACCTAACATCCCTTGTAGCTATATGTCACATACCTTCTTCTACTGTCTGTCGTGCTAGGGAAAGTCATGTACCTGTGTGGGGAAACCACTTTGTACAGATGAAAATCAAATGTACTCATGTGTAACTAATAACAGGTGCCTAAGGCTGCCATAGCTTTTGATTCAGTCTTTGCCTGCAGCAAGATGGCGTCTGCCATCGCCTAACCAAGCAGTTGCATGCTTTACATGACAATTAAGCCAGAATTAAATGAACCAAATTAAGACATTACTCAGTACTGCTGGAACCCTTCCCACTAATCTTCTATGAAGGCTGAATTTACCTCAGGAGAAGACATATAAAACACCCTGTGTGAAATATCTCAGGGTCTGCCCCAAAGAAGAGGGAGTCAAGCTATTCTCCAAAGCGCCTGAAGGCAGGACAAGAAGCAACGGATGGAAACTCATCAAGGAGAGAAGCAACCTAGAATTAAGGAGAAATTTCCTGACAGTTAGAACAATTAACCAGTGGAACAACCTGCCTCCAGAAGCAGTGAATGCTCCAACACTGGAAGTTTTTAAGAAGAGACTGGACAGCCATTTGTCCGAAATGGTATAGGGTTTCCTGCCTGAGCCGGGGGTTGGACTAGATGATCTCCAAGGTCCCTTCCAACTTTATTATTATTATTATTATTATTATTATTATTATTATTATTATTATTATTATTATTATTATTATTATTATTATTATTATTATTATTATTATTATTATTATTATTATTATTATTATTATTATTATTATTATCTGTACCCGGCCACACGTTGCTGTGGCTCAGTCTGGTTAAATGGAAAAGAAAGAAAAGAGAAAGCGCACGTTTCTAATATGTTTAGACATCTATAATATGTGACATCTATATAATAGTAGGTATATAAAAACACGCGCATATTCGAATGCAACATTGTGTCAAAATTTCAAAGCAATCGGTGAAGAACTTTCGGAGATTTAAGATTTTGAACAAATGAACATTTACATTTTTATTTATATAGAAGACATAGATTAAATGCAAGTTTGACCCCACCTCCTTTGAAAATGTGTTATAGTCTCCATTATCCTGGTGTCATTAGCTTTTTATAAAGACCCCAATTATTTCCATAGTTTGGGGAGAGTCATTTTCCTTCTCTTTCTGCTTCTCAAGGGGAAAACAAGACTTGATGTTTACAACGCAGGAACAGCTTATGATATAGTTTCAATATTCCAGTGGGCTTTCTTTTGAGTATAGCAATACATCAGCATGTCGATGAAGTGGTAATGAACCTGTCAATTTAGTGATAAATACTACCATGAGAGAAAATGAACATCTTAGTCAATTAGTACTGTAAGATATGCCTGATTAAACTGGTTACGAATTAAAATCTGGAAGGAAATTTGGAAAATCCAATCTTGCTCTTCAGGAGATGAGATAGTTCCTACATACATTGAGAGTTTGGGGATAATGAGATGACTTCTCAAGCCCTCCAAGAATCCACAGAAGAAATAAAAGTCTTCCAGTGGCGCAAGTTTTGGACACATTTCAAAACTGGAGCTTTCAATCCCCTGGAAGATCTCCAAGATTTAAGAAAGTCAGCAGAATAACCATTTGGAAGGGATCTCCAAGGTCCCTTCCACCTTTTACAAGTGGAGATCTGTAACGTACATGGCTGTACCTTTCCAGATGTAACAGAAATTCACCCACTGAACAACCAGTTCTCTGTGTGGATGCCACTTCCGGAAGTCCATTCTGGGCCTGGGCAACAAAAAATTAGCTACCGGTTCTGCCGAAGTGGTGCGAACTGGCTGAATCCCACCACTGGATTCACCGATTTATTATGCCCACAAAACAGAAACATGAAGTGCTAGAAGATTCAGAATACCAATTAAGGGATGACTTTTGACACCAGCCGCTTTTGAAAAACATCAATTTATGTTAACATTCTTTGAAAGGCTGTTTTAACCCTTATTTAAAGCGTGGCATTAAAAATGTTGGAGACGGGTTTTTAATTAACAGCCGAGTTTCTGGCACGATTTAGACTCAATGATCTGTTGACTAAACACGGCCATCCCTCCTGTTAGGTTACAATAACACCGATTGTTCGTGTCTTGATAGCGGTGAATGTCATGCATATAATCATAGGATGAAATTAGCTTCCTCTCCTATGATTAGGGATCTCCAGGATGTGATTCTGCTACTGCCATGGCTTTATTTTAGGACCGCTTTCCTCAAATGTCTTGCTATCCATTTAATAGCCACAGTTGGTTCTTTGATTGCTGCTCTTCTCAATACCTTTTTCTTTTCTTTTCTTTTCTTTTCTTCTTTTCTGTTCAGCTGAAACTTCTTTTGCTCACTTTGTAGTGACACTAAATATCTTTTGTTCCTCCTTTTTCATCTCTGCTATGCCTCTTCCACCCATCCTATACTTTCCCATTCCTTTTATGCTGCTGAAAACGATCTCATGGCCAAAGCCAGTTTCTTTATCTCTCATCTGTGTTCCTTTTTCTTCTCAAGCTCTTACTCTTCTGCTTTTGGTCCTGCAGGAAAATCTGAACTTTTTCTTCCACCATCTTTCTGTATTTTCCTTTCTGTCTCTGTTAGACAACAACCTTGGGAACAAAGTCAACATTTGTTTTGTTTCACCGCCCCAACAGTGATTTCAGAGTTGTTTTGACTCCCTAAAGTTAATATTGATATTAGAGTAAAGGGTTGTTTGCTCCCCCATCAAAGTTTTCCGACTTGCAGGATCAGTCACATAGGATAAAATGTTTGGTTCTGATGTCAATCATCACTGAAAAGCTCTTGCTAAGGGCGGAATGCACTAGCTGAAGATAAGGAATATATATATATATATTTTCAGGCAAGGAGAACATATTGCAGAAAACTAAAGACATGTGGGCACTGGGGCTGATATGGTGCTTAAGAACCAATGAAATGGCCTAGTGAAAAACTAATTGCATTTATGCTGCCATGAATCAGATGAGAGATGATTAGATGAAGAACTGAGTAATGGAGGGAGGGAGAGAATTCTGCAAAGAACTAAACCATCAGGTACAGATTGCAAAAGGCACACTGCATTACATGAAAAAAAGGAATAGGAAGTGGGCTAGCAGAAAATAACTCACGGATTCTAATGTAGAGAGAAAGGAATATGTCCTTAAGAGATTTTTCTTAACTTATTAAATTGCTTTTGCTTTGAAGTGGCTTATCAAAGTGATAGAGGGGAAACCTGGCTTATCAATTCCTTGAGACATTCTTGGGAGAATTTGCCATTCTGAAATTTCGAAAACTCTGATAACTAACCTGCCCCATAATTATCATTATGAATCTGTTTCCTTCAGATGCTGTACCCCTTAATCAGAATAAATTCTTTCCAAACCTTAATCATGATGTTGAGACTCTGGAAAGAGTTCAGGGAAGAACAACAAGTATGATTAGGGGACTGGAGGCTAAAACATAAGAAGAACGGTTGCAGGAATTGGGTATATCTAGTGTAGAGAAAAGAAGGACTACGGGAGAAATGATAGCAGTGTTCCAATATTTAAGGGGCTCCTACAAAGATATGGAGGTCAACTATTTTCCAAAGCCCCAGCAGGCAAGACAAGAAACAATAGATGGAAACTAACCAAGGAGAGAAGCAACCTAGAACTAAGGAGAAATTTCCTAACAGTGAGAGCAATCAACTAATGGAATGGCTTGCCTTCAGAAGTTGTGTGTGATCCATCAATGGAGGCTTTCAAAAAGAGACTGGACAGCCACTTGTCTGAAATGGTATAGGGTCTCCTGTTTGAGCAGGGGATTGACTAGTAGAAGATCTCCAAGATCCCTTCCAACTCTATTATTCTCTGTTTCTATGAAGAACAGCATCATTCAAACTATGGGATCATTCAAACTACAGACGGAATTCTAACTTTCTCTGCCCATCATACTGTCCTTACACTTAGTGTTGTAAGCAGCTCTAGCGCAATAGCAAAGCACATTTGTCATCTGAATTGGTCCTCCCAAATGCCCATGCCCATCAAATTAATGCTCATTGCGTGAAATACAGTGACAGTCAGCCTTTCTGCATCTGCAAGGTAAATGCAATGGAATTTATTCTGTTTTGCTGGCGATTTCCATCAATATTGTACCAGGCTGAGTTTCCTTCTAGTCAGATCCCTGAAAAATGATTCTGTTAAAAGAAGCAATTGAGTATGCAGCCAGTCTATGAACAGTTTTCCATTGCATTTGTCACCACAATAAATTAAAAATAATAGATCTTTCAGATTGCAATATTCCCACAACAGTCAGCATGAAAGCTGAATGGCAACATTTTATGATAGAGCGAGTTAGTTCAGAGAAGCAGGAAGTGATTCGAGCTTTTGAATCTGTAATTATTTCTTGTTCTGTATGGTGACGGGCAAAACAAAAGTCCTTTGTCTGCATAAAGTCAAACAATGTAGTCCTTGAATATCTGATCTGCTATTTTTTTTCTTTTTAAAAAACAAAACCAAAACCAAGGATAATACCTACTTCCAGATTTTTTTTAAAAAAAATCCATATCATAAATATTGATTTGTTTTAATCAGCCAGAAAACCTTTAGTCCCCATCGAATAATCACAATCAGGAAGTTTTGCACTGCTTATTAGATTTACAGCTGATCTTTCTGTACAATAGCAATAGCACTTAGACTTATGTACCGCTTCATAGTGCTTCACTGCCCTTCACTTCTAAGTGGTTTACAGAGTCAACATATTGCCCCCAATAATCTGGGTCCTCATTTTACTGATCTCAGAAGGATGGAAGGCTGAGTCAACCTTGAGCCGGTCAGGATCTAACTCCTGGCAGTCAGCAGAGTTAGCCTGCAATACTGCATTCTAACCACTGCGCCACCACAGCTCATACCATCAAGATGTTTTCCATGCAGAGGAAACGCAACTCTTGTGATTCTAAGTGCCTCAGACGCTGTTCAGAGATTGAATCCAAATCAGTTTTGGGATCTAGGTCCTCTTCCATTCTTAAACCATCCTGCATTCTAACTACTTCGCCATCACAGCTCTTTAAACATCCTCACAAGGGTGCTTGATGTGGCTCTTTGCAAAACTCCTCCAAAATCTGCTTCTACAAAGTCTGTGAAGTGTCATATCTTTGAAGATGACTGAAGAGGACAGTGTGATTTCAGAATTTCCCTTCAAAATTTTGTGGAGGCATCTCTTCCTTTGACCAAATTCTCTTCGTACTGGTTTTGCAGGGCTACAATCTGCCACTGCATCATATAAATAGTGGCCTCAACTTTACACTGTTTTAGCAATTGAGGTAGGTAATACACTTACAAATAAATATTTTGTAATAGGCAATATCCATAGCTATTGATAGACCAACCTAAAGTTTCTCTTTGCAGTTCTGCATCTGTACATATCTGCTTATACTCACAGGTCTATTTTCCAGGCCAAATTTTCTTAACTTGGCACCTTCTGGATTTCCCAGCTGGAGACATTTACTCTTGATAGCAACATCTAAGTAGTTGTTCTCTACAGATTCATTTCAAGGCAGCAGGGAGCATGTTTAACATTTCAGCAACAACAACATCCAAGGGATTGCTGGCCACGGTGTGTGAGATTATAATGGAAGTAGTAAATGAATTCTACACTGCTGCCTAGGAAAGGACAAGACCCCCATTGTCACCAAGATTCCACTTTTAATGTCCAGAAGAAGACTTTATTTCCTATCTTAAAAGAGCCATAGGTTGAACCAATGGAATTTCTTTCAATTTTTCAAAAAGATTATGGAGGAAGCATTTAGAAAGTACACATTTGAAGATGTGGGGTCCTTAGTGCTCTCTGAGTTTGATCGTTTTCTTGCAGATGTTTCATTACCCAAACTAGACAACATCATCAGGGCTAGTGAAGATTTGAAGTTGAGTTTTGATCACAGAACCCCATCTACTTTCTACTGTATAGTCCAGGGTTAGGCAACCTTGGCTCTTTTATGACTCGTGGACTTCAACTCCCAGAATTCCTGAGCCAGCATGGCTGGCTCAGGATTTCTGGGAGTTGAAGTCCACGAGTCATAAAAGAGCCAAGGTTGCCTACCCCTGGTATAGTCCATGATGACTTTATATACTGTATATTTTCCAACACCATCAACCTTATTGGTGGTTTATGATTGATTGGATTAGATCCAAGCTCAATCATGCTAACTCAATGAAATTGCAGAAAATTGTCAAGCAGGATTAATGTGATGTCACTGGATCTAGTCTAAAGATCAAACTAAAATCAACAATAATAAAAACAGAATAGGAAAGGGACCCATCTCAACCTTCCCTTCCTGATCATTTTGTTTACTTTTAGTTTTTATTTTTATTTTTATTTTTATTTTTATTTTTATTTTTATTTTTATTATTATTATTATTATTATTATTATTATTATTATTATTGAAAGTCTTAAATCAAGGATTTTTTAATGGTTCACCATGAATCAAAGTTTATGGAGAGGAAACGTTTAATCCACACCAGATCATTACTTATCCTCTTTGAAGTGACAGTAGATTCAGGGCAAGAGACCAACAACAACTTCTCAACTCTCACATTTTCAACCTGATTTGCATCTTCGTGTAATTAATCCCAATGCATTGAAAAGGAGTGTCTTTCATTTATTACTCATGGGTTATAATTGTTTTCAAGTTCTTAAATCAGGAAGATTTGGAAGTTAAGAGTTGTATGTGACATGAATGACTTATTTAGATAGAAACATTGTTCTTGTTGTTGTTGTTGTTGTAATAATAATAATAATAATAATAATAATAATAATAATACTGTGGCAAAAGCAAGCAAAGGTAGTACCAATAGTAATAGGTGCCTTGGGTGCAATCCCAAAACAACTGGAGCACCACTTGAGCACCATCAGCATTGACAAATTCGCTATTAGTCAATTGCAAAAGGCGGCCTTACTAGGAACTGCTTCCATCCTGCGACGATATCTGTAACACCATCAAACATCCACATCTGCCTATCCCAGGTCCTGGGTAAGGACTCGATAGGTAGACAAAATGCCAAATCCAGTCTGAACATCTGGCTGACTGTGCGATGCTCAATAATAATAATAATAATAATAATAATAATAATAATAATAATAATAATAATAATAATAATAATAATAATAATAATAATAATAATAATAATAATAATAAAGTTGGAAGGGACCTTGGAGGTCATCTAGTCCAACCCCCTGCTCAGGCAGGAAACCCTATACCATTTGTTGTTGTTTCTCTTTCGGCAATACTAATAATATAAAAAAAAAGGAATCAGTTGCTGCTGCTTTTTCAAGGATCATTTTTATTTTTAATTCTCATTGTAGACAACAGCTCTGAGGTTTCCTGGGAATGTCCTCTCTAACTACTAGTCAGAGATGATCACATTCAGTTTCAGAAATCACCCACAGGCAGTTTGGTAATGCCACCTAATTTGACATGTGTTGTCATTGTTTATTCTCAAATCTCACTACAATTTCCAAAACACCCAGGCTCTTCTATTTAAGACAGTGAGATTAAACTGCCAATCTGAAAGCTTTCTTCCCCTTTCTCTTGAACAATTTCCATCTGTACCACTTTTCATTTTCACCGTACAAATCCAATTTACCTGGTTTGAAGATGTTTTGCTTTGCATGAGCCACGGTTCGTGACTGCATGAATTCTGCAAAATAATGGTTAAAAAGCATTATTATGCAAGGGATTGTGGGCAACAGCACACCACGAACCATTTTGTGGACCTTCCTTAATTAGCAGAGAATGGCTTAAAAGGTTGTTGTCGTTATTATTGTTGGTGTTGATATTTCGTTGTTTCTCTCCCAGAACAACTCAAAGTACCTGACATTCAGAAGAGTCTTAAATAAAGCCACCAACAATAAGCCAACAGTCCTTAAAAGGAGTAAGTAAATGTAAAACACGCTTCATTCTGATCAAATCAAATATTTTTATTGTAGTCTTTGACCAGCCTTTATAGAAAAAATGAGAATAGTTTAATAGAAGCTATTTTCTTTTAAGAAAATTAAAATAGTTTAATGCAACAAATTGTTACTGGGGAGAAAAACAAAACATTAAAATGGCACATCTGATTAAAGTTTTTGTGCATTTGTATGACTTAGTATGATGTTTGGCCACCTGGTTTGCAAATGTGGGATTAGCATGCCCTAAAAAAAGAATAAACATAATAACATTTATCAGTATGACCCTTAATTTTGGAGATGATTGGGGAGATCAGAGCCCATTTCATTAAAATGCAACAACAAACCACAACAACTCCACAAGAAAAGAATATTATGGCCTCCTTAAAAGACAGCACTGTTATGGTTAATGTCTCATAAGAACAAAAGTTCAGCTATTTCAACAGATACTTCAAAAATGGTGGAATTGTGAAGAATGTGTGAGCTTCAGTGGTTTTAAACCTTTGTTTCTCACCAACTATGAAGTGAAAAAAAGCTCTAAGCCAAGAATAAAAGCTATTATATTCATAATTGGGAAAGAGAGGTTAATTCAACATCCTGTGCTTGGTTGCATCCAACATCCATTGTTCCCCCAAGCAAGAATAAATGTACCAAGGAAATGCAATCAACACATCAAACCCACTCTTGCAAACACGTTCTGCCAACCTATTATTAATGTTGCTTTTCTGCAAAATTCCAGCTCAACACAAGCTTGACCAAACCACAGCTCTTGAGCCTCACATGATCAGCCTTTCCTGTACATGATGGACTTGCAAGGTCAAATCAGAAGAGGCTGCATTCCGATAATGAAATGGCTAGCCCAAGTTTGCGGAAGCCTTTATTTTTTCTGTGGCAATAATTGGTGGGCAATTTGACAAGTTGGGGACAACTGAGCTGTCTTGGAAAAGAGAGAGCTCATTTTGCTGTATTCCTTTACGTGTCAATCACCGGAGCAGAAGTGAAATACCGGTGAACAAGCCGTGTTGAATTAAGCCATTCACCAGTGAAAGAAGCAGCTTAATTTTGTTTCTTTGCATCTCTTCACCCAGCCAGCGAAAGAAAAGTCCCCATTGTCTTGGTTGTAGGGCTCTCTTTATGCCTCTCAGTTCTCTGCCAACTTAATTGTGAAATCATGCCGCATAGGCGAGGGAAAGTGAGGTGGAGACAGGAGGGGACTGCACGTTGCTTTCCTTTGTTTCGACTTTGGCAACAACTTCTGAATTTAATCAAAACCAACGAGCACACACTTCAAGCTCCCTTTGACAAAATGACAGCACAAGAAAGGGTCACTTTAATAGGCTGAACACAGACCAAGAGAGAAGGCGGTTTCAGCACGTGGACAGGGAAACAAATGTAAAACCGTTCTGGAATCTGGATTTCAAGGGGCAAGAAAATTCATTTGGAACCAACAGCACCAAAACAATCGTTTCAGTAAACCATATTGACTCCAGCTAGGATGTGATAAAAATACATGCAAAGTTACTCTAATGATGCAAGTGGCTGGTCAACGGAATTTTTTATCCCTGCAAACTGGCCCAAAAGGTGAGAGGGGAAAAAAAAGATATATAATCAACCATGATTCCAGCCTCTTCCATCATGTTCAAATCTGCTGCACTGAAGACAAGGGAGGTCTGATTTTCTATAACCAGCCAAGGGTCTATATACATAATTGGGGTGGGATATAAATGTGATAAATAAATCATATTATATTGTGTATGTTTGGGTTCCATATTTGGTACCCAATCCTGAGAAAAGTTTCATTTGGTATAAGCGATTTCCAAACCTGGTCTACTACATTTTTGCATAGTCCCAAGGGTTGACCTTGGTGCCAAAGTCAGGCTGAACTGGGCTTAAAATTTGAGACTAGAATGGGGAAGAAAAAAGGAACTGTCCTTATTTTTTGTGAAATAAAGAAGGATGTTGGGGAAAATCACAGTTTCCTGGGAATCATTTAGCTGTGAGTCAAGTTGGAGAAGCAAAGAACTGGAATACACTTGATTCATGATGCAATTGCAACATACAATAAGCACATCAAGAGCTTTATTCCCATGTAAAAAAAAAGTTCTACATTTATCTAAATACAAGATGCAGTAATTAAAACACCATTAACCCAAAGTTGGTCAACCTTTCTCTGGCTAGGGCATGTGTGAAAGTGCGTAACCATGTTAATGATTGGTCCAGAAAATGGCCTATTCACAAAAGACTTCCGGCAATGAGTATATCCAATCACAAAGACCCCATTTATTGGCAAAAGGCTATTCCAAACCACTTCCTCTAATGTGTTAGTGCTATGCATGCTTTCAAAATGATTCTGGCTAAGCCCTGCACAACTCCACCATTCATTAGAAGATTCTTATTCTTATTATTACTGTTATTATTTTCCAGACTTCAGCGTGAGTTTTAAAAATGAAAAAGGGAAAAAGGAAAGCAAAAGGAAGTTTAAGAGTTTCATTAAGTTTAACGAGCCGACTCCTTTAAGCAGCTGCAAACTTTTCCAGACTATACAAAAAGCGATCGGCTGCTTTAAAGCACATACATGGTGCTCATACAAGATCCAATATGACTTTCACAAACTGTTTTGGAAGTGATAACATGCATGAATCCTGGTGGCGCAATGGTTAGAATGCAGTATTGCAGGCTAATTCTGCCAACTGCCAGGAGTTCGATCCTCACCGGCTCAAGGTTGACTCAGCCTTCCATCCTTCCGAGGTCAGTAAAATGAGGACCCAGATTGTTGGGGGCGATAGGCTGACTCTGTAAACAGCTTAGAGAGGGCTGTCAAGCATTGTGAAGCGGTATATAAGTCTAAGTGTTATTACTAACTCAGTCCTTTTTTCTGGGAAACTGAGACTATTTCCAATCATGGCCTGGGCTACATCCTACCCAAGTTTTTATTTTCTAAAACTGCCTACAAAATATCCTAATACACTCTTGTAAATAAAAAAAAAAATGATTTGAAGGGATGCATTTTATAGCATGCCCATTTATGATTTGTTCTCTTTTTTTAAAAATAATAATAATAATGGGATAATTTGTATGTCCGGTGCTTCAAGAAACCTACAGCTATCAACAGTATAATCATACCAATACTGAGAGTGATTGTTTCTTTACTCATGGAATATCACCTATTCTAATGAGCCGTGCTGGTGGTGCAGTGGTTAGAATGCAGTACTGCAGGCTAATTCCGTTGACTGCCGGCTGCCTGCAGTTCAATCCTGACTGGATCAACCTTCCATCCTTCCAAGGTCGGTAAAATGAGGACCCAGATGTTGGGGGCAACATGCTGACTCTGTAAACCGCTTAGAAAAGGGCTGCAAAGGCACTGTGAAGCGGTATATAAGTCTAAGTGTTATTGCTATTGCTATTGTAAAGTAATTATTTTCTCCTGAATAGGATTCGGGAATAGAAAATATATAACTCATTAACCATATATTTATTCCCCCCCTTTTTTTAAAACACATAGGGTAATAGTGGAGCCCCATTTTCTTTATTTTGTTTGGGTTTATTTTGTTTTTATTGTTGGATTATAGACAGACAGACAGACAAGCAGACAGGTAAATTTTCAAAGTTGGTTTTCTGCACCAGATATGTCCTTTTCTTAAGCAATAAATCTGACTTTGCAGAAAGACCTCAACTGAAATGATACATATACACTGCTGTTGTCCCTAGAATGGACATATATATATATATATGAAAATAGATGTAGCTCAGGGTTGAACTGTTGAATTCTTGGCGTTCTCTGAGCTTGGTGGTTTTCTTGTAGACATTTCACTAAAAGTTAGCTAACATAATCAATGCAGAGAAATAGCATAATCAATGCTATTTATTAAAATTAAAAAAAAATTCCCCAAGGTATTGGAGGTAACTGGTCAAAAGTGCTAAAGTCAGTGGCAGACACTTCTTAGAATTGTACAAATGGTATTATCTTAATAAATATCCCCATATCCATTAATATGGCCATCAGGGCTGAATGAAACTTACATTTTGTAGAACACTGGAAATGGATTGTGTAGAAAAGGGGTCTTTAAACTTGGCCCTTTTATGACTTGTGGACTTCAACTTCCAGAATTCCTCAGCCAGGCACGCTGGCTGAGGAATTCTGGGAGTTGAAGTCCACAAGTCATAAAAGGGCCAGGTTTGAACATCCCTGGTGTAGAATAAAGGTGGAGAGAAGAGGGAGAGGGAGAGGGGGAGGGGGAGGGAGGGAGGGAGAGGGAGAGAGAGAGAGAGAGAGAGAGAGAGAGAGAGAGAGAGAGAGAGAGAGAGAGAGAGAGAGAGAGAGAGAGAGAGAGCTCTGTCAGTTCTATTACTATTAGGATG
>NW_015386407.1:768432-780419 GCF_001527695.2 Protobothrops mucrosquamatus
TTCTCGGAGAAAAGGTGGCGGAACTCAAACCTGGCCACGCCCTCATCAAACCCTAGGACCGCCCCTTTAGAGAACAGGAATGCAAGTAAAATTTGGGAGGGGCTATTTCCGGTGTGGGAGGGGCTATTTCCAGTGCGGCCGGCCCGGAAAAAGGTGCCGGAACGCGGTTCCGCCGCGTTCCGGCTGAAAAAAAGCCCTGAGGATGTCTAAGACCTCATGGAAATTGGTTTTATAAAGGTGTTTTGTGATCAGGTATGATACTGACCTCGTTCTTCCTTCACCTGTTCTTCAAAAGAGCAGATTTGTAAGGAAAAAATGTCCATTCCCTATAGAGTTCTATGAGTAGCTAACAGAAAGGTATGATGTGATGTTTCAGAGAGTCACTGAAAAACAACTGAGATTCATATAAATACTCAAAAAGAGAGATTATTGATGTTTGCATAAAAACAGGAATTGCATTTCAGTTTATATATGACCCAGGAGGCTTTGGCTAGTAAGAGAGCAAAATAAATTCAGCAAAGATAAGCCAAATGATCAGATGAAAAATGTAGAATTTGGGGAGTCATGCTGCTGACCTACTGAATGAAATTAATCTCCCCTTCCTCCTTTCCTCCTGGATGTGACATATTATGCAAGGCTGATGTGATGGTGAATTGAAAGGCATGCATTCAACTGTCCTTCAACCAAGATCTGGCCTAGCATTTGACCTCAAAACACAATAACAAAATAACAGAGTTGGAAGGGAACTTGGAGGCCTTCTAGTCCAACCCCCCGCTCAAGAAGGGGACCCTATACCATTTCAAACAAATGGTTGTCCAATCTCTTCTTAAAAACCTCCAGTGTTGCAGCACCCACAACATCTGAAGGCAAGTCATTCCACTGATTAATTGTTCTCATTGTCAGGAAATTTCTCCTTAGTTCTAGGTTGGTTCTCTCCTTGATTAGTTTCCATCCATTGTTTCTTGACTTGCCTTCAGGTGTTTTGGAGAATACATTGACCCTCTCTTTTTTTGTGGCAGCCCCTTAAATATTGGATCACTGCTATCATGTCATCCCAGTCCTTCTTTTCATTAAACTAGAAATACCCAAATCCTGCACCTGTTTTTCATACTGTTTCACCTTCAACCCCCTAATTTTCTTTCTTGCTCTTCTCTGCATTATTTCTAAAAAAAAAAGCCACACTAAAAATGGGGGGTACTTTTTATATGATACACAGCTAGCCATACCCTTTATGGGATTCGAACCTAGGCAGCCTGCATGCTAGGCAACTGTTTTAACCTCTAGGCTACCTGCTCTCCTCCCCTCTTTTGTCAGCTGAGCCAGCTGAGGAGAGCCATAATAAGCTTGAAATTGCTATTCTAGTCTCCCATCTAACTCTTTAACTCTTCATCAAAAAAAGAAATTCGAATTTGTATATATGTGTGTGTAAAACAGATGTGAAAAATGAGGTTACAAACAAATTTAGATGAATGAGATTTCAGTGGGATTTGGATTGTGATATAATAAGTTTTCCAGTTATTGGAATTGTTGCAAAACCTCCCCATCTATTTCTAAAGAAACAGTAACCAGCGGTATAACAAATGCTTTGATGTCAATTGCAGCAGTTCTTTTTTTTTATGTTATACTTAATTTTGGCTGAAGACTCAAATAATCTTAGGTCTCCAATACTGATAGCCTGAATTGCATTTAATGCTGACAGGCTTTATTTTTATTTTTTTCTATCTTTTTTATCTTCAGCAATTTAAGCTTTCTAAATAATGGACCATTCATAATTTTTAATCGTGCTACATAAATATTACTGCATTGAGCTCTCCTTTGAAATAATGCAATGTATTATGGTTTGTAAGATTACCAAAAAAAAAAAAGGGGGGGGGAGAAACAATCACAGTGAGAACTGGAGCAAAAAAATGCTTCAAATACAGCACTGGTATAAGAAATCCATTGCCAACTCAAACAGGTGGTGTTGGTAGGGGTGGATTCAACAATACAAAATGGCAAACACAGAAGAGACCTTGTCGTCACAATTAGTTCTTCTGAAACTGCGCCGCCACCACCATTTCTCAATCAAGCCAAAACTATATAAAAAAGTTTGAATGACAGTTCAAGCAGCATTCATAAGCAAGTTGCCTCATTCAAAGTCAATAAAGAGACTTAAAAGCCCATGCCAAAAAAGGTTATTGAAATGTGACTGACATCTCCAAAGAAGGGTTTCAAACAGGCTAGCATGACCCTATGCTGAAGTGGCACAAGGTTAATCACAGTTATTGTATTTGGAACCTCTACGACTTCCTTCAGATTGAATTTTGAAATCACTGTCACTCAGTGACTCTCTTCTTCTCCTTTCCAGTGTTTCTTGCCACCCTTGTGTTGTTTATTGTCAACTTGTCCTTGTGGCTGAAATTTGGAGGAAAACAATGCAGATCAACGTGTTGTGTCTATCTAGTCTAGTGTATCGGAGGGAAAAAATCCTTACTTAGCCCTGATATTCTAAGTTTAAGCATCTCTAATAAGTTTCTCTCGCAACCGAACATTTTCACGATGGCATACAATGTCAAGTAAAACTGTGTAGACACTAAAATTGGTGCTGTGCCAGCAAGGGCAGATGTAGCCTTCTCAAATCAGATGCTCCATTATCTATCATGAAAACTGTTTACAAAATATTTACTTCTCAGCTGTCTTATCAGGGTGTGACAACTCTTCCATTTGGTGGGAAATGATCACATCTGATGTTGGGTCAATTGGGGGGACGAGTTTGGGATTTAGTGGATGGAGAACTTTATTATTTGAAAGTAAATAAAATATGAGGAGGAAGGGGAGGAGGAAGAACAGTTAGTATAAAGTAAGAGAATTGAGCATGAGACATGTCAAGATGTTTGATTTTGGGAAAGTAAAATATCAAAGTAGGACATGGCAATCGCAATCATAACATATTTCCACCAGCAGGAAATGTTTCTTTCTTTCTTTCTTTCTTTCTTTCTTTCTTTCTTTCTTTCTTTCTTTCTTTCTTTCTTTCTTTCTTTCTTTCTTTCTTTCTTTCTTTCTTTCTTTCTTTCTTTCTTTCTTTCTATCATCTATCCAATCTATCTTCTCTCTATTATCTCTATCTCTCATCTATCTATCTATCTATCTATCTATCTATCTATCTATCTATCTATCTATCTATCTATCTATCTATCTATCTATCTATCCATCTATCTATTATCTCTATCTCTATATCTCATCTATCTATCCATCCATCCATCCATCCATCCATCCATCCATCCATCCATCTATCTATCTATCTATCTATCTATCTATCTATCTATCTATCTATCTATCTATCTATCTATCTATCTATCTATCATCTATCTATCACATTTTTGAATTGCCCATCTCTCTCTGAGAGAAAGAGAGACTCAAAAATGCAAGCTTGTATCTCCCATTCTTAAATATTTGACAAATGAGAAAAAAGTAGAAGCAAATAAAGTTCCATGGAAAATATCTCTGGATAGCCAGATATTTAATTTGAAATCATGTGATAAGTCTGACTGAATCAAAGGATTTTTTTGTATAGCATCACAAATAGCATTGTACCTAAAGCCTCTCAAAACTGCTACCGCCACTGCTTCAATTGAATAAAAGTTGGTCATTTCTGAATGCCTCTGAAGATTCTTAGTCATCAAGGTCCTGGATGTTCCAAAGGTGTGTTTTTTTTTTCAAAAGGCAACTGGACTTTGTTTTTCCCCTGAAGATGTTTCACTTCTCATCCAAGAAGCTTCTTCAGTTCTGAGTCAGAACTGTAAAAGCTTCTTGGATGAGAAGGGACATGTGTTCAAAGAAAAACAAAGTCCAGCTTGCCTTTTGAAAAAGCATCTTTGGGATGACTGGTCCTTTCTGCAGACGATGGAGTTGTTTGTGAGCATATTTTTAAAGACTTACTATTCCGTGCAGATTGGTGCAGTAAATCCAAATAATGTTGAGTCAGGAGTCAGTGGTATGCATTATTTTTTTTTTTAGAACTAGTTGTCTAGTATGGCTGGCACCAAGACTAAAGAAGTCAAGATAAGTTTCTAAGATGTAGTATTGTTGTGTAGGGACCTATCATGTTATAGAACTAATCACTGGAGTGATTTGCCATTAGTTTATGAAAAGTGATGGATAAGTATTGCTGATTTGCAAAATCAATATTGAGTAATGTACCTCCATTTTGCATTACGTGTCGATCTCTAGTTCGTAACCCAGATACTAAGAGGAGGTATACCACATTATTTGGCAATAGGATTTTCATATCCATTATGAAAATGAAAAACGGTTGGTGGAAAAAAGGCATCAAGTTTTCTTTTACTGTTTCCTCGAATTATTGATTATTTCTGTGCTTGGAAAGCTACTAGATAATTCAGACGCACAGCCTTGGCTCTTAATTAAATTGTATTCAATTAAAGACTTAATAACTACCCCCCAAAGACTAAACAAGTCCAGAAATACCTCAGTAACCTTTTAATGTGCCTGTTTTATTGCCTGAAAAATACTTCTAGCAAGAAATAATTTATGCAAAATGTGTCTAACAAGTTATTCTCCCTGGACTGGAACTAATCAGTGTTTTACATAGAAAATCACCATAATATTATCAACAACTTTAGTATAGTACAAAAAAAAAACCACCCAAAAAACAACACCCTACATTGATAAGCAAAGTTGCCTGTAAACTGTAAGCTATGTTTATAAGCTATCCTTCATAAGGAAAGTACAGTTTCTTCAAAATGTTGATTATATTCTGTTGTATATTTCCATCCCAGGCTGCCTAAATGAGGCAATCAAAATCTTGTCCTAGGGCCTGGAGGCTGAAAGTCCGGACAATAACACACAATTCTACCTCTCTTAGTACCAACAGATTCCCATCTTAGTTTTAAATGGAGTAGCACCAGACTCACTCCTCTCCTGAAAGATCAGATGGTATCCTAAAGGTACATTTGCCCAGATGGGGTGCCAGATGCACAATTTCCTGAACTGTGACTAGTATCTGTCATTCATGCCTTGAAGGGCCCTCTTGCTACATGGGGTTGTTCTATAAGTTCCAGCTGGTAGTAGTCAAGGCAGTTATAGGTGCACCTCTGTATGCCCATGTAACGCCTATATCAGTGGTGGCGAACCTATGGCATGGGTGCCAGAGGCGGCACTCAGAGCCCTCTTTGTGGGCATGTGCGCTGTCACCCCAGTCCTAGGCCTTCAGCTAGATTTTATAAAACCTTTTCAATTTAGGCCTCCGCCGCCATGTACAAAAAAAAAAAAAAAAAGGTTCAATCAGTCAATGTCAACTTCTCTTGGGAAAAAAAGATCTAGCAAAGTTGGAATTGATTGATTGAACTTTTTAGTCCCACCGCAGCCACGCCCACCCAATGGGCCACACTCAGCCAATGGGCCACACCCACCCGGCACCTGACGATGCATAACTGGGTTTTGGGTTGCAGTTTGGGCACTCAGTCTCTAAAAGGTTCGCCATCACTGGCCTATATTATGTGGCTTTCACTGGTAATCATTAGACTTCCAAGGTGCTCAAAGCACTTCATGGTGTGCTGATGATGGTATTATCCATTCAGCCATGTCCATTTCTTGGTGATTTTATAGGCCAGGCCTCTCCACATCTTCCAATCACTTCTTGGTGTAGGGACAAATTATCCAAGGGAGAGTTTTTCTCCCATCCTGATGTAAGTTCTAACAGAGTGGGCATGCTCTAGATCTCATCTACATATTTAGCAAGACTAACTCAAGGAAATGGTCCTTCTCTGTCATGGTTCCTGCTTTCTAAAATAGGACTCCCTTGTTATCCTTAAGAATTGAGTTGCCCTCACCTTGATATTCTTCAAAGGAGCCTTAAAAACACTGCCTCTTTCCCAAA
Source organism: Protobothrops mucrosquamatus (assembly GCF_001527695.2). Lineage (NCBI taxonomy): Eukaryota > Metazoa > Chordata > Lepidosauria > Squamata > Viperidae > Protobothrops > Protobothrops mucrosquamatus. The sequence goes on from NW_015386407.1 coordinate 774,308, forward strand.
AAGCTATGTTAGGAGTCAGTTCCAAGGGGGAATTTTTATCCTGCTGTTTGCTGCCTGCTATGTCTCGGTACTACACTGGATGTGTGTTGAATTGTATGCCACCCAAGTCCTTCTCCGTTGAGCAGCTAATAAATGTGGTTTCTAAATAAATAAATAAACCAGCAAATATTGAGTGAATAACTTTACACAGCCCTCGCTTCATGTCAGTTCAATAGAAAGCTGTCAGAAAGGGGGGGGGAAACCCTCCCTTCACACAGATAATTTATACTTTCATTTTGTATTGCTATTGTATTTTAGTTTCATTATAACAAGATTACGGTTTTCTAAAGATTAAACCGAACTTTATGCCTCACGTTCTTAATTATTATACCAAAGTTGAAAAACAAAAAAATAGGGAAAGAAAAGCATTTGAACAGCTAACAAAAGAAATGATTTGCCTTTAATATGTTTTTTCCCAAGTTAGATTCCAGCCCAGCAATTCCAGGGGTGCATGCTAACGTGTTACTTTTTTTTTTACCTGATGCTGCTTTACATCTGGAGAAGATTATACATTTAAAAAAGTATTGTAGGTTCAATTGCCTAACTTGGAGTTACAGATGTTCAGTACAACAGAACTCTAAACAGCTGCAAAAATCCAGATGAAATCCAGAGGGCAGCAATGTTTTGTGGTTTTCTATTTGTGTGGATTTTCGTTGGGGGGAGGGAAAAAAAAAGAAAGATCCTGCCTGTCTTTCTGACTGTCTAACTGTCTCTAGCCAGCCACGTGCATTCAGCAATGTCTCTACAATATTGGACCCACCCTTCCTCGTTTTATTACTCCTTTGCAATATCGCAGGCCTGAATTAGAAGGCAGATTCACAAAATCAATTATAACCCTGTATGATTACTTTCTTTAAATGATTGTCATTATAATCAACCTAGCATTATTGAGCAGGGTGTCACGACTAAGATTTATGCTGCAACTAAATTAGGTATGTCTTTTAATTTTATTTCCTTTGATATAATTGGTTCTACGGTGCTCAGGTGCTCTATTTCCGCATTTTCAGGGGGCAGTGATTTATTCATGAAAGTACCCAGCAGACGACATTAAACTAAAACGTTGTTAAAAATGCTCCCTTCATTTGAACAACTACAATGAAGCTAATGCAGTGCAGAGGACACTGAAAATGTAATAACAAGAGCTGTAAGCAAGGGAAGGTCATATTTTATCAGCAAGTTGCTGAGATAGCTAAGGGAAATGTTTATCATCAACATTTATTATGCTGCTTCCATTACTTCATGGACAGAGAAGTTAGGACGGTCACTGAAGTCAACACTAAAGCTTCAATTCTTGCAAACAGTGCTTCCTGTCCTTTAACAGAGACGTGGAACTATACATCCAATATTCTATCATTTGTATTGCCACAGATATTGTTTCAAGCTCAGTTCAGAAAACTGGTATTAAGCTGCAGACCCTGGACACACAAATCCAAATGGTGCAGATATTATAGCTTTTAAATTTCGATGGTCAAGATTGAGGTTCAAATGTCCAGTCAATTACTCTGCATTATCTAATATTGTCTCCCTCCGATGGGCACTCAAGCTAACCTACAACCCAGAAGTCTTTGCAAGGTTTAAAAGAAGGAAAAAAATACAATTCTGAACATCTTAGAGTAAGGTGGAAATGATGATGATGATGATGATGATGATAACAACCAAATGGAGATTTATTTCCTAATTGCCCACGTACTAATAATTTATTTTTTTAACAGAATAACAGAGTTAGAAGGGAACTTGGAGGTCTTCTAGTCCAATCCCCTGCTCAGGTAGAAAACCCTATACCAGGGTCTTCAAACTTGGCCCTTTTATGACTTGTGGACTTAAACTCCCAGAATTCCTCAAACAGGCACACTGGCTGAGGAATTCTGGGAGTTGAAGTCCACAAGTCATAAAAGGGCCAAGTTTGAAGACCCTTGCCCTATACCATTTCAGACAAATGGTTGTCCAGTCTGTTCTTAAAAACTTCCAGTGTTGATCTTTATCCAACAGAGGTCATTGACATTCAGTTTCTAACATCCCTCACCTCATACTAAAATCCAGGAAAAACTTCCTTAGATTGTCAGAAGACTCTAGAATAGAATAGAGTTGGAAGGGACCTTGGAGGTCTCCTAGTCCAGCTTCCTGCTCAAGCAGGAGAACCTATACCATCTCAGACAGGTGACTGTCTAGTCTCTTCTTAAAAGTCTCCAGTGATGGAGCACCCACCATTTCTGGAGGCAAAGCTGTTCCACTGGCTGATTGTCCTCACTGTCAGGAAGTTTCTCCTTAATTCCAGGTTGCTTCTCTCTTTGATCAGAAGAATTTGAAAGCAGAGTATGGAAAGCTACAAAGAACCAACACTGAATGGAACCAACAGGGACTTGGCACCTGGGTCTGGCAAAAGCTGAAAGTATGGAAATTGTTGGATAGACTGCACACAGTTATAACAAGATCCAGAGACACTCTGAACAAATGGGGTTATCCAGTTGCTTCTGGATTTTTTGTAGATAACACATAAATATGCCTGCCCCTTTATGCCATGATCAGTGTATACTTGAGGACCTCACGGCAGCATGACAGAATGCAATTAATGTTGCTAGTTTCTGGGCAAGATCTGTTTAATTTGTAGATATTTTAATCTTGTGTGTGTGTGTGTGTGGTGTAGTATGCCTTATTTCAATTGTGATGCGTTTGGCATGAATACATGAACAAATATCCTGATCTATATAACTTCATAGCACCATTCTTTATATGTTCAAAGGATCACCCACTGGATTCAGTGGAGTCTACTCCCAAATACACCTTAAAACTAATAAAGGAAACTATTTGTAGCTCAGGCTTGAAATGAGGGCTCTTTGGTGCTCTCTGAGCTTGGTTGTCTTCTTGCAGATGTTTCATTACCCAAATTAGGTATCCCCATCAGTGTTAGTGGACTGACTAACACTGATGATGTTGCCTAGTTTGGGTAATGAAACGTCTGCAAGAAGATAACCAAGCTCAGAGAGCACCAAGGAACTCCTCACACCTTAAAGCAATTGCAAACCATTACAAATTACATAGTCTCAAATTTCCATATTCAGGATTGTTCCACAGAACTTCTGCTGGAGAAGGTTGCTCCATAGGTTGACTTTTGATGTTTTGGATCCTTTCATTTGCCTTTGGATCTGTTGAGCTGATAGTTTTCTCCACTAAACTCATTTGGGATAGAGAAAATAGTCTCTCCTGACTCTCTTGTTCTCTCCCTTTCCAACCCAACTAAGCATATTTTAAAGCAGGGAAAGAGACCATCCCTCCCTCCCTCCCTCCCTCTCCCTCTCTCTCTCTCTCTCTCTCTCTCTCTCTCTCTCTCTCTCTCTCCTAACCTAATGCATGTGAAATGAGACTGTTCTTAGGATGCTAAAAAAGAGTAAAGTGTTAGGGAAATATACAGTAGATGATTGCTCAAGAGCCTCATGAAGGTTATAAACGCACTGACTCCTGATGTTATCTTCCTTTCCTCTTTTGAATGATTAAAAAAAATGGAGGGGAGAAAGAAACGACAGAGTCTGATTACTTCTTACTTGGTTTATGGTTTCACGAGCATGATGGGGATGATAAAGAATTTTAGTACTCATCAATTAAGGTAGTAAAAGCTGAAGAATTTTAATTAAGACAAAACACTTTAAGTACCTTAGCAGCTACCAATGAACTGTCATCCTTAATAAGAACAGACTCTCATAAGTTCTCATGCAAATGAGATTCAGGCACAGAGAAGTTGGTGCCTTGCCAACAACCTTCCAAATGACTTTGAGTGGGACTTGATGGACTTTTCTATCAACTAAATAAAAATTATCCTGCCTCCAACAGAGGCATAAATTCAGTGCATGTTGACCCTGAGTCTCAAGGCAATCAAAGGACCAGGGATATCACAATATGATGATGATGATCACAGCTCTGGGAGTCCTATTTTGACAAGGTACTTAGAATTTAGAATCTCCTCTGTGTGTACTGCTCACAGTGTGTTGTGTGTATTGTTCTTTATCTGTTTTTCACAAGGGAGAGCATCTTTGAAGCACCTACAATGAAGGGTGCATAATAACACTGCCTTATCTTTTCAATTTCTGCTCTCAAATACTTATCATTCAATGCAAGTAGCAAAAAATCCAGGTGAAGGCATAGGGTGAAAGAACATCAGCAAACGTGGGGGACAGAATCAATGGTCTGGAATTCACTGATGGATAAAACATACAGTCCCACTCTGAGAAATAGATTTATTTTCTAGAAAAAGAGTGTGATGCACCAAAATTGAAACCCTCTTTATTCAAATAGGATTATGAACAGGATCAACTTTCTTGGATGGGGTAAGGACTGATTTTCTATCTGGTCGTCTGAAATTTTTCTTATGTATGTATGGTATCTATGCTTTTGCCCACAACCAGATACAGTAAAGACAGTTCTCCTTACAAGGCCCATATTCAGATTCTCAAAATCACTATCACATTGGGAAAAGAGAAGCATAATATAATATAAACCAGTGGTCGTGAATAAATGAATCATTGTAACTGGAAATGCATTCAGCATCATTCCTCACAAAACTGTTCCTACTACCTAAACCAGTTGTGAAAAGAAAGCTAATTTTGTTGCATCACAGGAAGAGTTAGTTTTTTTAAAGATTCATCTACTTCCTAGGCAACAAATATCTAGCAAACATTTTTCCTTCCATGATATTGATTATGACTCTCTTAGGGTTTTTCAAGAGTCTTTTTGTAATTTTTCAGTTAAGTACTGACACAGCTTCAATGATCAGCAAGCATGAAAAGAAATATTTCTTTTTTTGTTTGCTTTCTCACATGTGTGACTATTAATATAAAACTAATATTAGATGTACAGAATATCAGTTTTTGGGGGGTTGCACACAATGCTGATTATATTAGGACTGTGTGGGGTAGAAGTCCTATTCCAAGCACACTGGAACATGCCATTGTTTGCAACTCTTTAAAGCAGCCACATCCTTTCCTGGGATCATGTGACTTTTGCAGACGGCACGGTTATGATGTTTAGCAAAGACATGGCTGCTTTAAAAGGTTTCAAGACATATTGCTTTATCCGTTCAATCCGTTCAATACTTTTAACGTTTCTGGAATGCCATTCAAAGAGTATGCACAGCCTTCATATTTACATATTTACAGTGTCAGAAAGTTCTACAATGAATTTCTCATGGAAAAACTATAACCAAAACAACAGGAGAAGAAACAAAAAAGAAATTCCACAGAAGAAATGTGGAGAATCAAAGCATTTTTTTAAAAAAAATTACTACTACTACTAGTGCATTTATTTAATGCCAAGGATGAAAAGGGAACACGCTGATCAGCAAAAGCTAAAAACATTTCTTCAATAATGAAAAAGAAAAAAAATAACATTGCAAGGGAAAATCACGCAGTCTCAAAATAAAACTGAGCCAAATTATCACCTATCAGGCCACTTAAGTAGGTGTTTCCTAACACGCTAGAGATCTGCTTGGAGGTCAGGTTATAAATAGATTATTTTGTATCTCACTCGATATGCACCAGATGTTACTAGTTTTGAGGCAAAATTATTTGTATGCCTCATAAGTAAAACAGAAACCTGTTCTGAATTAAAAAAAAATGTTACCCTCCTTTTTTTATATAAAAATAAATACTAAGGTGTAAAGACGAATGCTCAAATTCTATCATGTTTTGAAACGGAAATACAGACTTAACAGATACGAGGAAAAGCCATTTACATTTGGTCTGGAGATTTTAGAACAACAAAGATCCATTTCCCCCCCCCCCAAGTTTCTATTTCTGATTTTCTAAGGGAATTCTACTCAAATGGAAGTCCACATCCAAGCATCTTCAAAAAGGCATTAACTTTAGGCATGCCAACACATGACTCACTAAAATTTGGCCCATACCAGGAATTGTCTTTAAGCTGTATTTTCATAAGTTAATTGTAAGAGATTGATTTGATCTCTGCACAGCTGAGCACAGTATTCCAGTTCTGAATCCACTGGACCAGTGTATTCCATTAGAAAAGGATGAATACAGATAAAACTCAATACCTGGATCAATATTCACTTTCTATGGGTACCTGA
>NW_015386407.1:780519-807108 GCF_001527695.2 Protobothrops mucrosquamatus
AGAGAGAGAGAGAGAGAGAGAGAGAGAGAGAGAGAGAGAGAGAGAGAGAGAGAAATTGAGTGTTTGCTTTCCTTAATTTCACTCCCCTTCAGCTTTAGCAAAAGGATAAATCTTTCCTACTACTAGCTAGTCTACGTATCATGAACAAGTCAGCCTTTTCTCCATCTCTCCTTGGAGCAAAGATTAAATATTCTCTGTCTTTCTCTTCCCAGCTTAGTACTCATAGTTTTGCTGATCCTGTCCATTTTTTACCCAAAGGCTTTTATAGTGCCTCCTTTCAGAAATTGAATTCACTTTGCTGCCTGTAAACCTATGGCTCAAGGCAATGGGGAATAAGTATGACAAATTATTAATTTATATGTCTTCTGAAAGTAAAACCTTTGATGGCACCATCTACTTACATTTTATATGGAGTAAATGTCTGTTAACGTTGTAAATATTTCTTCCTCCTCCTCCTCCTGTTATACTATCCCACTGATAAATGCTATAAAAATCAAAAGGGCCCTATTTTCTTACTTATCACATAGGAGAAGAGGAAATAGTACCAGTTATTTTTACCAAAAAAATAAAGAAAAAACATTTTTCTGTATCATTCTTTTCCCCATTACAGAGTCCTTTTGCATTCTCTATAGTGGACCCTATATTCTTTCTTTTTCTTTTTCTTTTTCTTTTTTGAAAATGTAATTTGCATTTACAGTATTTCTGAAGCAACATCTAATCATGCACGCTGGCTTGTTTTAATTACCTTTAAACATTGAAATTTGCAAGTGAAATCTCTTCCAGTTCTTATATAATACTTGTAACTCAAATATATTAACAGTGGTATTGATCAACTGGATTCAGAAATAGCACCATTTTTTTTTAAAAAAAGGCTTTAAAAATATTAGGAATCCTTGTAGCACTGAAAACCAAGGGTTTGTATCACTGTATATTATCCGATGAAAATTGCCACAAATGCAGATCAGAACTATAGCCTATACCTTTAACATATATTTTATGACATTTTCCAGTCTTTCCTACCATTCATGGCCTGATTCTAGCTTCCTTCTCTCTCGGTGAGTCCTTGCAACATTCTGATTTTTGTGAATTTTCGCTTAAGCCTAATTGTAAGAAACAAATGCCTGGAGGGGGGGAGGGGAGAGAAAGAAAGTGTTCCCTAACACATCTACTTATAGTTTCTTAATAAGACATCCTGGAATAATAAAACTGGTTTTGTTGGACAGGATGCAGAGAAAATAAAAGAGTGCAGTTTCTTTTTTTTTTTTTCTGAATCAGTATTTCTCTTCCTTCGCAGTGTGCAATTGTTTCATTTTTTTTAATCTGATTTTTTTTCCCCTCGTTGTCAAAGTTCAACAGATCAATGGACTTGAAAACTCAGTGTGTTCTCCAATTATGTCCTCTAAGAGCAACCTTCTCAAATTAATCTCTATTCCAATGTAGCTCCAGCAGAGAACCTAATGAAAACACAATATTCATTCCTTCTGAAGTATTTCCTTTGCATGGTCTTTATTTCTGACAGAGACTACAGCATAGAGCACAATATGTCATAACTATGACTTAGTCACACCTCATGAAGTTTGAGATTATCATTCTTTAGCAGACTCAATCACACTCCTTAATTCTCTGTTTAATCATCCTATTTCTCATTTGTTCTATACAGACGTATTTTGGAGTAAGTCCCATTCAATTCAACCAAGCTATCTGAAGTAGATTTAAACATACAGCCATGGAGTATTAGAACAGCAAACATGGATTTTATTCCGTATACAGTAGTTATGGAATATCCACAATGGAATTTAATTCATTTGTGATTTTTAAGTCACAAGTCACGAAGTCGCAAGACATTCTTCTTTAAATCATTTATTTAAAGTTTGCCACTTTGAAATAACGAAGATCAAATGAAATGCCAAACACGAGAGGATAAATTCCCAACATTTGAATTACTAAATTAATCAGAAATAATAAATCATGGGGGTGAGTCATCTGAAGACTTAAATTCCACCACCACTCCTCCAATGGTAAATAAAAGTTATGGGGTCTGCATCTTTAATCCAAAATAGATTTCATCCATAGTGAATGAACTCTAATGTTCGAATCCCAACACACTTGTAAATCTAGAAGAACTTTCTGACAATTTACCAGCAGGTATTAAATTAGTTAATACTTCTCATTATCAAAACCAAGTTCCCATGGATCGTAGGCAGGATGAAATTTACAGGACAACCATAATCAGGAACATTATCAAAACATTTTTCTCATCCCTCTAAGCACTGAATTTGTGCCCCAAACTTTAGCTATGACCAGAGATTCCATTATATGCCCCATAGTGGATTACAATATAGATCAGCCATGACCAATATTAAATTTTCAGGAGCCAATACATGCTGAGATATGAAGACTGTCATTTCCCTTCCATGTTTAATAATACGAGCAATTAAAGCAGAAAATCTTTAACTAGCCCTATTGTTAGTTGTGAGAGGATAATCCAGCTTCTCCGTAAAATCTGTTTTGGCAACTACAACCTTCATCCTTACTTCAGCTTTGGAAACGTACCTTCAGTGGTGGGATTCAAATATATGAACAACCAGTTCTCTGTGTGGATGCCACTTCCGCAAGTCCATTCTGGGCATGGGCAACAAAAAATTATCTACTAGTTCTGCCAAAGTGGTGTGAACCGGCTGAATCCCACCACTTCAGACATGTACATGCAGACATGGACATCTTGGTGTGACACCCGATCATATTAATCAAGGTGGAAGAAAAACTGCAGAAGTTGATTCCGCTGAAATTGGCAATATCCAATAGACAATGGATATTGCCCACAATGTTTGTCTAAGTTTATCATTTTTGGCGGGGCGGAGGAAATAATATTTCCCATTCAAATATATGATAAATAGACTAGCAAAAATATGTCTCGTCCCCGAGGTGCATTGTTTCAGTGGTTTAAAAGATGCCAGAGATAGTCTATACTCCGCTGGTTTGAGTCCTACCACTGCATGACAAAGTGAGCTGCTGTCACTTGCCTTAGCTCCTGCTAACCTAGTAGTTCAAAAACATGGAAACGCAAGTAGATAAATAGGTACCATGTTGGTGGAAAAGTAAAAATGCTCTGTGTTTTGCTGCACACTCTACACTGCAGCATAATGTTATGCTTTCCACATGACTTCCGAAATATCTTTGGACAGTTCTGGGTCAATGAAGATGAAGACAGCCCCTTAAAGTCAGCTATGACTAATGGAGTAAAACTCACAGGGATTCCACCAGAAACAAAGGTATGAATGATATAAGACAGTGGTGGCAAACCTATGGCACGCGTGCCAGAGGTGGCACTCGGAGCCCTCTCTGTGGGCATATGTGCTGTTGCCCCAGCCTCACCTCCCTCCACGACCCCCTCCTCACCAGCAGCCCCCCTGGAGGAGAGTCGCCCCCAAACGTGGCCCACACGGAGCAGTGCAGCCAAGGACATGGCAGACAGGCAGTGTAGACAAGACTCTGCCCTCATGCCCCATCCCGCACAGTTTATGCTGCGGGACATGGGCAGAGGGTGTGGCCGCCATGGCGCTGCTGGGCTGCCTGGGCGATCTGCAGCGGGCCCTGGAGGCAGTGAGTGGCCCTGCAGGCAGGTGGGGTGGGGGACGGGGTGGAGGCGGAGCAGGGGTGGAGCGGGAGCAGGGCCAGTTTTGGGGCACTCAGTATCTAAAAGGTTTGCCATCACTGATATAAGATATTCCACTGTTGTTTTATTCATATAAAAATACAAATAACTTCCTTTATATTTATATTAAAAATAATGTGAATAACCTCCTTGCTCTGAAAGCAACATTATAATATGGCTGAGATATAATTGAATGTTTAGTGAAAAATGAATGAATGAATACCATTTTTTGAATTGTCCCCTAGCTTTAGAAGCTACAATGTCAATTTATCATCCGGCAAATCTATGAATGTGTCTGTGATAAAGATCATCGTCAACTATTAAAAAGATAATTACAGATAATAGATACATACTTATCAAGAGAAAGTTTTAATTACAACATTCTGCACTGAGAATAAATTCATTTAATAAGCTTTAATGCTAATGAGCATCAGTGACATCAACCCACCATTAAATCTACCTGTGCAGGAAGCCAACCTGTTTTGACCACTCTTTATTAAGCAAGGGGAAAAAAATGAATGGTGATTTCTGGAGCTTCATCTCTGACCTCGTTCTTTTTACATTATAAAATTAGAAATCTACTGCTTTGAAAATCTGCCAAGATCCAAACCAAGTTTGGGCTGAGCCTTTATTGCTAAAATTCAGATTTGTTCCTTTCAATAAAACAAAACAATCAGCCCACTAACATCCATCTGCAATATTTCTGGTTTAATTTTACAGTGGCAATGTGACATCCCTACATTAAAAAAAAAACAAAAAAACATTGAGAAGTGGTTTTCAGTGTTGAGCTAAAAGGGTGTTTTTCAAATCTCTGATTAAATCAAGGTTCCCTCAATATGAAAAGACTGGAGCATCTTGCAGGGAAAAAAAATATATCAAGGCTTCAAAATGATTGATGGCTCTGGCTGGATCAGGAGGCGAGAAAGCAATGAAAAGCAGGTACTTTAACGGAGGAAAGAAAAGAAGCAATAAAAGGAGAAAGGGGAATGGTCTTCATTGAGAAACATGAACATTTATCTTCTTTAAATATATTTACTGTGCTTTGTTTGCTTCAAGGGGGAAAAAGTGGGGAGAGAAGTGGAGCCAACCAAGATTGTGTAGGCCTAATGAGAAATTGGGTTTATTGACGTTTTTGCATCTCCCACAGGAAACTGAACAAGGAAGAAATAGTACAGGCTACCAATGGAAAGAGTACATAGAGCAGAGGTGTCAAACTCAATTTCATTGAGGGCCGCATCAGCATTGCGGTTGCCCTCGGGGGGCTGGGTGGGTGTGGCCTACTGGGTGGGCATGGCCAGCTCTACATTGTTCGCGTTAAGGGGGCCTGTGGGGGCCTGGGCAGGAGTGGGACAGATCTGAGGGTCTCTGGCAGAAGAGGGTGGGACCGGGGCAAGCGCCAAGGCATGGTCCATTTCTTCATTCCTCACAAAGGGTGACACCTCGCCAGCATGCACTCAGGGGCCGGGGCCGACACAGCAGGGGCTGGTTCCTCGCTGTTTCCAGACAGCCTTCTGGAGCTAAGACTGAATGCGTTTCAGCATAGATGGTCACCACAAAATTGTACATTGGCTCCCGGCTGGCCTGGGCCAGGGCCAAGGCAGCGGGAGCCGTTCCCTCAAAATCCAGGATGGCTTCATGGGCCACATGAAACCACTTCGTGGGCCGCATCCAGGCCCTGGGCCTTGTGTTTGACATGTCTGACATAGAGGAAGCATCGCAATGAAATAATTGCATTTTCTGATGCATTCAATTAGCATGAAGCTGTTTGATATGACCAGCTTCTCCCTCTTAAATTTAGGCCAGGTTTGGTCATATATACAATACATGGTAGAAATCATGGCTCTAACACTACAGTTGCGTGCCACTGAAAAGCCTGTTTTGTTGTTGTGAAATAGAGTCCCAAGTGCCAGGGAAACCATATCAGTGGTGATGATGATATAAAAGCCAAGCATTTTGTTTTAAAGTCCATTGATAAAGCAGAGATGTACATGACCTGCACACTTTTATCAAATCGACAGACTTCAGAGTTTCATTTTTGGGCTATATAATAAAGTAAATTTAATAACAGTACAAGAACAAATAAAAAAAAAATGGATATTGTCACCAAACAGTTTAATTCCTATTTTATATCCCTGAGAAAGGGACATCCAAAATACACTGGGGTTTTACACTACAAAGTCAACCAACCAACCCATCAATCAATCAATCAACCTATCAATCAAACCAATCACTGGAGCTTGGGATATTCTCAATTTCTTTCTGGTTTCCATTTGCTCCCCGTCTTATTTTCCCTTTCTGTTTTTCTTGTTTTTTTTTTCCTATTTATGAACAAAATACTCAACCATTTTTTGGCATTGACAAAATCTTTCCGGGGTTCCTGGGAACTGAATTTGGAACTTTAGGTTCAGGAAAACTTCCACTTCCACCTGAAATCCACATTTTCAGGTTTCGATGGCAGATACAGAGATCCAGAGCGTGTGATGGCTCAGCAATTACAGACACTAGTATGAGCTATTACATTGATTATGTATAAGTTGAAACAAGAATCGTCGCCTTAACAACCCCAATGTGCAAAGAACAAATAGGCAGCCATTAGGTCATTAAAAATAATAAGGGATGATTATAATATTGAAAAGTGACATTGAGCAAGATCTCAACCTCCAGTAGATTAGATTAGATTGGATTGGATTGGATTGGATTGGATTGGATTGGATTGGATTGGACTGGACTAGACTAGACTAGACTAGACTAGACTAGACTAGACTAGACTAGACTAGACTAGACTAGACTAGACTAGATAAACTTCTGGTCCTTTAACAAAGAAACTGAAACATTGGACCTGTGGCAACTTGCCATTTTTACAATCCATGCAATCCAAATTATCAGATGGCTTTCAGGAAATAGATTACAGTTTCCATCAATAGAACACAAAAACATAATCAGTACAAAGGAGGTAAAGCAGGGTAAGAGTATATGAATGAAAATAAGGATGTACATGGTTATAAAAATGTCCTTCCTGGACCAAAAATGTATCTTTGCAATTGGAATAGGTGCAAAACACCTACAGTAAATATCAAGACACTACTCTGTCAGAGGAATTGATTGTTAATAGGTCTTTCAATTCCTCAAATTTACTCCAAAATTTGAAGGACTCCCAAGGGGACATGTTACAAGTAAAAAGTCCCCATCACAAGGATTTCCAAAAGTCAAACAATCGTCCGTAGAGCAAACTAAAATAAAAGCAATATTGCAGATGAAAACAACAAGCAGGCTGTTGTATCCCCAAGGCAGATGTTCTCCTTTGTCATGTAGCATAAAGGAGATGATCTCTGTTCAAAGGCTACAAGGAATGTCTCTGTAGACCTGCTTCTAATGACCTCAGACTTCACCTCCCTGAGAAACAAGATTTTTCCCAGCTGATCAAAAGAAGGCTAACTCAAATTAAAATTCCATCAGTTTTGCATTAGACGCCCCGTTAATGAGAATCAATCAGAGAGTTGATGAGAAGTATAATTCTGCATTACTTCAGAGAGATAAATTCTAGGCATTGGTATTGAAAATGCAATTAACATCCCCAGGAGCCAGTTTATGGCCCCCCAAAATACCCTGTCATTTTTCTTCTATGCAAGGACACATAGCTAAAGAAAGGGACTGCAAGGCAAAAACTGACAAGCCAGTCAAACTATCAATCAATCATGCATCTTTGATTGCCTCTGTTGACATTTGGGGAATATTACAAGTCCCTGTATGGATGCAAAACTGTGGCATCTTTAAAAAATAAAAGGTTTGACAACTGCACATAAATGCCTGGAAACATTGCACAGTGCAGTATTAAAATAACTCCTCTGAGTGCATTTGCAATATTTATAGAGGGTATGTAAAGAAACAATGCAGTATATATCAAATATGAAAGGGTACAGTGATAGCATCCTTTAGCATAAAACCATTTTTTTTTCCTCTGGGCCCGCTATAATCATACTACTATCACTAAAGTATTAACTAATAGTGCAATATTTTGTCAGTGTTGATCAAGGTCGGTGAAGTGGGATGGGAACATGTCTAAAAATATAGTTTACTAATACTAAAATATGTCAAATGCAGTGCTAGCAAACATAGGAGCTAATAAGAGTTTACAAGAGGTTATGTCAAGTATTTGAATAAATAGAAAGATGGAATATTAATTCATTCAATCAAATAAAGGGCAAGGTTCAGCATGAATGTGACAAAATACATCTATTTATCAATCTGTAAGAGCGCAAGACATAATATTGATGTCGATTATGATTTTTGTAAAATACAATGCAGTGGAACCCTAATTTTACAAACCCAGAAACAACTGACTCTCTATTGAATGGGCTAAATTTTTAGTGTGATCTAATTATTTGTATATCGCTGGCACTATACATTTTTACTACAACATTATCAACCCAGTGAGATATACTGTTGCAAATGAGATAAATCACTCTTTTGATGGTGATTTGCTCTCTGATTTAATGGATATTCTTAAATAATGGAAGCCTGTATTTATTTGATGTAAGCTTTCTCTTGTGCGTAACTTTATCATATTTTATCATGGATTACTAAGGGGTAGGGGTTTTTTTTTACTTATAGATTGAACTGATCTGAAAGTTTATGGTATTTGTTACAGTATATTTATAATATTTTCAAAGATTCTTGAATATATTTAGAGAGAAAGTATTTATGTATATCCTCGTGTAAATCTCCAAATCAGTTAAACAGATTGCATTTCATTGGTTGTACAAGTCAAATGTAAACTAAAGTAATTTTGTGGAGGATGGGCTTTAGACTGCAAAGGGAAGTAAAACTTACACTGTAATTATTTTTTCTCTCATTTTTCAGCAAACGCAGACTCCAGAAAAATGTCTCCTTTCTTCTCTTTAATTGGGAAAGTGTATAAAATATGTTAGGCTTTTAGTTCATTTAATTACTCCACTGCCTTTAAATCATTACAGGAAACAGTTCTACATAATATAACATTATTTAAATCACAAGGAATATGCTTTACTTTCTCCCCCTCAGGTCATACACTGGTTATGGATTTTGACAAATAATTAATACGAAATAACTTTTTAAAGGTTTGCTAATACAACTAAAATAAATACAATAAATTCAATGCCTCCCTAGGATATCTGAACATTTTCCAATATAAATTACCCTCTATTATAAGCCAAACTTGCAGCCCCAAAATTGGCAGAAAGCTCATAGCCTGGCTTAGATCTAAGTGTGCATTGCACCAAAGAATTTTCCACACCACACATCTATCAAAATATTGCAGAATAACTCTATTGACTAACGTTTGGCAAGGAAATTGCATTTGACTTTGATGTAGTTAGTAATTCGTAAGATTGCCCCATAAAAATAATCATGAAAGATAATATTCCATGTGTAATTTCTTTTTCTTGATGTGGTCTAATAAATCAGACCTGAAGACATTTTATTCTGAGAACTAAATATGGCTCATCATGACCCAGAATGCTTGGCAAGGAAATCTTTCATCTTGGTTCCAGCAGCTAATATTTCCCTACTTTTCAAATAATCCCCAGTGTTTCCGTCTTTCACACAAGTTGAATGCCATCACCTAAGAATATCAGTGTTGCATAACAAACAGAATCGTGTTTTCTGGAGAAAGGGAAACGGGTCACTGTAAACAGTGCTAGCTTTATTACTGTGATAATCTTGTCATTATTGAAGCTCTACATTGAAGCTGAACAAAAAGACAGCTGCTGGAAAACATGTCATTCAAACATTTGACTAGCCATCAGAATTTCAGCATTATGGAAATTCAGCTTGAAAGATTTTGTCTTCAGCCAAAATACAAAAATTAAGGAAATTGCCAGGACGCTTCTAGAAAAGTTGAATGAAGGTTGATATGTATCAGATGTCAAATCTGTAGCAAACTGTTCGCTCCTTAAATCCTAGGATGTCACACATTTGTCCTCCTAATATAACTAGGATTCAATGAATCTTTCCATAATTAACATAAAGAAATATGCTCTTCCTGTGTTATAACTCAAGAGGATTTTCCTGCCCCTACATATGCTTAAATTTGTTGTAATTTTTGAATGAACTAGGAAACTTTATCTCAACAATAGCCAAATATCAACAGAGAAACTTTTTTCTCATCATAAACTTTCTACGAAAATTCTTTAGATTTTTTTTTAATTGACATGAACTGGATTGAATCTAACAATGTGAGGTTCTAGATCACGGGTGTCAAACTCGATCATGTCACATGGCATATCGTGACGTATTGCAATGTTTTTTGCCTTTGCAGAGCCAAGATGGACGTGGCCTGTGCATGCTGCCATTTTGACACCCCTGTTCGAGATGAAAGGATTACATCTTGAGGTGGAGCCCAAATTTAGTGAGAAGATATAATACATGCTGAAGTGGAAGATCAAATACTTCATTGGAATCACACCAGAGACCCAGAGTCTTATTCTAAAAGTGCTGGGTTCTTCACCAGTTAGATCTAATTAAGGATCATAAATCGATACTCCTGTTAGAACTTTTCAATTAAATGAGATACACCTTATTCTACTGCAGCGGTCTTCAAACTTGGCCCTTTTATGACTTTTGGACGTCAACTCTCAGACTTCCTCAGCCAGCATGCCTGGCTGAGGAATTCTGGGAGTTGAAGTCCACAAGTCATAAAAGGGCCAAGTTTGAAGACCCTGCTCTACAGGAAGCTATAGGAAGCGCTAGAGTTGGAATGTAGATAGGAACAGGGGAATATCACCAGTGAAGAACTACAACCAAGCAAAAACTTTACTCTATGAACTTATAGTTTTGAAACAATCAAATTATAAGGACATGTCTTTAAAATAACCAGTTTCTGGTGAATATTTGTGATATTACAGTTGTATCAGTACCAGAAGCTAATCAACAACATTAAAGTTGCACAAATTGCAGTTTAGATTCAAATAAACTAAACCAGTTTTCATGGGGGGGGGGAATTAAGTAGGATTTAGAATTTTGTTCAAAAAAACTGCAGTGTCTATTCAGTATAAGTGCAAAACAATGAATGAAAAACTAATAAATATGTAACCCACCGTGCTGTATCACCATGAAAAACCATCTGCTTTCAAACTCCCAGGTTATGTTTCAAGCCTGTTAAAAATTATTAGCGGTAATTACCCAACTTGTACTATATGAATCATTATATAAACCTTTTTTTTTTTGTACTCATTCAACTGCAAGGAAAGTTCTCATAAAGTAAACATATAATTATGCCAAGAGAATATGTAAGGTTTGGGGATAATTTATTCTCCTATGGATATAAATGCATATCAGATGTAAACAATGCAGACTAGCAACTCAATGGAATTAACAAAAGAAAAAATGTGTTTGCATTCAGCCTTGGCTCGCAAAACCGAAGGGTAGGACCAAACATGAGTCTCTTAGGATAATTAACTCATGTTCATAAAATTATAATATATTATAATCTATTATATTTTAAATTATAATCTGCAAGCCTGCTATGCAGATTTGTCAGCAAGGAATCTGAACTTCAGCTTTAGAAATGTTTGTTCTTTCTTTTAGAAAATAATTGAATTAATCTCTGGCTATAGCTGTTGTCAGAAGTAAAGTCTTCATCCTGGTTCATCCAAGCCGGGAATAAATAAGCAACATGGCGACTGCTTTGGGGAGATGGTTACAGTTTATTGAAGAAGCAGAAAGATGGTTCTTCAGGAAAGAGCAGAGGAGAGAAGGGCGCTGAGCACACGGACAGTAGCTTTTTATACCCTCTCTAGCTTTTTGTTTGGAATAGTTTCCTCTTCCTGTGGCATGAACTTTGAACTGAGTCTGAGTGCTTTTCTAGGCCTTAGTATCTGTGGTTTAGTCCTATTATGTCCCAAAAGTCATCTCCTGCTTCCCTGGGGCTGGGCTAATGACTCTTAAGAGTTTCTTTGTCTTCTTGAGTTTCCTGGCTCCAACCTTCCTGATGGTTTTACATCTGCATTTGTATAGGGCTGGCTCCTGCTTGGGGCAAAGAGATGAGGCCAGGGTTGGTTTTTGGTTTTAAAAAATCCTTTTGAGGAAAAATATATCTTTCTGCCCTTTTAATATTTCCTTCTCTGGGCTAACTTCCCTCACTGTCATAAAAAATGTGATCAGTGCAATAAAATACTTTTCCAAAGCCTCAGTAAGAGAGGCAGAATTAAATTCCTGTCCTTGCCCAACTCAAGTGGCTTCAAAATCAAAGCTCTTGCCAATGTCCGCGTTTCCATACAGATGAAGGAAGGCACAACTGTGTGAAAAAACACTTGACGTAGATTGGTCTACTCGGGAGTAATTTCATACTTGCTTTTACTAGGATCTGAGAATCAGTACTAAGAAGGAAATCTGTACTCAATGTCCAAATTGAATATAGACAGAGCATCTTTCTTGAAGAGCTAAATTTGGTACGCTCTGACTTTACCTCAGCGATGAAAGTTGAGGTGCTGATGATGTTACCTAGCTTCGGTAATGAAATGTGTACAAGAAAGCAACCAACTCAGAGAGCACCAAGGACCCCTCAGCTATGAAAGTTTATTGGGAAAGACCAACACTCATCATAATTTTCTGCTTTGCTTTCTAATTATTGCTCGCAGGCAATAATGTTGATTTTTTTTTTAATGGTGGTTTTATCCTTTGATGCCACTTACTAACAGAAGATGACAGGATGAGAAATGTGCTTTTGTAAATACAGGCACCATACACATAAGCCTGAGACAAGGCTAAACACAATTTCCTGTTGATTGTATAGAGAGACAATCTTAATGGTAAAGGCCATGCCTCCAAAAGTGGTTCGGTCTTATTGGAAATTGGTTTTTTCTTGGAATCTGCCATTCTCTGCCCTGATCAATATGTCCCTCCAACATTTCATAAGAGAATGAAGGGGAATGATGAACTTGAAGTGGAATTGGATCATGTTAACATTGGGTTTACTTTAATTTAGGATGACTGCTTTACATGAGCTGACCTAGATTTAACAAGCGATTCAAGCGATGTGTATTTATAAGCCTTTAAACTTTTCATCCCAGTAAACAAGGAATCCTGACTGTATTGGATTTAAATGTTCTTTCTTTCTCATTCCCCAACTGTAAATGACAAACAGGAGAAACTATGTGCAGTGTTGGTGATAGGTACGTAAATTATGGTTTGCAGATAAATAAATAAATGAAATGAAACTGCCTGACATTGTCCTATTATAATTGAATAAAAGCATCCCAATTCAGACACTTGTTCTTCGATCCCAATAAAATGTCCTCTTTGATCCCTTTTAGAAGAGTATATTGCCAGCAAAGAGAGCAATGTTATGATTTCAAGTGCAAACAGACAGAGAGAAACAATAGCTTGTTATGTGCTCATATTTGCAGCTGAGATGGCTTTGTAAGCAGAGCACTTGAGGCGAAGAACAAAGAGATGAGTATGTGAGAGGTATTTGCATTACACTTAACTTCCCCAATACATAAAAATCTATTTTGGCATAGCTCTTTGCTCAGTACTCTATGCGGCTTTGTTTCGGGTGGGGAAGAAGTCTTTGAAGTGACAGTAATCTTTTCCCCACCTTTGTCCTGGGTGTGTGCTCTAACAGCTATCGAAAGCTTTGGCGGTCTCAACGACTTATACTAAGAAAGAGTGGAGAGAATATTTGGGAAACTTGCAAGTGGCATAAAGCTAAGACTTTTCACTTCTAGTAGACGTGAATAATTTTCAAAATGAAACTGAGTGAAAAACAACCGAAAACAACATGTGTGTATATATGTATGCATGCATATCTATAGATATTCACACATCTATCTATCTATCTATCTATCTATCTATCTATCTATCTATCTATCTATCTATCTATCTATCTATCTATCTATCTATCTATCTATCTATCTATCTATCTATCTATCTATCTATCTATCTAGCTAGCTAGCTAGCTAGCTAGCTAGCTAGCTAGCTAGCTACTGTATCTAGCTATATTTCTATCTAATCCAGGGGTGTCAAACTGCCAGCCTGCGGACCGGATGCGTCATGCCGAAACTGCGCCCAACCCATTGCTGGCAATGGAAAAAAAGTCACGATACATCACGACACGTCACATGATGTTGCGAGTTTGACACCCATAATCTAATCTATCCTATCCTATCCTATCCTATCCTATCCTATCTCCCTCCCTCCCTCCCTCCCTCCCTCTCTCTCTCTCTCTCCATCTAGCTATCTAGCTTTCTAGCTATCTACAGTATCTATCTAGCTATCTATTATTTCTATCTATCTACTCTCTCTCTATTCTATTCTATTCTATTCTATTCTATTCTATTCTATTCTATTCTATTCTATTCTATTCTATTCTATTCTATTATATTTTATCCTTATTTTAATTTTAATTCTGTATTTTGCCTATCTTTTACTACATAGTAGCCCTGAACAGAAGTATGTGTGTGTGTGTGTGTGTGTGTGTGTGTGTGTGTATCAGTCTGTCTGTTTGTCTGTCTGGGTGATTAATTAAAGAAAGAAATATTTAAACTCAGCAGAGACAAATACACAATTTTTCATTTAGAGGAGGCACTTGGGACTTGCTGGTCACAAGCTGAGTATCAATCAGCTGTGTGACCAGGCTATAAAAATGTTCTAATTTATTCTCTAGTAGTTCTACCTTATCTTGGATTTTGGTACTTTTTCTTGTTCTGGAGACCACTTTTATAATGGATATGGAACGAAGTAAAGAAGAAGATTAGGAGATGGGAAATAAATCCTAGGAGAAATGAGCAAAGGAACTGGAAATATTTACCTTGTTAAAATGAAGAGGAAATATCATAACACTCACTAGATACCTCTAAAGGGTTGTCATGATGGAAAGGGGAAAAAAAAGCAGGGAGGACTGCGCTAAATTAAAGTTCTTATGTGTCAGAGTAAACAAGCTGAGACACGTGTTAATGGTAGATCCAGTAAAATGATTGGGCTCCAAATGCTGAAGGTCTTCAAATTGCATGGATAGCTATTATTAGGACATGCTTTACTTCTGATGTTCCTGCACCCATGAGGAACAATGGAGCAAATTAAGGCACATCATGGTATTATCACAAAAATTACATGACTTACATGTGTATATACGGCATCATGGCACAAATATCTAGCTGCATTGATTCTGAAACAACATCATGACATCCTTGGCATTTAAGAGAATAACAGAATAACAGACTTGTAAGGGACCTTGGAGGTCTTCTACTCCAACCCTCTGCTCAAGTAGGAGACCCTATGCAATTTGATACAAGTGGCTGTCCAGTCTCTTCTTAAGCCTCCGGTGAAGAAGCAATCACAACTTCTGAAGGCAAGCTGTTCCACTGGTTAATTGTTCCCACTGTTAGGAAGTTTCTTCTTAATTCCAAATTGTTTCTCTCCTTGATTAGTTTCCACCCATTGTTTCTTGTCCTGCCTTCTGGTGCTTTGGGAAATAAATCGACCCCCTCTTCTTTGTGACAGCCTCTCAAATATTGGAACATTGCTATCATGTCACCCCAGTCCTTCTTTTCACCACACTAGCCATACCCAATTCCTGCAACTGTTCTTCGTAGGCCCTTATCTGCCCTCTTTCCAAAGTCTCAACATCTCTATCTATCTATCTATCTATCTATCTATCTATCTATCTATCTATCTATCTATCTATCTATCTATCTATCTATCTATCTATCTATCTATCTATCTATCTATCTATCTATCTATCTATCTATCTATAGATATAGATATAGATATAGATATAGATATATTTATTTATTTATTATTTATTTATTTATTTTATTTAATTTATATGCCGCCCTTCTCCCGACAGGGACTCAGGGCGGCGCACAACATATAGATATAGATATAGATATAGATATAGATATAGATGATATAGATGATATAGATATAGATATAAAGATGCTGCTTTTGTGTCCAACAGATGGCACTGTTTTTCAAAAAAACATGTTTTTACCTGTCACAGGTGTGACATCTATATAATATAGGTATATAAAAACACGTGCGTATTCGAATGCAATGTTGTGTCAAAATTTCAAAGCAATCGGTGAAGAACTTTCGGAGATTTAAGATTTTGAACAAATGAACATTTACATTTTTATTTATATAGAAGATGTGGTGACCAAAACTGGATGCCATATTCCAGGTGTGGTATAGGTGTGGCATTTAGAATGCATTGTGCAATAGCTGTGTAAATCTGCCCCCACTATGGCTCTTTCTCCAACGTTATGATTTCAAAATACTCAACTGCTACATCAATGCTTTTTATATCTATTGAGAGGTAAGTTGCCTATGGAAGATTTACTGGGAAAAAATCATATATTTTTTCACCTCTCCTCTTGGTTTGACTCTGATTCAGTTCCACCCTATACTCTTCACATCCTCTTTACAGGGCACACCTGATAAATAATTGCTGACTCTAACATTTTCTTCTGATATTCTTTTTGACAGCAGTTAAGGCACTGTCAATAAGCAATTCATTAAGAAATTGCTATTTCTTTTGATGCCTTCAGTTTGAACAAGCAACTGCAGCTTGGATTAATCCAAGGACCAATTCACACAATCAATTTCCTGTTAGACATTAATACGCCTATCCCTGAATTGTATTTACAGTAAAACCTGAAGCGCATTTGGAGAGTGCTGTTCAGATCAAAGGGGAGGATTTTAGCAAGATTTGCTTAATTTCTCTTAGGTGAGATTACATTGTCAGCTTTTTTTTTTCCTGTGTCAAATTTGAGCAACTAGCAGTCTGACTTGCAGTGCAAATATTAGTAAAGACCTCCATTACTGAATGTAATAAAATACATTTGAAAAATAACAGAACGTAGCCATGAGATTTATTATAAATGTGTGAATCTACTTATATTGATTCTATTGTCTTTGGTATATATCAGGGGTGTCAAACTCAATTTCATTGAGGGCCGCATCAGCATTGCGGTTGCCCTCAGGGGGCCGGGTGGGTGTGGCCAGGGTGGGTGCGGCCTACTGGGTGGGCATGGATGGAGTGGGTGTGGCCTACTGGGTGGGTGTGGCCAGCTCTACATCATTCGTGTCAAGGGTGCCTGTGGGGGCCTGGGTAGGAGTGGGACAGATCTGAGGGTCTCTGGCAGAAGGGGGTGGGACCAGGGCAAGCGCCAAGGCATGGTCCACTGGAGGAGCCTCACTGTTCCTCTCAGGCCATGCGGGGGGGGGGCGGGCCTTGTGGAGCTAAGACTGAATGTGTTTCAGCATAGATGGCCACTACAAAATTGTACATTGGCTCCTGGCCAGCCTGGGTCAGGACAAAGGCAGCGGGGGGCCGTTCCCTCACTGTTTCCAGGATGGCTTCATGGGCCACATGAAACCACTCCGCGGGCCACATCTGGCCCCCGGGCCTTGTGTTTGACATATCTGGTCTATATAGACATCAATCATCTCAAGTAGATCAGTTAATATAGTCTCCCCACCTGAAAGCCTCTGATAATTAAATCTTTGCCCAGAACTGCTAAAGAGTATCCAGTATTGAGAATGTTTTAGGCTAAACATGGAGCTTTCTACATGCAAAGCATGTAGTAGCTATTCTTAAAGTCTTTCTCCGGAAGAGGAAAAACACTTCAAAACCATGGATCATTAGCAAAGAAGAAAAAAGCAACTGCAATTTTGTCAAATGTATAGTAACAATGTGGAGAGGATGAACATTACCAGAGATTTATTTGGTCTATGTCTCTCAATCTCTTTTATGTCCTTTGGGAGAGGGGAATTTGACTTAAATTCAGAGTTATCATCATTTGGAAGAAATACAGTAACAGCAACCCAATACAAACAGAAAACGCAGTTGGTTTATCTAATATATCTATCTACTCTATCCGTCTATTTATTGTGGTGAAATCTTGCTGTGAATCACGCTTTAGATCCCATAGATATTAAGGTTATAGCAAGAAATAGGAATACCAATACTGGTACAGAAAACTCTTGATTCCAACATTAATATGCATATTACCAGGATTAGGGATATACAATGAATCAGTGATGGCAAACGCAACTGTATGCTAACTATTCATAATCTGATACAGCAATTTGCAGATTAGCATGATGAGATGCCAATTGTTCATCATAATATCTAAGGATCTATCTGCGACATTCAGGGCCAATCTGTTAACCTCTATTTTAAGACACTTTCAGAATGATTTCAATAGATAATCTCCTTTCTCATCTTTTGGGTGATGGTTGTATCTGGCATGACTCATGTGGAACAGCAGAGATTCAGATAGGCAATAATATCTACTGATCAGCTTCAGGGAGGTAGAAAAGCAAAGAACCAATAGGGAAAGGTGAATAAGACTGAAGAGCAAAACAGCACCAAAGTTCAATTCTAATTCTGTCCAGAACCTTGGCAAGATGCCATGATAGGCAGAAAAAAAACCCCAATACTGCTCAGTTCTAGTTTTCCCAATATGATTATATTTGAAGGATATAACTCAGAGGGAGCCCTTAATGGACATGTGTTTGTCACAAAATAACAGAGTTAAGAATGGATCAGCAGGATCTTCCCTATCTTAAGAAGCGTATCCTGAACAATAATCAACAGGGAGTGAAGGACCTCTTATGTTTTTTTAAGAAGAGACTGGACAACCACCTTTCTGAAATGGTGTAGGAAGGGGTCTTCAAACTTGGCCCTTTTATGACTTGTGGACTTCAACTCCCAGAATTCCTCAGCCAGGCATGCTGTTGAAGTCCACAAGTCATAAAAGGGCCAAGTTTGAAGACCCCTGGTTTAGGGTCTCCTGCTTGAGCAGACCATTGGAGTAGAATAGGGGTCTTCAAACTTAGCCCTTTTATGACTTGTGGACTTCAACTCTCAGAATTCCTCAGCCAGGCACGCTGGCTGAGGAATCCTGGGAGTTGAAGTCCACAAGTCATAAAAGGGCCAAGTTTGAAGACCCCTGCTCTAGGGAATTATTATTTGAGACATTTTTCAATCAATTGCTAGTGCATATAAGAGATAATGAAAACAGTTTAGTTAGTGAAATCCTCAGGAAATGCTTGCTCTAATCATACCCTAAATGTAGACATGGAACAAGGTGATTGTATGAAAAAGGAATCTTGGGGGTCATAAATGCTGAGAACACACAATGCTGAAATATGTCTAAGATTTCCAGATATATCAAAAGGCAGTGCTTTGGGAAAAGAGGAACTTGTGGCCAATGTACTAATTATGGTGTAATGTGCTAATTGTTAGTGGAAATTAGGGTCAAATGTGCTGATTGTTGCTAGGCAATGCAGATGTAAGCTAAGCAATATTAATAAATTGATAAAGTCATAAGATAACTTATAAGGGGGCTGGTCTACGGTGGGCTTATGGAGAAGTCTGTATAAAAACTGTACTGTTGAAGGAGTGGCCTTTATACAAGGGAGTGAATAACAGACTTGGAAGGGATGTTAGAGGTCTTCTAGTCCAGCCCACTGCTGAGGCAGGAAACCCTACACCATCTCAGATAAATGCTTGTCCAATGTCTTCTTAAAAACCTCCACACTTTGAGCATTCACAACTTCTGGAGGCAAGTCGTTCCACTGATTAATTGTTCTAACTGTCTGAAAATTTCTCCTTAGCTCTAGGTAGCTTCTCTCCTTGATTAGTTTCCATCCCTGTGTATCCTTTCTTTGGGGCAGAATATTTTTTTGGGGGGGGTTCTTTGTTTTTGCAAATCTCCACTATCTTCTTCTTGTTGTGCCATATCCATTATTGGACGTTGGCAATCATGTTGGCGATCCTGTTTTTATCAGCAGCCGCACGAAAAAGTGCTGTTGAGTTTTGTCCAAACCAGTCCCTTAGATTTTGAAGCCACGGTGTTCTTCTTCTGCCTGGACCTCGTTTGCCTTCAATCTTTCCCTGGACGATTAAATGGAGTATGCTGTATTTTTCTAGGTGTGGTATCCACCTTACTGTTTGTTTTCATTGGGCATTGCACATCAGCAGAACCAGTTGTCTGGAACAACAATGGTGTAGGAGTGAACACACTGGACCTGGACTGGGGGGATCCAGAGTTTTCCCTCAGTCCTAGACGTCACAAAACCAGTCATTCTCCTTCAGTCTAAACTACAACACAACATTGTTATTTTAAGGGGCAAAAAAAGGAGGGAAAGGCACTAGGTACCCCATCTTCGGCTCCTAAAAGAAATTTAAGTGTTCCAATATCTCAGGGGCTGCCCCAAAGAAGAGGGAGTCAAGCTATTCTCCAAAGCGCCTGAAGGCAGGACAAGAATCAATGGGTGGAAACTGATCAAGGAGAGAAGCAACCTAGAACTAAGAAGAAACTTCCTGACAGTGAGAACAATTAACCAGTGGAACAATCTGCCCCAAGAAGCGGTGAATGCTCCAACACTGAAAGTTTTTAAGAAGAGACTGGACAGCCATTTGTCTGAAATGGTGTAGGGTTTCCTGCCTGAGCAGGGGGTTGGACTAGATGACCTCCAAGGTCCCTTCCAACTTTATCATTACTATTATTATTATTATTATTATTATTATTATTATTATTATTATTATTATTATTATTATTATTATTATTATTACTACTACTACTACTACTACTACTACTATTATTATTATTATTATTATTATTACTATTACTATTACTATTACTATTACTATTACTATTATTATTATTATTATTATTATTATTATTATTATTATTATTATTATTATTACTATTATTATAGAAATAAACACATGAAAGAAAAGGATTTCATCCTAAATGTTTTCTAAAGGCTTCAGAAGCAACTTGGAATGCTGGCAAACACCCTTAAAGAGAAGAAGAAATACAACTTACATGATTTATTAGTCTATTTTTAGCCTGCCTTTCTTCCTAGAGGCAGAATTGTTTTCACCGAGGGTCATTTCTGAAGCCCACCTTGCTGCTCTTCGCCCCAAAAGTTCACACCCAATTTGAAAAGATTTTTTTGTTTCTCCACTTGTGCATAAATCAATCCTAGCATTTACCTTACACGTTTTACCCTCATCTATTTAAGAAAGTGTCAGAGCCATTCACAAAAGAACAAAACGCACAAAAGAAGTCAACGCGTCTTTTAAATACCATTTGTGAACGCTCTCAAAATGATATTTACAGCTTGCAGCAAAAGGGTTGAAGGGAATATGCAAAAGAAGAACATAAAGATGGCCCAAAGTTCTTTCTATCCCCTCCAATCAATCTTTAATACAGTTTTCCGACTTTTTTTTCCCTTCAATTTTCTTTAGAAACTAAATGAAAAGAAGAAGAAAAAAAGAAAAACCACTCAGCATCTTTCATGGCCTTTAACGTAGGAAAAAGACAAAGTAAGGAACAAAGTAAGCATAGTAGGCTAATATTGCCGCATTCAACATAGTTCTTCAACATAAGGGTATCTGTGAAAGTCCTTCATTTTCATTTGAAAAGGAAAATAAGCTTCTGTTCAGTGGCTTGTTGCTGGGAAATTAATCCTCCGTTTTCACAGCTTACTCAAGATGCTTCTGTCTGAAACTTTGCACAATCGTTTGGAAAGGTTAATTTTGATAATAGTTCCGAGAAGCAAGCTACTGTGTACACAAGTCTCATCATGGGGCTTGTATGGCAGGTTATCCCGTGGCCTATACAGCCATTGGAATGAACCTGGCCTTGTTGCAATCACATTTCCATGGAGAATTATTTAGACCTTTATGGGGATTAAATGTGTTCTCCTTCTTTGACGGAAGAACACCAGAGAGAAAAGAAACAAGCATAATCATGCGTCCAGTGCAGTACATTGTACAAAATACAACACATGGATCATTCACACGACCAATCAAAGTGTCACATTGCAATTTGTGCATGTGCTTTATTCTTCTGTCCACCTATCCTTGTAAATGCAGAGAAGGTGACTTTCCTTATGTAGCAATAGCAATAGCACTTAGACCAGTGATGGCGAACCTTTTAGAGACCAAGTGCCCAAACTGCAACCAAAACCCACTTATTTATTGCTGGGCGCCAGGTGGGAGTGGCCTACTGGATGGGCGTGCCTGCAGTGGTCATGGCAGACTGGGTGGGTGTGGCCAAGATGGGCGTGATCACCTCGATGTTGCTTGTGGGGAGGGATGCCTGTGGGGGCCGGGCAGGATTGGGAGAGATCCAGGGGGTCTCTGGCCGGTGGGGTGGGGTGGGCAGGAGGCTCATCCTGTGGGGTGAGGCAAGGCAGGGTGGGGGTGCCATTATCTCAGGGCAAGGCAAGGCAGGGGCCGGGGCAGCTGCTGCCTGACACCATCGGCCCCTGCACACAGAGGCCAGCGAGCGTATGGGTGCCGACAGTATCTGTCAGCAGCCACAGCCTGCCGACCCCTTGACTGGCGCACTCTGGGGCTCCGCAGCCCACCACCAGCAGTTCAGAGAAGTGCCCACAGAGAGGGCTCTGAGTGCCACCTCTGGCACACGTGTCATAGGTTCGCCACCACTGACTTAGACTTATATACCACTACCACTTCACAGTGCTTTACAGCTCTCTCTAAGCCAGTCTGTTGCCCCCAACAATCTGGGTCCTCATTTTACTGACCTCAGAAGGATGAAAGGCTGACTCAAACCTGAGCCAATGAGATTCGAACTGCCAAACTGTTGGCAGCCGGCAGTCAGCAAAATGAGCCTGCAGTACTGCATTCTAACCACTGCATCACCAAGCCCACGCCTGTCAAAGATGACAAGAAGTGACTTAAGATTTCAAGAGGAAGGCAAGGAATAGCAGTGCAGAGGTTGTTAGTGTAACAAGAAGAGGCAAGCAAAGAACACGCTGGCTGAATAACAACAAAACTGATATAAAGTTGAACATCCAACAACTGAAAAAAGCTATTCTTGACAGGGTAGCATGGAAAGCACTTGCCTATAACGTCACCAAGAACCGGACACAACTGAATGGTTAAAACAACAACAGAAGGATGAGGGGGGACATGATAGCAGTGTTCCAATATCTCAGGGGCTGCCACAAAGAAGAGGGAGTCAAGCTATTCTCCAAGGCGCCTAAAGGCAGGACGAGAAGCAACGGGTGGAAACTGATCAAGGAGAGAAGCAACTTAGAACTAAGGAGAAACTTCCTGACAGTTAGAACAATTAACCAGTGGAATAACCNTTATTATTATTATTATTATTATTATTATTATTATTATTATTATTATTATTATTATTATTATTATTATTATTATTATTATTATTATTATTAGTGCAGAGGTTAGGATGTTGGACATAGAATAGGGACATTTAGTTCTGTAAATCAGGGCCGGATTTGGGGCTAATTTGCTTGTTTTTTGGTCAACCCACTTTGCAGTGTTGTTAACCTTCGGATAAATTTGGGGAACAACCTCAATGCCCTGCCTTTGCTTCTCCAAAGAAAAATAAATGGAAAAAGAAAAAAGCATGAAGTTAATGCACAATAAGGAACTCAAGATCATCTGAAAGAATTCTTCTTAAATATAAGAAAGCTTGTATACTCTTATAAGACTTTTTCCCCCCATCATGGCATTTTGTCTTTGTCACTTTTCTTCATTAGAATGTCTACCTGACTCCAACATATTTTAGCGATCATTAGCATCTGATGAAAACATATTTGTTTATCAGAGAGATTATAGCACCTGTAGTCAGCATTGTCTGTTGCTTATTGCCTCTTCTTCTTTTTTCTGTTTACTCACGTATTTGTTGGCTAACATTTAATATGACACTTAACTTGTCTTTTTTTTTTCTTACAGGCATTCTTCTTTGAATGGGTGAAGCAGAATAAACAGAATTAATAGACAGAATTAATTCATTAAGAAAAAAAAATACAAGATGATAATACTCAGCAGAAGATCTTATATCGGAAAGGTTGATCTGGATGCTCTGATGTTTGTTTTCCAAGCTATTAAAAGGCTTCACATAAACTCCAGCACCAGACCAATCTTGACTGATATAAGGAACCTAATCAAGGAATTATTGGATATAGAACAACCTGCAAATTTCAGGGCTGTAGGTTGGCTGGAAAATTCAAACCACCTCAAAGTAGGTAATAAATAAGCAAGCCCATATCGTTACCAAGATAATTACATGAAGGTTCCCAAAACTGCATATCAAAACTTCAGTAAAACTAGACTTAAGTAAATTTGTCACCTGATCACTACATAGATATGTAACTGTCCACATGTACTTCACCATTTCCTTCTTCTGGGACTTATTTATTGCTCAATCTAACCAACAGCCCTTCCTTTCTTGCAGATATCTCCATCAAATAATACAGTATATTATAGAGAGATCTTACTCTACATAAGGAGTCTTCAAACTTGTCCCTTTCATGACTTGTGGACTTCAACTCCCAGAATTCCTCAGCCAGGCATTCTGGGAGTTGAAGTCCACAAGTCATAAAAGGGACAAGTTTGAAGACCCCCCTGCTCTACATAGTTTGCTTAAATCAGGAATGTGATCACTAAATACTGCTTAGTCAACTAAAAAAAAAAAATCCTCGTATTTGTATGTCTCTAAGGTTATATTTAGCTAGGAGGATGAATAGGTTTTTTGGTTTTGAATGTTCTTCACATTTCAATTATCTGTAATTGCTATTTCCAAAGGTTCTCCTTTGCCCCTTGTCTTGTTGACCATTAAAATAGCAGCCTTAAAAAAATATTAATGTTGACTTGGTTTTGAACAAAATAAGGTCTATCAGATATCTCTGAAGGTAGTGTTATAAAGGTTTTAGGCTGAAAGGGACCTTCCCCCCCCCCATACATACCCATATACCCATCTGAAAGAAAGGTCATGTGGTTGGCCTTGGAAATGGTTGACTACTCTGTGCTCCAGTCCATAATCAATCAATAATAATAATAGTAGTATTAGTAGTAGTAGTAGTAGTAGTAGTAGTAGTAGTAGTAGTAGTAGTAGTAGTAGTAGTAATGTTGGAAAGGACCTTGGAAGTCATCTAGTCCAACCCCCTGCTCAGGCAGGAAACCCTATACCAGTGGTGGCAAACCTATGGCATGTGTGCCAGAGGCAGCACTCAGAGCCCTCTCTGTGGGCACTCATCCCATCGCCCCAGCCCCGCCTCCCCCTGCAGCCCCCTCCTCACCAGCAGCCCCCCTGGAGGAGAGTCACCCCGGAGTGCAGCCTGCATGGAGCAGCGCAGCCAAGGACATAGCCGGGCAGCAGGGACAAGACTCCGCCCTTGTGCCCCATAGTGTGCAGATGATGCTGCAGGGTGTGGGTGGAGGGCATGGCTGCCATGGGGCTGCAGGGCTGCCTGGGCAATCTGCAGTGGGCCATGGAGGCGGTACGTGGCCCTGTGGGTGAGTGGGTCAGGCAGGGGCGGAGCAAGCGGGGTGGGAGGTGGACCAGGGGCGGAGGATGGTTTTTGGGCACTTGGTCTCTAAAAGGTTCACCATCACTGCCCTATACCATTTCGGACAAATGGCTGTCCAGTCTCTTCTTAAAAACTTCTAGTGTTGGAGCATTCACTGCTTCTGGAGGCAGGTTGTTCCACTGGTTAATTGTTCTAACTGTCAGGAAGTTTCTCCTTAATTCTAGGTTGCTTCTCTCCTTGGTTAGTTTCCATCCATGGCTTCTTGTCCTGCCTTCAGGCACTTTGGAGAAGAGCTTGACTCCCTCTTCTTTAGGGCAACCCCTGAGATACTGGAACACTGCTATCATGTCCCCCTGTTATCCATCCTGTCAACTATCAAGATTGGCCAACTTCCATTTTTAAGCTGGAAGTTACCTGTCATTGCTCAATAATGCTGATTCTAAATGGCCCAGACACAGAATATGACCAGAATCTATTGGCAATTCCCTTAAAGTCATGATGTGAACTGATAGATTTCACTAAAGTAGTTTTATGGTGCTTATTTTTCTTCTAAGAAGAATTGTGTTGTAAAATTATTTTTATTAAGGTGCAAAAGCAGGAGGCCCATAAAATGATCTTATATGCCATAGACACTGAACTAAAAGGATTCTATTAACTGCTGTAAAAGTCAAATTATATCTAATACAATATTTAGTGTAACTAAGAATGCCCCCCCCATTTTATGGCAGATATTTTCTGACAGAAGCAGGGAAAAAATCTCCTGTCAGTATCAAGTACCCTATCATATAAAATGAGTTCCTTAAAGAGAGTTTAATGAAAGAAAATGAGAATTCTCTTATCTCTGACATTTTTTATTTTACATATTGGCTGACAGCTTAGTGAATTAAGGACAGTTTTTTTCTCCCAAATCAATTCTAAAACGTAGCATCAAAATTACTGAATGGAAGGACAGTACGGAATACCAAAATGGTATCAAGTGGATTTTGAAAAGCGAGCTTATCAAAATGACAGTGCATAAAAAGATTTAAAACATTTTTTTTTCCTGCAATGTCCCAATACTCCCAACTACATATTACAGGGCTGGCTAGCATTAGTCTTTCCCTGATTAAAAACATCTATAAAAGGGTGTGTGTTTTTGAAAAGAAGGGATGCTACCGAAACAGCGGGTTCTGATTATTAAAAAAAAAAAAGCTTACATTGGCAAACATTGAAAGAAGGTCTGAAAGAATGATCATTTATGTTAAAAGAATAATAGAATAGCTGAAAGGGACCTTGGAGATCTTCTAGCCCAACCCCCCAAAAGCAAATAAAGGTATGCAACAAATGAGAAGATCAGCTGTTACCCTATAAAACAATATTTGGTTGTACAAATGCTTTTTAGTGGCAACAGAAAAATTTTCACTTTGTGCAAACAATTTCCATTAAAAAGGATCTCTCTCCGCTTCTGTTCAATATTTATGTGAAGCCGCTGGGGGAGATCATTCGTGGCTTTGGGGTGGATTTCCATCAGTACGCTGATGACACTCAGCTGTACATATCCACTCCGGGCCACCCCAACGATGCCCTTGACGTGATGACCCGGTGTCTGGAGGCCGTGAGGGTCTGGATGGGGAGGAACAGACTCAGGCTCA
>NW_015386407.1:807399-900540 GCF_001527695.2 Protobothrops mucrosquamatus
CTTCTCTGTGGGAGCTCCCACCCTCTGGAATGAACTGCCCCCAGAGATCAGGGTTATCCCTGATCTCCCTTCCTTTCGCCGCGCCCTCAAGACTTGGTTATTCCAGCTTGCAGGACTGGCCTAGGGTAATTTTTAGAGGGGTTTTAATTATATTTTAAATCGGACAATCTTTAAATATTTCTTTTAATTAATTTTAAATTTGTATTGTTATTTATGTATTTTAATTGATTGTCAGCCGCCCTGAGTCCTACGAGGAGAAGGGCGGGATATAAATCTAAATAATAATAATAATAATAATAATAATAATAATAATAATAATAATAATAATAATAATAATAATAATAATAATAATAATAATCAATCTTATTTCTGTGGCAATATAGAAATTAGGATGAAGGCTCCATGGCCAAGATCAAAGGGCTATTTTTTTCAGTCTCTGCAACTTCTCCATCCTTATTATCATTACCCATATATCTCTGTGCATCAAGATAATACTCCATGCATCTAATGAAATATTCTATGGATCACAAAAGTTTATAGAATAATAAATTTCAATGGAAAATCTCTCTGTCCCAGGATTATACTGTGGAGTTCTTGGTAGCCTCTGATTTGGTTGTTTCCTTGCAGATCTTCCATCACCAACTAGGCAACAGTGTCAATGGCAAAGGTCAAAAATGACAAGTTGTTCCATTCCCCAACACTGCAAAAGTCAGGTCTAAAGATTGTGGCTTCCCCAGTCACTTTGGGAAGGTATTCCTTGATATGACAGGTAAAAGCCCAGTGTGGACATTGAACTAATCCCTGAATTCAAGGGAAGCATCAAAGAATTTGAGACAAATGCCAAACAAAACTCTATAAATACGTTTCTATCACCAACATTTATTGATTAGCTGGCAGGTTTTCATTTCTCTACAATTTAAGATCTCCTAACTGGATCTAAAGAAATGTTTATTTGGCTATCCCTAAAAATTGGAGATACCTCCACCTTTACTCTTAAATATTTCTACAAGCCTACTTCATCTTTTATTTAGGGGGAATTACTCTATATCCTCTGATTTTCTCAAGCACACCTGCCTTTTTTCTATTCAAGAATGCCCAGTTAAGGAATCTAAAAATCCAGTTGGAATTCCATATTGGAAACAAAAACATTTGAGTTTCTCTTTATAAACCAGGGGTGTAAAACTGCCAGCCTGCGGGCCAGATGCATCATGGTGAATCCATGCCCACCCCACTGCTGGCAATGGAAAAAAAGGCATGATATGTCGTGACACATCATGTGATGTTGCAAGTTTGATACCCCTGTTGTAAACCTTTGTAAACATGGACAAAACATGGGTCTTGACTTTAATATATTCCAGAACCTGAAATACTTTGCATACTCCTACTCATCCTTTCTATCTCATCTCTATAGCTACACAGGTAAGGATCTGTTATATTGTTTAAAATGGAGGTTTCCAAGCTAGGTACTATCCTCTCTAGTTCCTTTTATGTGTGTGTGTGTGTTTTTGTGTGTTAAATTTGGATTGCCAACAAAGAGTTAAAGGGAGATTATTATAGCTATTTCAAGCTATTTAGCTCTCATCAGCTAGCCATACCCTTCTGAGATTCGAACCTGGGCAGCTTGCACATTAGGCAACTGTATTAACCTGGCTGATGAGAGTTAAATAGCTCGAAATAGCTATACTAGTCTCCCTTTAACTCTTTGTTGGCAATCCAAATTTAACATAGAAATGATTTGTCACAGTAGCAACTGCTGCCTGGGATAGCTCCTAGATTGGGGCTGATACAGGCAAAAGCTTCCTTCCCATATTTGGGTAGACCGGGTGTTTCAAAAAAGAAACACACACCCACACACACCCACACACACACAGACCATGCTTAATTACATTTCATATTTTCAGGCAATGAACGTCTTCCCTTGCATCAGTCATCTAGCAGTCTATATTTATCCTACATTGGGCTTAATGTATAAACCATTAGGCCAAATGTATCCTGTGGTTGCTTCTTATGCAAGGAAGAACTACGGCTGTAGAAACAAGTGAATGGTAGTTTAGGATTGTCAGCTGCATTCAACTGGGTAGATGACAAAATGTGTGGGCTGACTGCAAATGCTCAAGGTACAATTATATAAGCCATCTGGGGAAGCAGAGGCTTGCTTTAAGGCTAAAAAAAAATACAGCAAGTGTTCCTCAAATGCAGGAAGTATCTAAATGGAAGATTTAATTCAATTTACTTAAGAGAATCTCTCTCCAAGCATCAGGTCTCTACTCTGAAATTTTCACTTGCTCTGTACTTATCAATTACTACATCTTTTCAGCTTCCAGTGTTCAGACTTTGAGCACCGTCTTTTTGTACAGAAAAGGAAAAAAAAAAGATGAAAACATGAGGGAAAGACATATACTGGATTTCCTTTGAATGCGTTAGCTTTTAAGAATTTGAGAGAGAGAAAAAGAACCTTAAACATCAACCTTTCTCCTACAAGAAATCCCTAAAACATGACCAGGGAGATTACCAATCTATTAGTAAAAACAGTATTTCATTTTCTTATTTTAAACATTTATTAATCTGGTTTTTTTTCTTTTTAAAAAAGAAAAAGATAAGCAAGAAAAAGAAAAAAAAATGATACAGAAATATAAATGGTCAAGGAATTACACAGTTAATCCTCAGTATATGTTTGATGAGAAAGTAACCATAAAACAACAAAGTACATTATATTGTTTTATCAAGGTGAGAATTCAAATCTCTGAACCAGGTGCCAAAATCTCCCTACTGGTTGCTTAAGTACACAAAAAGAAGGAATATTACTAAAAACATTATAAGTATTAATTTCTAACTTCTACTTTATTGTATTCCAAATAAAGTGCAATATTTATAACAATTTAATTTTTGGTTTGTTTCTGATTCAAATTCTTTACTCAGTCCTTTTCCCCCTTAACAATCATACTCTAAATATTATATTTGCCTTGATGTGTAATATATAGTATGCAAGGAAGCCATTCTTGTTTAAATTTGGTTAGCCTTCTCTTATAAATATATACTGTAGTCCTCCCATGATGTTATAGTCTTCAAATTTAAATTCCCAATCTGACCTCTTCCATAATATATCTTGTTTCAGGGGTTTTCAAACTTGGCTTTTTTTTTTTTACTTGTGGACTTCAACTCCCAGAATTCCTCAGCCAGCATGCCTGGCTGAGGAATTCTAGGAGTTGAAGTCCACAAGTCATAAAAGGGCCAAGTTTGAAGACCCCTGTGCTAAATTTATCATGCAGTCACAAGCATGTTAATTTTTGGAAATTGTGATATTTTTGTTAATATATTTGGAATTATAACTGATAAGAAAAAATGTGCTTTTCCCCATGTCTTTAATAGCCACAGTCTACAGTATCTGCTAATTGGGGAATTCTGGGAGTTGAATCCACACAGCTTAAAACTGCTGAGATTGAGAAATCCTGAAATCCTTAGTATAAAAATCCTTCTGTATCTGCCATTTCCTAGAGCAGAGGTCCCCAACCCTTGGTCTGTGGACCGGCACCGGGCCGCAACATGCCAGAAATTGGGCCGTGCAAACAAGCAAAGCCTCATACATGGGATGGAGGCAGCACACA
The DNA here is from genome assembly GCF_001527695.2 of Protobothrops mucrosquamatus. Classification (NCBI taxonomy): domain Eukaryota; kingdom Metazoa; phylum Chordata; class Lepidosauria; order Squamata; family Viperidae; genus Protobothrops; species Protobothrops mucrosquamatus. The sequence goes on from NW_015386407.1 coordinate 811,005, forward strand.
AAACCACATCCCCTCCGGTCCGTGGAAAAACCTCTCCCCACAGAACCAGTCCCTGGTGCCTAAAAGGTTGGGGGTCTCTGCCCTAGAGTTCAAAGGAGTTCTGTAGTTCTCACTCTCCCTGCAGAGAAATTCTACTTCAGTTTGGTGACCAATAATGGATATATCCATGAAGGTATTTTGGCTTGAAGGACGCTATCCTCAGAAGATGACTCTCTTATCTTCCAGCTCCATCAGGATCTCAGTGATAAAGATGGAACTGATTTGGTCATTTTCATGTTCTAGAATCTTTGACTAATCATGTTGCCATGTCCTGCAAATTTTCCATCTTCTGTTAATCAGCTTGGTTATCTTATGGAACCCTAGCCCTTTAAACTGAAGATCAATGAAGCAACATTTGCATGGACTTAGTGGTGTAAACAGAGACTCTGGAAAGCTGAATAGGAGCCCTCCAATCCATTTCCCAGAATATTTGCTTGACTGAATCCATTTATTTTATAAACCTGCAGTGATCCTTCCCACCCACAGACGGTATCTGAAGATACCTGTCTTTCTAAGCCCCAAGATAAACTTACCTATCTGCTTTTCAAAGGAACTGTAACCAAGGCAGCCTCTTGGACCAATACAGACCATCAAAATTAGGCTCTTGTCCCACTTTATTACTTCCCTCAGAAGTGGCTCTAAGGAGATACTGCAAAAGCTACCATGCACCAACAATTAAAGTTGCAACAATTAATTTCAGCTGAGCTTTCTCAGCAATAATGATGACCACACCTGGATATCAGAAACATGATCTCATTTCTTGGAAGATTAGCAATTAAATGAGCAAGGTGCAGAAGCAAACACAGACAAGAGTGCCTAGGTACTCGAAAGAATGAAATAAGAGGATGAAAAGCCTCAACACAGAAGAAGTGCATGGGAATGTTAAAAAAAAAAAAGGGGGGGGGAGTTTCATTTGACTTGCAGCTTTGAGCTACGCCAAGTCCTATCTCCAGAGCACATGTTACCAAAAGTGCTAGTAAGAAAATCGGATTAAACATAGACTGTAAAATATAGCCATCCAAATCAGAGTGTGATCACAGCAACATATGCCTCTTTAGACAACTTCTAAAGAAGAATTAACTTTGAAACAGCACAGGTTGCATTTAAAATTATATATATAAAAAAATCTCACAGCCAGAACTGGTACTTACAAAAATAGCTGTTGCCTAAAGTAACGTCTATGATCCCTGCAGCCCACATTGTCAGCCATTTTCTTCCTCTCTTTATTTCATTAAGTGATATTTGCAAGAGAAAGTGGTTTTCTTGCAGTGATCTCACCGAACCATTGTTAGTCTTGCCTCAAGTTTATTAGGCATAGCCACCTTTCAAAGGCTGAGCTTATCAAGCTGAGCAATAAAATATAAAAATGGATTCTATCAAGGCTCACTTGATTTGAAACAGAATTCTCTGCAAGCTATAACTCTGATTTTAGGGCCACACAGATTTTTTTTTTCTTAGCTGCAAGCAAACATAGGGTGGAAAACTCCCTTCAAGTTGAATAAGATCAGGACTTATCCAGGCCACTTCCAACCCTGCTCATTTCTACACCCCAAATCCCACAAAAAGGTCTGAAGCCACCCTGAAGTCCTCTTCATTGCTTTCAGCCTTGAAATCCTGACATCAAGGAATAAAGTTGTCGAAACATTAGACCCACCATCTTTCTTCTCCATAAAAATGAAATAAAATGCTAGACTTCCTTGCCGCACTTCAGTTCTTTACTTCTGCTTTGCTTGGGACAAATAGAAAACAAGAATCATGCAGGCAAGCTGCAAAACCACCCAATTGCTCTTCCTATGAAAAGACCCCTGGGACACACAAAGCAGGGTATGCATGAAGGTCCTTTAACAAAACATTACGTTGTTCCAAATATTGCAAAAGAAGTTAATAGTTTCAGTGCATTTTCTCACTACAGCACCCCTAAACTAAAGATAAATGGAGCCAGCTTTCCATGATCAAAGTTATGGGAGATATGGAACTGCTTCTAAATCAGTGGTTCTCAACCTGTGGGTCGGGACCCCATTTGGGGTCGATCGACCATTTCACAGGGGTCGCCAAGCAAGGCTGTCCGCCATTTTTTCCCCTTTTCCGGCAGGTGCCTTACCTCCCTTGGGCTGGGCCAGCTGGTGGTCGGCCTGCTCCGTCTCTGCCGCTTGCCAGCTACGCCTTGGCCGGCGCAGGGGGCGGAACCACGCATGCGCGGCGCTCCCGGGCAGGGAAAGTCCTCGACTTACGACCGGTTGGGTAGTCCTCGACTTACGACAGGTTTAGTCCTCGACTTACGACTGGTTTAGTCCTCGACTTATGACCGGTTTAGTCCTCGACTTATGACCGGTTGGGGTCGTGGCATTAAAAAGGTTGAGAACCACTGTTCTAAATGAAGAAAACTTTCTTTTCTAGAAAACCATCTCCATGTAAAAAATCCAGGCTCTTCTCAAGCACTTGAAAATTCTTTTTTTTTTTTTAAATAACATTGTAGTAGATTTTTTGTAGAGTTAGATTACAGATGGATCTTTACAGAAGCTCTAGCAGCTCAAGGGCTTTGAAGAGATCTATAATATTCATGAGCTATTATAATTAGATTAGATAGATTAGATAATCTTTTTGTCTTTTTTTTACTATGGGCACATTAGCACACATTAAAAATGAATTTTTGTTGCTTGCTCTCAAAGGTGTACACATACATAACACACATATAAACATGCTATATACAACATGTGTATATACCTACACCCTTACATATAAATACCTATAAATAAATATTAATCACTGTCCATCTTCAATACATAATGGAAGGAGGAAGCTTAAAGTTCACAAGGTTGATATAGTATGGAACAAAACTGACTGAATCTGGATGTTCTGCTTTGGATACCACAAAGTCTCCCAGAAGGTAACAAGGAAAACAAGTTGTGAAGAGGATGTGTAGTGTCCCAGGCAATCTTGCGGACCCTGCTCAAGCAATGCTTATATGCCATGTCCTGGATGGAAGGGAGGGAACTGCCAATAATCTTTTCTGCATCCTCACCACTCTCTGCACCGCCTTCCTGTCTGAAGCAGTGATGCTTCCAAACCAGACTGTGATGCTGTATGACAGGATGCTCTTGATCATCCCTCTGTAGAAAGAGGTAAGGACAGGGGAAGGAAGATGTACTTTTCTCATGTGATGCAGAAAATTCAGGTGCCGCTGTGCTTGCTTTACCAGTGACTTGCTGTTTAGCAACCAAGCCAGCCTACTCATTAACTGCACACCCAGAAACTTGATGTATATCAACTCTCTGATTTGGTGTGATCTCTCAATCTGTCCATCATATCCACAGCATAGTGAATGGTGTGGATTTTATTAAAAGGGTTCAGCACCTAGGCCACTTGGGATTTAGGAAAATCATCCTCAATCAAGACTTGTTGGGCAAGTAAGATATATCTGGCAAACAATTGGGGCAGGGGTGTGTGAAGGCTAAAACATATGAATAATTGTTGTTGGACTTGGGTATTTCTGGTCTAGTGAAAAGTAGAACTAGGAGGTGACATAATAGCAGTGTTCCAATATTTAATGAACTGCCACAAAGAAGAGGGGGTCAACCTATTTTCCAAAGGACCAGAAGTAAGACAAAAATCAGTGGATGGAAACTGAACAAACAGAGAAGCAACCCAGAACTAAGGAGAAATTTCCTGACAGTAGAAACAATCAACCAGTGGAACAGCTTGCCTTCAGAAATTGTGGGTGTTCCAACACTGGAGTCTTTTAAGAAGGGACTGGACAACTATTTGTCTAAAATAGTATAGGGTCCTACTTGAGGGACCTCCAAGGTCCCTTCCAACTCTCCTGTTATTCTGAATTATTAAGGAAGAATGCTTCCTATACTGTTACCATTGACCACCTCATTTAAAAATCACATGTCTGAAAAAGTCTGAGTGAAGACAGATTTTATGATCAATTTCTAAGGATGCTTAGAAATTGATCTTTAGCCAAGATTGCTTTAGCCTTCAGTTCAGCAGTCAATTCTCACCGGCTCAAGGTTGATTCAGCCTTCCATCCTTCAGAGGTCGATAAAATGAGGACCCAGATTGTTGGGGGCAATATGCTGACTCTGTAAACTACTTAGAGAGGGCTGTGAAGCACTGTAAAGTGGTATATAAGTCTAAGTGCTCTTTCTCTTGCTATACTTTTACAGGGTCATGACTTCAAAGATAAATAAGAATAACCATTGCATTGACTGATGAGAGCTAGCTTCATTAAGAAATTGGCCACAACAGTAGCCCAAGATGAAAGGTAATCTATGTAGACCACGTCTATGGAGATTCTCAACCATCCAGGTCATGATTGTTCCAAAGGTATTTTTCCAAAAGGCAATTGGACTTTCTTAGGTTTTTTTTTCTTTGAACATGTTTTGCTTCTCATCCAAGAAGCTTCTTCAGTTCTTCATAAGGAAGAAGGAAAAAACCAAGAAAGTCCAGCTACCTTTTGGAAAAGCACCTTTTGGATGATGTCAACAAAGTGACTTCATAGAAGTTTGTCCAACTTCTAGCAGAAGCTGAAAAAAAAAATAAGGTAGCTATAAATATATCCTTCTCACCACCATCACTTTTTATTCAAGTCTCTGAGCTTTGACTTCAATGTTGTTCAGCTGTTCCAAAAACTAGTGGACAAATGTGTCAATACAGTTCGTTGTATAATCAAAAGGGACAGCCTGTTTCCTCTGGATCCTTCAAGTTCCTAGAGGATTTTTTTTTTCAACTGCCATTCTTTTTATAGAGTATCATAGATTGTTCTCTTTGAACAGGGTTAATGACCTATCATTTCAAGGGCTACTTTTTATCTCTTCAGGAATGCTGCTAGACCAAAGCCACCTCTGCCAAGATCAGTATTCTAAGCTGCTATTATCTCTGAGAGGAGCCACTGCAGCTCATTGTGTGTTTTGAAGATAGCTCACCGTTCTGACCGATTTCTCTGTGGTTAGAAAATGTTTCACCCTGAATGGTTTCCTTCTGATAAAACAATCCATACCATTACTGCTAACCTATAATGGAAATAACAAATGTTCTCAACCACTTGGTTATATTGAGCAAATGGAATGCCATTTCTATGTTATCTTTAAAGCAGGCCTGGTAGAGACATGCTCTCAACTGGGCAATCATTAGTTGTGGATCCTCTCTCTTACTCCCCCCACCCATTTTTTTCTAAAATATTAATATTGAAAAATAGACAGCAAAAAGGTGTTACCAAAACATCTGAGCAAGCTCTGAGATATAATTTCACATGATCAGCCCCAAATGTTCAGGTACTGCTAGCTGGTGCCTCCTGTCTCCCATTTTCCTGGACAGTAAAGCTATCATAGTCAGAGCTAAGAAGGAACAAAGGCAAATATAAGTGTCCCGGGATAATATTGCAGGATTGTCAAGGTGATGATTTAGCAGCTAACCAGCTTATGTAATGTAAGATGTAAGATGTAATGTTGGGAATGACCCAGCAGGGTCTGTGTCTCTTTAAGAGCCTTTGTATAAAAGGGAAGGCTCCACTGATGTGTTCTCTCTCTTACGTTTTCCTGCTGTAACTGTTGAGTGTTGGATCCTGCTGTATTAGCACGTGTATGTATATTGTTCCTGGTGTATGATATTGTAGATAGTGTAAGATAAACCACCATTTAATATAGACCACTGTTTACTGTGTTTACTCCTGGATTATTTTGTGCAATAAGATTGTGCACACTCTGAAAAGGATGCAATCTGGATTGGTCACCGGGACCAGAAGTTTAGTCTTCTGAGCTTTTAGACTCATGCTGGACCCATCCTCAGGGAACTTCTCTCTACTAGCATGTGGTAGAGAGCAGTTCCAAACCTCTGATTCTAGTGACCGATCCAGATTGGAGTCACAGCTATTCTTTTCTACTCTGCTCCACAGACTGGTGGAAAAAACATTTTCTAAATCCACATCATTCATTTGCCATGGTAATCTTTTGCAACAGAAACAATAAAGACTTAAGGGATTAAGATGTCACAAGCACTTGATAATCATTATGAATCATTTTAGCATTTTAAAACTATGTAATTTAAAAAAGAAAAGAGAAGTGAGTGGAATGCTATAAATTCAGAGTAAAATCGAAGGATTATTTTTTTGACCCTCACGATGTAGCAGAGAAAGAGTTGAGGCCAGGTTTTTGTGAGTTTGAAGGAATCAGAAGGGAGAAAGTTAACAAAATCAATATTTAATGCTTTTCACTTATTTGTTAGGGCAAACACCTCTGGACAGGCACTGGAGCTCCATATAGCAGTTTTCTGGGCTTCTGTAATCCAGCTATCGTAGCCCATAAATTTACTCCTAACTTACACCAGGGGAGTTCATTTTAAAACTGTAACTTTATTTTTTTTAAAAATTAAAAAACTGAGATTTTAGGCTTGCCTTTAAATAGATGGGTAGGTGGATGGACAGATAGAACAAAAAAAATGACTAAAAATAAATTATTTCCTAATTTAGAATACAGTAGATTTATTGTTTTTTTAAAGACAATCTAATGGGTTTTACTTAATATCATGGCAGATGACAGCTAACATCAAAAATTCTAATCACAGTAGGACCTGATTAGAAGGAAGACCATAAGAAAAAACACTGGAGTTTAGTCTAGATTGGGAGTTATAGGGAGAGGAGAGGAGAGGAGAGGAGAGGAGAGGAGAGAAGAGGAGAGGAGAGGAGAGGAGAGGAGAGGAGAGGAGGGGAGGGGAGGGGAGGGGAGGGGAGAGGAGAGGACACAGAAGAAAGCAATGGAAAGCACTTCAAATTTTGGCTACGAAATTCATATGGATTACCCATGTAATGATAAATAATGGAACATGTTGATTATTGCCAATTAGAAATATAATTTTACATGTTGATTGAATGTGACTTCTATATGTAAGGTTCTATATATATTTCAATGTTATATATGTTAAGGTATGTTTCTTGTGAGTCATAACATTATTTTCCAGACTTTCTTATTCAGCCTGAGTTTTTGTTTTTTTTTTTAAATCCAAGCACTGTAATACATTGTAAAGAATTATCTGTTTCAGGCAAAGATCTTTTGCAGATCTACTGATCGGACTATGATGGCTGACATCTCCCTTAGCAACTGACAGCTTCCTGACCCAGCAACTAAAGATAATCCTTTAAAGTGATCCTACCTTATTTGAGGAAAAGGATGGTGAGAACTTATGCACCCAAGAAAACATCCACTGGGGCTAGTCAGATTGTAATTTAATTAAGGTATTTTTTTTAACATCATACAAAACTGACATGCTGCAAAAATGACTACAGCTGGCGTTTCCTTCTTAGAAATTAAGGGTGGAAGTTTACTAGAGAGCAGTGACTAATTTTACTTGCTGAAGAAACAAAATAAAAGATCACTAGAAGTGATGGGAAGTATTCTGGGGATCACCAAGAGCAAAGAAAAGTCATCACACCAGCTCACCCATCATGAGAGTCGATTTGTATTTTGAAAATTCCTAATGTGTCAGTTTACACACACAAAAAAAACCTTTGCTTCATCCTGATGGACTATAATTTGCTGCTGCAGGCCTAAACAAACAAACAAACAAACAAACAAATAAACTTAAATCATAAATTAGAGCAGGGGTTTTCAAACTTGGCCCTTTTATGACTTGTGGACTTCAACTCCCAGCATGCCTGGCTGAGGAATTCTGGGAGTTGAAGTCCACAAGTCATAAAAGGACCAAGTTTGAAGACCCCTAAATTAGAGGAAGGAAGACTCAGAAAATCTGGTCAAATGCCTGCCTGATGTTCTCAAATGCCTGTTATTGTTATTGTTGTTGTTGTTATTGTTATGTTCATAACAGTTTAGGAATGTTAACCTAGATCTTGATGAAGGTTAATTAGAACAATGCAGGCCTTCTGAAATCTCATCTGAACAAAAGCAGTAAGCAAGCAAGCAAGCAATAAATCAAGTGATGATGATTGGAAATTAGTTGCAGCAGACCAGGTCGGTCAGCTTAGGAGTAAAGTCAAGATGTCCTTAGGGTGCTTAGCAGTGGTGGGATTCAGCCAGTTCACACCTCTTCGGCAAAACCGGTAGCTAATTTTTTGTTGCCCAGGCCCAGAATGGACTTCCGGAATCGGCATCCACACAGAGAACCGGTTGTTCACATATTTGAATCCCACCCCTGGTGCTTATACGTAAGCAGAATGTGGTGCTTATGCAACACAAGCTAGTAGAATTGTCATTGTTATTTTAGAGAAGCATATGAGAGGAATTTAAGGGGCTGGTGACAAAGGATATTGGTGAAGATGTGAAGTCATCTGAATGAGTTTCTCCTACAGTAAAGAGGAATGGAGCACTTCACTTCATGAGAACTTGAGAGAACCATATAACAACACTGTGGTTGATAGCTACTTCCTCAAGTAGAGCAACTGTTTGGAGAATTGTGGGGAGCAAAGGTGTCTCTTTTTAGTGCACTTATTGCCATGACTCAAGAACAATTATTTGTATGTGTGTATGCATGTGTGTGGCATGTCTATTTCAACAAAAGTTGCATGAGCATATGCCAGAAAAATGGCCCCAGGCTAAGAAGATGTTTGTTGCCATGATATTGATTTACTGTCAAGATTTGAGAAGAACTTCCATAGTGAGGTATTGCAGGGAAGTAGCACCAGACACATTGTCCAAAATCTTTATACAGGTGGACCTTGATTCTCCTCCAGGAATGACGAGAACAAAACAAGGATGCTAAAATTTGCACTAGGGTCAGGGATGAGCTCTGAAATATTGCGGACAAAATCAGCATGTTTATCCTACCTGAACAATACCTGTTGGAACAAAGGAACTGAAATTAGATTCTTGATGACCTGGAATGTCAGCAATTTAATAGCTTCAGAGTGTTTGACCTGAAGGTACCAAAACACTCTCAAAGAAGTTCAGAGGTCAGCAAGGAGCAAACAACAAGTTGCCCTGTGTGTTGCAAAAAGAAACTGAGATGAAAATGAGTATGAGGTGACATAACAGCACACCTGGAGTTCCTTTTCAGGGAATCTGTGGCAATGCTGAGGATCGATGCCAGATATTTCCTCCCCACAGCTTATGATTTTCACCCATCCCCAGCTGGCATCACTGTTGGCAGCTTGAGACAAAGGTTGTTTCTGTGCTCGTTGCACAATGATCAGCAAACAAAACAGCAAACAAGCTGGAGAGGATGAAGGTGCCAGAGCTTGGGGGATGGCTGGGCCTTCATGAACCTCCCATCAACACAAAAGCTGTTCTTTTCTATAAATTCTTGCGCGGTGTCTAGCTATGAACCCTCGGGGATGCAAGCAAGAATGCTGTGTGGTATCTGACCGGCAAAATGTCAGTGGACAGATTTGATATACTGATTTCCAGGGTGCCCTACAAGAGGGGTTGTCCACATTGTTCCTTAGCTGGGGAAGGAGGTTTGGTGCCAACTCTCGAATTGCAAAATTGATGGCTAATATATTAAAAAATGCTCCACATTATCCCTTACATGATTTCACATCTAGTTGGAAGCTGGAGACAGATGGTGCAAATCTTGTTTGTGTGTCTGGCAGTAAATTAGGTAGCTGGATGGGGGTGGAGTGGAAGCCAGGATGGTTTTCAGGGATAGAAAGGGTAGAAAGGATGATGTTGATATAAGCTAGATTCAGTTAGACTTCCTTTTCTCTTATTGCAGACCTTTAATTTCCTCGGCTCAGCAATCTATATTCCTTTTCTGGGCTCTGCAGAACAGAGAATTGCATATCCAGGTGGATATACTTGTGCTAACCCAGCCAAATACACTTTGGAGCCATTCCCCCTCCCCTAGGTCTTCCTAAAGAGTTCCCTGCAATTAAACCTAGAACCGGTTCCAGCATACATCATTCTAGTTTTATTTCTTGACATGCCAAAATGTCCCGACTTCATTTCAGCCCAGACATGGAACCGATTCAAAAGGTAATGGGGAACCACTCGCATTGAAGAACTGATCATGGTGAGTCTCTTTAAGCTGATTCAAGGAGAGCTATTATGGTCTGGTCTGGAAAGGAGACTAAAGAGTGGGGTGTTGACAAGCGAGGGCAGATGTTGGGCTAGAATTAATCTTCTGTCTCTTGTTGTTTGTCTAGCCTACATGGCAATGTTGCTGTGCTGGGAAAATGTTGCTGTGCTTACATGGGCGTCTGCCGGCTCTGATCCAAGAAGTCAAAGTGGTAGCCACAACAGTTCAGTCAAAGCAATGCCTATTTTTGTTTGTTTGTTTTAAATGGGCGATGCAGATAAAAGACTGGGGGAACTTTGGTAAAGCGGCTGTGGTCTCACAATCCTCATCTTGTCTTTTCTGGCCATTCTTTCAGATCCCCCCTGGCTTCATACACACCAGCGTCAAATGTTTGGCACAGTGGTGGGATTCAAATATGTGAACAACCGGTTCTCTGTGTGGATGCTGCTTCCGGAAGTCCATTCTGGGCCTGGGCAACCAAAAAATTAGCTACCGGTTCTGCTGAACTGGTGTGAACTGGCTGAATCCCGCCACTGGTTTGGACTCAATGTGAATAAAACTGTTTTGTGAAAGGCTTCCATGTACAGGAAATGGGAATAAATTAAACGTCTAGTGCCAACAATTTTAGAGGCATCTTTTTTTTTTGCAAGTGCCTGCTGTTAACTTCTTGAAAGAAAAAAGTGTACCCCAAGCCTCTTACTTACCAGAAAAACAAAGCATTTAGTCAGCTGTGACAAGAGCGAAATAGTCTTCTCTGAAATATTGGTTAGGTGCTTAATGCTTTTTCCATTCCTAAGGTAGTTTCATTTCACTCTGCTTCTCATGAATAATAAAGACAGTCTACCCTGATAAAAATAAATCTAATTGTTCAGAGAAGAAGAATGGTTGAATAAGAAGGGGGGGAGAGACAGATGGACACACAGAATGTAGATAGATAGATAGATAGATAGATAGATAGATAGATAGATAGATAGATAGATAGATAGATAGATAGATAGATAGATAGATAGATAGATAGATAGAGTATAATGTATAATGCAGAACAGTGATGCATATCCCAAAACTGTTTTTCCAAAGGCAACTGGACTGCCTTGGTTTTTTTCTTTAAAAATGTTTGCTTCTCATCCGAGAAACTTCTGTTCTTTAGACGTTCATTACATCATCCAGATGTTACTTGGTTTGGGTAATAAAACATCTTCAAGAAAACCACCAAGCTCAGAGAGAAGCAAGGACCTCACAGTTTAATCCTGCGCTACAAATATTCCCTTCTATTGGTACTATTCAGTCTTTCTCTGATCAAGTATCACTTCGAAAAGATCGTTGTGTTTTCCAATCTCCTACTATTGATTCAAGCATCAATAAGCAAATGGAAGAAAATTTTCCTTCTTCCTTTACCCCTCCCATGCCTCCCCCCCAAATTGTCCATTAATGCTTGCAGATATGAAGCTTTCCATACTTTCATTGATAACTTGAGTTTCCAGCTGGCCTTCTGGCCTATTACACATTGGGGAAGCAAAGAAAAGCCATACAAAGGGGTATAGTATGGTATGGTATGGCATGGCATGGCATGGCATGGGGTATGGTAGGTGGTATGGTAGATGGTATGGTATGGGATATGGGATATGGTAGGTGGTATGGGATGGGGTATGGTATGGCATGGTATGGCATGGCGTGACATGGGGTATAGTATGGGGTATGGTATGGGGTATGGTATGGCATGGCATGGGGTATGGTAGGTGGTATGGGATAGTGTATAGTATGGTATAATATGGTATGGAATGGTATGGCATGGGGTAGGTGGTATGCCATGGGGTATGGCATGGTATGGCATGGCATGGGGTATGGTAAGTGGTATGGGATGGGGTATGGCATGGCATGGCATGGCATGGCATGGGGTTTGGGCTGGTGTATAGTATGGTATGGCATGGCATGGGGTATGGTAGGTGGTATGGTATGGGGTATGGCATGGTATGGCATGACATGGCATGGCATGGCATGGAATGGAATGGCATGGCATGGAATAGCTTTAATGGCCAAGTGTGATTGGACACACAATGAGTTTGTCTCCAGTGCACAAGCTCTCGGTGTATGTGCAAAACAACAGAGTGATAATAATCATAATAATGATACCAATAAGAGAAGGTAGTAGAAAAGATGAGAAGGCTAATAATAATAATACACTATAAACTGCATTATTTCTGGCACTTAGGAAATTGTTTGCTCTGCTATCAGATGGCTGGGCTGAAAAGAAGAAGAAGCAGAATCCTAATTCTCTCCATCTCTAGGGGAATTAGAGAGGAGGTGTATGTCAGTTATAAAAGCGATGAAATCCATGCCTTCAAATAAGCATTCCTGTCAATGAATTTCGGACAATTTAGCTTGGTGCCAAAGTTCAACCTACAAGAGATATTTTGGACAGTTTTAATAAACTGCCAAGAGCTACTTTTTTGATTCTTCATCTTTCCAAGCAAGCCGTCTTCAGAGGGAGAGATGAAATTTATGTAATGATGATCTCCCCCCCCCCTTTCATTTCAGCGACCTTAATATTTATCTATTGGGCATTCTAGATGTTTCTGTTGCTCAGCAACTAGGTTTATGAATGAATATGGTAGAAGAACCATGAATAGCAACCTGGGTTTGTTGTTGGTTTTTTTTTTCCCACTGTGGCAAAAAGAACAGCTCTCATTCAAATGTTTTGAAATGCTGCAGTGGAAATAACGGCTGAAATTAACCGACATGGATATGGCATGCGGAAATAAAAGTGATTCACTTCTTCTAACATGTTCCAACCAGCTTTACTCTCCAAATCAATTTGACCACAGCATGCTAGTAAAGATTAGGACCGTTACTTTAAAGCCATTCAAGGAAATCTTGAAATAGCCCCAATCATTCCATATATATCTATATATATCTACATATGACTTTTCTCAAAGTTATAAACAGAACTGGATGTTTTTCATTCCTTGTTTCTTATTACAGGCCAGCTGTTTTTTCTCTTCTGTGTAGCCTAGCTATATATTGCCCTATTTGGAAATTTACTTGTAATGTGTAATGACTTTTTAAAATACCTAATGTTTCCTTCCTTTCTTTCCTCAGACTTCAACTGTAAATGAATTTGTTGTTGTTAGTTGCGAAGTCGTGTCTGACCCATCATGACCCCACGGACAACGTTCCTCCAGGCCTTCCTGTCCTCTACCATCTTCTGGAGTCCATTTAAGCTCACGCCTACTGCTTCAGGGACTCCATCCAGCCACCTCATTCTCTGTCATCCCCTTCTTCTATTGCCCTCAATCTTTCCCAGCATTAGGCTCTTCTCCAGTAAGTCCTTCCTTCTCATTAGGTGGCCAAAGTACTTGAGTTTCAATTTCAGGATCTGGCCTTCTAAAGAGCAGTCAGGGTCGATCTCCTCCAGGACTGACCAGTTTGATCGCCTTGCAGTCCAGGGGACTCGCAGGAGTCTTCTCCAGCACCATAGTTCAAAGGCCTCAATTCTTTGGCACTCAGTCTTTCTTATGGTCCAATTTTCACAGCCATACATTGCAACTGGGAAAACCATGGCCTTGACTATATGTACTTTTGTAAATGAATACAATTTAAATAATTACTGTCTTCCCAAAGGAACCTGGGGATTGTAGCTGAACAGAAAGTCAAGATCTTAGAAACTGTTATAAGGGGCACTTAACAGCTGACTTAACTTTATTCTTGACTGTACTACACCAACCAAATTAACAGAGATAATATACATTGGAAGTGTATCCATACATGCACCACTCTCTCTGTGCCAAATATTATAAACTGTTTAATTCCTGCGATTTGAGTTTCCAGTCCACAAAGAATCCCCAGATCAGATTACACTAGTCCAATTACAAAATCTGACCTCTGTTTTTGACCTTCCGATAAAATCTGATGGGCTATAAAATCCCATCTTGACCTGAACGTTCTCCTCTAAAGTCAAGTTTAACATTTTAAAACACGTTGATTGTTCTCGCAAGTTGCTGGAAATGTATAAATACAAGTTATTTTCTGTTTGTAATTTCCTTCTTTCCAAGCAGAAAGTGTTTTTCCAGCAATTTGCCACCATTGTAGACTGTAAAAATTGCCACAAATTGTTCCTAGGGGTGTTAACACAGAAGGGGGTACAGTTCCCTTCTCCACTAACATTTGAGGCATAGTTGGCTCCATTGTTTGAAAAGTTGAAGGAAACTTTCACGGGCCAACATGGATAAAACTCTGATCTTTCAGGAACTCTGTCTGCTATGAAGAGGCGAATTGTTTGGAAAAGTGCTTCAAATGTAGCAAAGCCACTTTATCTTCTCACTTTTGTTGTGATCAAAGCATCTTACAAACAATGCACGTTGCAGACGGAGGCATTAGACTTCCAGAAATTTGGATAAAGAGAGTAAAATCCTAACACATTCAAGCCATCACAAGAATTGTGTTTGAATCTTCAAGAGCCCGCACAGCCAAATCACTCACACAAATAATTTACTGGTTCTATAATGACCCAGCAGCCAATACAATTGACCAAAGATCATCTTCATAATTACATACACATATTTCTTCCAGCAAAAATAGTTATACTTTAAAAAATAAAAATAAAAAATGTGGTTTTTACTCCAAAGACCCCAATGTGATTGGTAAGTTTAGAGCAAATTTCATTATATAAAAGAGCAGGGCATTTTCAAAGAGGGGGTCTTTTCAAAATTATAGTCTGAGACTTATTCTTGTTTCCATGGAAATGACCTTTTCCTATTCTATGGAAATGGAAGTAGTTTTATACATTTTCTTCTTCCGGCTTTATTACACCAGCAAAGCTATAATTCAAAATACAGCCAGGAATATAGGAAACAGTGAAGTAACTCTATGGCCAGGAGATTTTAGAGCACAAAGTCATTTTCAACTATTCGTAGGTTCCTAAAGAAATATTTGGATTTTCTTTTCTTTTTTTAAAAAAATAAATAATAATAATTACTTTTTCAATACCTGAAGAGTTGGAGAATTATTTTCTAAGCTGTAAAAGTTAAAAAAGACCTCACAAAAGTGGAGATTGACATAACTAGTATTGTGTTTCATTCTTGTTCCTTCTTTCTCTTAGAGTAAAATTAGTCAGTAAGCATTATGGATGTTTACCTGGCATGCTACAGACTGTAATTTCTTTAGGAAGACATGCTCTTTCTAAACAAATGTAAGGGGTCTCTCCCTGTGCATGTACTTCAAGCATTCCCCGTTGAATTCTTAAGGCATAAGCAGACAAACTCACCATTACAAATTCCCACGACAGACTTCTTGTGGTCAAATGCTGTTTCAAATAAAGGCTGTGCTGAGGCAGCTTAATTTTTTTAATTAATTAATTAATTGTAGAACTGTATTTCCCAGCAATTCCCCTCTTCCTGTAGCTGACTGGAACAATAACAAAAACCTTGCACTTTAAAAATGCGATTGCTTCCTAGGAAAATAATTTGTTTTATGGTGAGTAGAATTTAACACCGTAACAAGTCTGTATCGTTTAAAACTTTCACAGCATCAGAAATGTTGGTTTTTGCATGCTATTACTGATTTTTTTTTTTTTTTCAAACATTAGGAGCAGATCTCCACTTGTCAGCTTGGATTTCTTGAGCCGAGTAGAAATATTGGAAGCTGATGGAAATGTCCTGCTTACTAATATGGTTCAAAGATGGCCACTCTTGACATATTGCCCAAATACCTCACCACCTTTTATTATAATTCCCCTGTGCTGTTTATTTGCCAAATGATTAATTTGATAGTGTGGATCATTACTAAGTAAATTACGAATAATAATAATACATTCTTAAGAACATAATGTTTGAGGAGGGGATGGTAAAACAAGCAGAAGGCATATCTAAGGAGGTCATAGAGAATTGTTAATTTGTGAAAAAAAAAAAAAAAGTTGTCATTTTTTAAATCTTTTTGAAGCTCTTGCACCAGTAAAACTTACAAATCAGTAAAAAGGGACCCAAAGATACTTTTTCATGCGGCAACTGGACTTTCTTGTTTTTCTTTGGAGACGTTTCGCCTCTTCAGAGCTGAAGAACCTGAAGAAGCTTCTTGGATGAGAAGAAAAATGTCTTCAAAGAAAAAAAACAAGAAAGTCCAGTTGCCTCATGAAAAAGCATCTTTGGGACAACCATGACCTGGATGACTGAGAATCTCCATAGACATTCAGTGAAGAGGGAAAACAGAAAAAAATAATAATAGTATGATGGTAAATTATTAAACCCACAGAAACTCAGTTTGAAATAAGATAGCAATAGCACTTAGACTTATATATAGCTCCATCGTGTTTTACAGCACTCGGAGCAGTTTACAATATCAGCCTGTTGTCCCCAGTTCTCATTTTACTAATCTTAGAAGGATGGAAGACTGAATCCACCTTGAACCATCCAGGATCGAACTCGTGGCTGTGGGCAGAGTTAGCCTGCAATACTGCATTCTAACCACTGCGCCACCAGAGCTCATACCATCAAGATGTTTTCCATGCAGAGGAAAAGCACTCTTGTGATTCCAAGTGCCTCGGATGCTGTTCAGAGATTTGAGTCCAAATCAGTTTTGGGATCTAGGTCCTCTTCCATTCTTAAACCATCCTATTATCAACTGTTCGATTTGGATGCAAAAATCCACCAAGTAATAATGAAATATTCAAGCTACAAAGGTCTTAACTGGGACACTGAAAGGTTCAACCTGTATTGAAAATTAAGATGCTAAGGCTCAGTTTTGTGCTTATAAAGAACTACTTCCTTAGAATCCATTCAACCTGAATTTCAGAGAATTGTGTTCCATGCTCCTCAATTTTTAAAAAAAATGGATCTTCAGAGTTGCTCTGAATAACAAGATGGGCAGCATATAAATTCAATCCATCCATCCATCCATCCATCCATCCATCCATAAAGATGCATGTTTCTGACTATTTAAACGGTACATCAGCAGAGACTACAATGAGACTTTAATACCTTAAATCAGACATGTCAAACACAAGGGGCAGATGTGGCCCGCGAAGTGGTTTCATGTGGCCCGCAAAGCCATCCTGGAAACAGTGAGGGAACGGCCCCCGCTGCCTTGGCCCTGGCCCAGGCCTGCCGGGAGCCAATGTACAATTTTGTGGTGGCCATCTATGCTGAAACGCATTCAGTCTTAGCTCCACAAGGCCGTCCAGAAACAGCGAGGAACCAGCCCCTGCTGTGTCGGTTCCGCCCCCTGGGTGCATGCTGGGGAGGTGTCACCCTTTGTGAGGAATGAAGAAATGGACCATGTCTTGGCACTTGCCCCGGTCCCACCCCCTTCTGCCAGAGACCCTCAGATCTGTCCCACTCCTGCCCAGGCCCCCACAGGCACCCTTGACGCGAATGATGTAGAGCTTGCCATGCCCACCCAGTAGGCCACACCCACTCCATCCACACCCACCCAGTAGGCTGCACCCACCCTGGCCACACCCACCTGGCCCCCCAAGGGCAACTGCAATGCTGATGCGGCCCTCAATGAAATTGAGTTTGACACCCCTGCCTTAAATAAACCTGAGTTCATCGTCACCAGCAAATTCACCTCCTCTTGAAAAGGAGCAAGAGCTGCTGAATTGCCTGAAAAAGCCATGACTGAACAAACACCAAGTAATTGACTCAGACGTCACATTATTCTGTTGCCTTGTTTTCACTGGCACTCCTGTTACATTGTCTAAATACTTCTTATAGTATCCTCTGTGCCGGTCTAAGAAGCAAGTTGAATTTGATACCCTGCCTTCAAAGGTAATGTTGAAAGAAAAAAATCTTCATCAGGGTCCAGTCCAAGCCGGGAATAAACAAAATGGATGCTGCTTTAGAAAGAAGGATGTAGTTTATTGAAGGGAAGAGCCAGACAGAAGTGTGGCTCTGGGAGAAACTGACCACATGTTGCTGGGAGTGGTGGGTTTTTATACCTTCTTGGGCTTTTGTGTTTGGAGTTGTTTCCTGTGGCATGAACTTTGATCTGAGGTTCAGTATGCCTTTCTAGTATTCTAATGGTGATGGGTTAATCCTACTATGTCCTAAAGGTCATGTCTTTAGAGTTTGGGTGGAGATGTAGATTTTAGAGGTCTTTGTCTTTCTAATCTCATCAGCTTCTAGCTTCCTGGTGCCAGTCTTTCTGAATTAATCACAAATCTGCATTTCTAAAAGCTGGCCTGTTTGGTTTCTGCTTGGGGAGGGAGACTTGGGGCTGTCTTTGCCTATGACTTTTCATTATTCCTTTGGGGAATAATGTATTAGAGTTCCTTGCATTCCATATCAAAGCAAGAAAACATTTAGTCAAATAAATACTGAAAGACTTTCTTTCTCACAATTCTTTTCCAACAGGAATTATCTTCTTACAATATCCAGTTGGGAATAATAATAATAATAATAATAATAATAATAATAATAATAATAGCAATAGCAATAGCAATAATAATAATAATAATAATAATAATAATAATAATAATAATAATAATAATAATAATAATAATAATAATAATAATAATAATAAAAATAAAAAAAAATGAAGGCTGAGAGCTTTCTATATGCAAGATTTGATTTTTGTATCAAAATATATATTTTCCACAAGGGGAAGTTTTCTCCGTATAAAAGTGGCATGTTGCTTTTTCTTTTTTTCTTTTCCTTTCAAAATCATTATTCTAGTCAAGGCTTATACACAAAGAACTGCTCACAGAATTCTCTTTGAAGTAATCTGTATGAACTTTTTTCTTGCATTTGCAACGGTGGCCATAGCCAGAGGTAAAATAGTATCAGGCAGATGGACTAAACAATTGAAAGTTGTTCTTGATTACATGAGCTTATCCATATGGTTTTACTTGCAGTCATACAAAAATAGCTTGGTATTCCATTTCTTCAGGATCTTCCTTCCTTCCTTCCTTCCTTCCTTCCTTCCTTCCTTCCTTCCTTCCTTCCTTCCTTCCTTCCTTCCTTCCTTCCTTCCTTTCCTCTCATTGTCCCTCCCTCCCTTCTTTCCTTCCTTTGCCCCCCCCCCTCTTTTATTATAACAGCTTACATTTCTTCTCTCTGTCTTTTTTTTTTTTTTAAAACGAGCATGCAGTCTTCAAATTTGGCTTCCAATTCATTCTAGTTAAATAAGTATCTTGTGATGCGATGTCAAACAAGACATTGTTCCTTAGAACTGATTGGCTAAAAATGATATCCTTAGCTCATCTTTCTGGGATGGTCATCTTCTTTCACCCAGCGTGGAGATTTGGGAAAGGCAAACATGGAAAGGTGAGAAGAAAATGGCCATATATTCAAGGAAGGTAGATCACTCGAATCCACCCCCATTGATCAAGGGGTTGATGCAGTGGTGGGATTCAAATATGTGAACAACCGGTTCTCTGTGTGGATGCTGCTTCCGGAAGTCCATTCTGGGCCTGGGCAACAAAAAATTAGCTACCGGTTCTGCCGAAGTGGTGCGAACTGGCTGAATCCCACCACTGGCCACAGCCCTATGGGTGAGTAACCCTACTGTAGATAAAACATATATTCAATTTCTGGCAACATATAAGCATTGCTATACTGCATTTGGTTGCGCAGGTGAAAGCAAGCGTGATGCTTCCCATTTGTCACTTGGCTAAGAATTTTGAAATTTTCTTATTATCCAAAGTCCAAGGATANTACATTGCTTGCTTAGCTCTGGTAGTTACCTAAACCTCTGAAGCACAGAAAGTAATTAAGGGGTGGAGGGGAGGCTAATTTGAAACTGCAAACCTTTTTCTATTTTAACACAGAAGTTGTGCATCTGCCAAATAGCTCCGTGACAGGCTTAATGGCTATGCAAAATTTGCAGACCAGCACAAGTTACTTATGTATGTATGTATTTATGTATGCATTGGTGCCTTTGAGTTATCCCTTGGATGACTCAAATTATGGAGAATGTCCATATATATGAAATGCCTCTTTACACAAAATAAACCTGAGCTAGATTAACATCAGGTATATCTCCATAATTTCTAGATACCCTATGTTACTCTCCCATCTTACTATTATGGTGCCAGGGAATTTTTTTTTTAAAAAAAAAGATTCAAGTTGTTTCTTTTATCTTCATAGAAACTCAGGCTATAAGTCACATATCTATTATGAAGGATTGTGTTGCAATACTAATATTATAGTATTGGGATGCATCCTCAGAGAATCACTCATTTTAAAACTACACAATCACCTCGCTTAAAAATACAACTCTCCTGTCCTACTTTGTTGTACTATCCCCTATGATTTTGTGAATCACAGTGGACTTCATCACTAGCAATCTAGGAAAGCAAGTTAGTTAGTCTTTAATAAGGCTAGGTTTTGTTGGGATTACACAGAGTCCGCAGGATTTGATTGCAGAAAAGTCTAAACATGTTGTAGTACCTTTTTTTGGAATTACAACTGAAGTGGTGTGCAGACTTACTTTCTAAAATGCCCTGGGATTTTGTTTTGTTCTGCTCTAAAAAGCTACAGATACCTCTAGAGACATTTGGATGGTCCATGGTGTTATATGGGAAATCTTATTAGACATTTGGCCTTTTTCTTTCTCTGTCCCCTGATCTGATTCATCTAAAAAACCTTGATCCTAGTTGACAAAACCAACCAGGTTTATAGCTAATCTGCAATTGATGAAGCCATATTGGGCGGAAGGGGAACCCCCCCTACCCCCAAAAAAATCTTTACGAATGATCTTGTTTCTGACTACAGTACCAAGAAATGTTTTTGCAATTTGCAAGCAAGTGAACCTTCAGGCACCTCTTCAGTTTTGATCAAGCTGTGAAATGTCACCTAAATTTGGTCAGGTAGGATGGCCAAATGTCAGGTTTCACCAGCCAGGGAGTGCCAGGTGGTGGGGCCTAAAACTTGTGTCCTTTCTGCCATAGCCCCTACCTAATGAAACATTTTCCCTCTGGAGATCAGAAGGGTCTATGACAATTCGCCACGGCCAACTCATCACAGCCAACTTGCTGCAGCCAACTTGCCATGGGACAACTCGCCACGATCAACAAAAGTTAGGCAAATCTGAAAACATCTCTGTCCCAACTCAGTGTTATCTCTTAGTATGATTTGACATTACTCTTTTGGCAGGCTTAAGGGGATCAAGGGTAGAAATATTAAGTCTTACCCATGGCCTTCAAAAGTCTAATGACCTTTAAATTGTGGAATGTGAAACTTGGTACACTCAGGATGTAGCTCCAGTAACTTTTTTCCAATCTCATGAATTGATTTAGCTCTACTGAGACCATCTACCTCACTCTTTATTATCTTAAACACATGTTCCCTTCAAAGTAGAACATGTCAGACCAATGGAACAAAAGTTCCCTTCAGAAGTTGTGGGAGCTTCATCACTGGAAGCTCTCAATAAGAGACTGGATGGCCATCTGTCAGAAATGATGTAGGGTCTCCTGCTTGGGTGGGGGGATTGGACTAGATGACCAACAAGGTCCCTTCCAACTCTTGTTATTCTAAATTCTAACTCTCCGTGGAATAATTTGTTGTGGGACAAGAGTTACACTTAGATCAAAGAAATGGTGGAATAGAATCATTAAAGAAAGGAGGGACAGAATGGAATGTAAATGACAAAAATAATAAAAAAATAATTTATTTTGAATAATTAAATTGATTTGTTAAATTGTCCTGCAGTGAGTTGTCCTATGGTGAGTGGGCCATGGTGAGTTGTCCCATAGTAAGTTGGCCATGGAGAGTTGGCCAGTGCAAGTTGGTCATGGAGAGTTGGCCACTCCAAGTTGGCCATGGAGAGTTTGCTGTGGTGCGTTGTCCCATCCCAAAATCAGAATGGCACTCAACATCCATGTCTTCTATGAGACCATAAAGACTGGCTCTGTGCTGGCTACTGTTAGTTGTGATAACTGCCTCAGCTGCTGTGTATTTTAGTTTTTGTATTGTTGCAATGGTTTGACTTCAATTCTGTTTGCCGCCCAAAGTCATTTGTTGAGATGGGTGACTCTACAGCGAATGAATGAATGGGGAAACAGACAGAGGAAAACACATTGACTTCTTCTGAATGTAGGTGTGAATAAATTGTTAGGTTAGGGTTACTAACCTAAATGGCTTATTAATATAAAAATATTGATTTCCTTCCTGAAAGATTTTGCAAAAG
Source organism: Protobothrops mucrosquamatus (assembly GCF_001527695.2). Classification (NCBI taxonomy): domain Eukaryota; kingdom Metazoa; phylum Chordata; class Lepidosauria; order Squamata; family Viperidae; genus Protobothrops; species Protobothrops mucrosquamatus. Next base: position 833,127 of record NW_015386407.1, read on the forward strand.
GGAAAGGAAGAAAAACTACATTACATTAGAATAACTGTTGGACATAAATGGGAATGCTATTATTGCTGGAGTATTTTAACTCTAGAATTCTCTTCCCAGTGCAGTAATTTTTAGTGTTTAGTTTTAAACTAAATATTCAACTAAATTATTAGAATAATTAATATACTGTTGTTGTTTGTGGGTTTTAACTGATTTTTGTAGGCATTTACAGAACTGTTTCTTGTTTTCCTCTGTAATTCAAAACCTTCCTTGTGATCTTTAACACTTTTTCAGTGTCCTTCCTGAGTAATGCTTAAGTATTTTGTAAGTATAATTCTTTAATAACAGGGGTGCTTTTTTTCTCCTCACCACTTGTCAGGCAGAAAACAAGAATAAATATATTTGGTAGGCACAGATAACAAAGAGCACAATAATGACTGTGAGAACTGGAAGCCATAGGGCACCCAATTCTCCATAAATTTCTCTCTAAAAGATCTAATGTATAAATTGTGCTGGGGTGACTGTTTCCTTCTCTGACGTGCTGTGGCAAAACTTGTTTCATGTTGCCTGCATTTATTATTATTTTTCCCTTATGAAATGCAAAGTGAACAAGACAGAACAAGGAGATCATGTTGCAGCCATAAACCGCTCAGTGCATCCCATCTAAGAGAAGCTGTTTCCAAAGATGAAAATGTTTTGAGTGTCACTGTTAAGAAGCACAGGATCCCAAGAAAACAGTGGCTGGTATGTTCACTCAAATTTCAAACTGTTTGATCACATACGCTGGTGGGCACTCTGAACAGCAAAATATTTTTTCTTCGCTTTGAAAACCTAATATTAAAAAGCAAAAACAAAACAAAACCTGGCTGGCTAGCTAACCACTATTTAGTCAGCATCAGATGGATGGATAGTTATCTCTTGATATAGAAGAATGAACTTCATTGAAAATATGCAGTGTTTACAATTGAGGGAGGAGGAAGAGGAGGAGGAGGAGGAGAAGGAGGAGGAGGAGGAGGAGGAGGAGAAGGAGGAGAAGGAGAAGGAGGAGAAGGAAGAGGAGGAGAAGGAAGAGGAGGAGAAGAAGCAGGAGAAGCAGGAGAAGTAGGAGAAGGAGGAGGAGGAGGAGGAGGAGGAGGAGAAGAAGAAGAAGAAGAAGAAGAAGAAGAAGAAGAAGAAGNAGGAGGAGGAGGAGGAGGAGGAGGAGGAGGAGGAGGAGGAGGAGGAAGAAAAGAAGGAGGAGGAGGAGGAGGAGATAGTGTTAAAACAGCACCTAACACAGTGATGGCGAACCTTTTAGAGACCGAGTGCCCAAACTGCAACCCAAAACCCACTTATTTATCGCCGGGTGCCAGGTGGGCATGGCCCATTGGGTGGGCGTGGCTGTGGTGGTAATGGCAGATTGGGTGGGCATGGCTAGGGTGGGCATGGCCAACTCAATGTTGCTCATGGGGAGGGATGCCTGTGGGAGCCGGGCAGGGTTGGGGGAGATCCAGGGAGTCTCTGGCAGGTGGGGCGGTGGGCAGAAGGCATGTGAGGCAAGGGGAGGCAGGGCAGGGGTGCCATTGTCACAGGGCAAGGCGAGTCAGGGGCCGGGGCGGCTGCTGCATGACACCATCAGCTCCTGAACACAGAGGCCAGCGAGCGCATGGGTGCTGGGATGCATCCAGCCATGTGGGACTTTGGCGAGTTAGCGGGAGGCTCATTGAAGAGGGACAGTTGCCATGTCTGGGGCATGGCACACATGCCCATAGAGACGGCTCTGAGTGCCGGCTCTGGCACGCGTGCCATAGGTTCGCCACCACTGACCTAACACATTCAAGAAATAGGTGATTGCTTCCACAGCCAGCTCTATCCACAATAAATTCTTTACGTATTCACCCCTCCCCCCCAAAAAAAACCTCACCCCCTGCTCTTTCATATATGGAGATTGCTTGTGTGAGTGGTGATAGGATAATATATAGTATGTTCAGCACTTCAAGGCAGCATAGTCAATGTGCTTTCTTCTCCTCCCCCCCCAGCAACAATTCTGTGATGGGCTGAGCTTTGAGAGAGAGCAATTGGTCCAAAGTCATCCAACTAGTTTCCTTTCCATAGGTGGGATCTGAACTCTTAAGTCTCCCTGTTTTTATTCCAGCACCTTAACCACTGTGCCAAACTGGCTTTGTTTGTTTGTCCTGGAAGTGTTCTCTTCTAAAGAAAGGTAGAACTTAAGAGCTTAATGTCCTTGTTCTTATATCTCCTTCCCACATCAACTCTGATTAAATAATTGAAAGATTACATAGAGCAAATCCAGTCTTGCATAACAGAAGGAGCACCGGTGTGATAACTCACAATTTAAACTTTTTTTTTTGACATATTGGGCGTATAATGTAGTCTGATCTCTAGTGTAAGCATTCCAAAGTCAGGAAAGGTGAAAAGAATGGGTACAATGCTTGGGGATTGTAAGATGTTCTTCAAATAAAGGGGAAAAAAATAATGTAATGTGCTGCAACACAGATACTAACTACAGATATCCTTCTCTTACAGCTACAATTGGAACCAAAATTTCCATCATAAGTCATAGCAGTTGTTAAGTCAAGCCAGATTCAATTTTATGACCATTTTTTGATTATGGTCATAAAGAAAACTACCACAGCCATTAAGTAAAGCCACAATCATAAGTGAGAACCCATGTCTCCAAAGGGATAATTTTATTTTTTGTAACCAGAAACCAGCATAAAAAGTCAAATTGTGATCAGGTGACAACAGAATGCTGCAACCAGTTGTAAATGAAAGTTGGTTGCTATCACGTGACCATGGGGGTAGTGTGATAAATATGAAGAACTGACCTTTTTTTTTTTTAAGCACTATCATAGATCTGAACGGCCACTACAGGTCGTAAGTTGAGGGCTATGTGTAGTGCTTCAAAATGGACTGAATTACCCCCAAAAGCAAAAATTTAGACTTAATTCCCATGCTTTTGAAAAAGAATTGAAAGATTTATTTAACATAAATTTGATTTATTTATTTATATCTCATATTTCTTAACCGCCAATTTACCTCAAATATCTACTGTGTTTTCCCCAAAATAAGACCCAACTGGAAAATAAGCCCTAGCATGATTTTTGAGGATGCTCATAATATAAAACCTACCCCAAAACTAAGCCTCAGTTAAGATTGTCAGCCAGATCGATGCATTTAGTACTGTATTTCCCCGAAAATAAGACCTAAACTGGAAAATAAATAATAAAACAAGTTGTCTTTTGGAGCAAAAAATTAATATAAGACCCGGTCTTATTTCTGGGGAAACACGGTTAAATACAAATTAATTCATATTAGCAGGACCTGTTTTGTGCACACAATCTTTTTATTCTGAACCCCTTCTATTGTTTTTTTTTTCTTGGTGAAAGGAAGAATACTTGAGGAATTGATTTTTGAATTTATATATTATGACCATGATTGCATAAAGCATGCCCTGTTGTGGAAAAAGCTGAATATTTTATTACTGTAAAAAAAAAAAAGCATGTACGTGTGCTTTCAGACCTTAAAAATATCACATTACCCTCAAGACAGCAAAAAAATCTCACCGTTCCTCACGAACGGTCTTCTCCATGACCTGAGCCTGCCATACTCATAAACCTGGAGTCAGATAACAACACACCTTTAACTTCTGAGAATTAATTCAGTGCAATGCACTGGGAATTCCTGCTCTTAAGGTTCCTGATTCGTTTAAGTATTTAGCCTATTTTGACTTTTTCATTTAACCATTTCAGAAATCAGGGAACAAAACCATTCTGAGTTCAGAGTCACAGTCTAGTCAAAGAAATTGTTCCTGCTAGCTATCCTGATCTCACTATCCCTGCCCTATAAATCTTTTAGATTTATATCTAGGGGGTTTCCTCTGACCACACAACCTTCTCACAAGACACATTTGAGTTCCCCAGAGATTTTCAGCCATAGTCTCACACTTTACATGCTTCTCCATTAGTATCTAGTGAGGCCTTTTGTTTGGTTTCCTTGAAATCTCATCCACCTTCATTTCACAAACACTCAGGGGTAGACAACCTTGGCTCTTTTATGAGTCGTGGACTTCAACTCCCAGAATTCCTGAGCCAGCACGGCTCAGCTTGGAAACCTCTCCGTTTCCCCTCAGCATGGCTGGCTCAGGAATTCTGGGAGTTGAAGTCCACGAGTCATAAAAGAGCCAAGGTTGCCTACCCCTGGCCTAACTTACTACCAACCCATAGATGTTACCTCTGGGCATACCAGAAAATAATGGGGTTCATTAATCATACAACATTGCTATGAACACATTTTGGGCTTACACACACAAACACACATGCAAACGTGCATAGGCACACATACATGGATAACAGTTTTGCTTCAGAAATCTAACTCAAAATCTTCAGATGTGTTAAGCATAACAACATCACATTTTTAAATCTCTGTTACATTTGTTCATTTCATAGATGCTTGTATATACTATTTTCCTTTAAAACTCCTTTGGTTAATATGTAGGTCAAAAATAATGATGGAAAATAATTCTATCAAAAGCTAATTTCAGTATTACAGTAGGCCAATTACTAGCAGTAAACTCAGTTTTTCTCTAGCCAAAGTTTTTTAAAAGGTACCCCAATAAAAGGTGCATGAAAATTATGGTAACTGTGTTGTAAAACAGAGCTGACAGTGCAATAACTTGTTTGTTTGTTTATTTTATCATATTCATAAAGTTGCCCATCACACAAAACCACAAATTTGCCTTTCTGAAGACTGTGGTAATGAGATGTATGTTTCAAATAAACAAGCAGGTTACTTACATGAAAAAAAAAGTTCTGGAGAAATTGATGTTATCTGTTCTATAGGAAAAGATGCATAGGTCTTCCATAAGGCGGAAGCAGTGGTGGGATTCAACCGGTTCGCACCAGTTTGGCAGAACTGGTAGCTAATTTTGGGTTGAATTCGGCGAACCAGCTGAATCTCACCACTGGATGGCAGCCACTGAAGCCCTAGGTCTTTTTCGCAAGGCCCGGAACAGCCCTCCAGAAGTGTATGGATGCCGCTTCTGGAAGTCCATTCTGGGCCACGGAGGACCAGGCCCAGAATGGACTTCCGGAAGCGGTGTCCATGCAGAGAACTGGTTATTCACATATTTGAATCCCACCGCTGGGCGGAAGGCATAAATGGATACATATTCTTTTTCTATTATTCGGATTTGTTATCATGCAGAAAAAAACCCAGATGAAATATTGATCTATTAGCATGAATTGTACACTCAACAGGATGTGTAACAATCTGCACATGCTTATATACTATTTTTTTCTAAGTTTGTTCCTCCTTAAATTCATGGAGAAAGCAAAGCAAAACAATGATTACAAAATACACAAAGATTCATACAACTGGCAACCCTCTTGTCAAAAGATAACCCACCAATCTTAGGATATGTCATAAGAACAATCCTGTTCTTCCAGTCAAATGGAAAAGGAATATATCACTTCTGAATACATGGGTGGGACTCAGTTTTTTATTCTTTTTAATGGGTAACAAATGGTGCAAATACTGTATTAGTATTTTAATTATTTCCAAAATTAAAAGTTGAGAACATAGTGCTCTCCAGATGTGCAAAGACCCCAGTGTCAGCTGAAGAAATATAACAACTGAAGCTTGACATATTTGAAAGGTCGGGAAACAAATTTGCTCTCTGAGAAATAGTATAGTATAGTATAGTATAGTATAGTATAGTATAGTATAGTATAGTATAGTATAGTATAGTATAGTATAGTATAGTATAGTATAGTATAGTATAATTAATATAATAATTATTATATATATTATTTCTCAGAGATGGACATTGTTTTAGATATTGTATTCAACGGTTTTTAGTGTGAGGGAAAATATGGGCTGGGGGAAGGGTTCTCATCACACAAATGGACAGAACCGGTTTAAGATGATTCTTGAGGGTTTATTTTATTTAGTCTATCACTGACATGTCAAACTCGCGACGTTACATGACGTCGCATAACGTATCGGGACTGTTTTGCCATTGCTGGCAACGGGGTGGGTGTGGCTTCTGTGTGATGCGTCTGGCCCGTGGGCTGGCAGTTTGACACCCCTGATCTATCATATGCCTACTTAAGGCTTACTCTCTCTCCCTCTCTCTCCCTCTCCCTCTTCTTCTCCCCCCCTCCTGTTTCCCATCTGGATGGAGGAAATGTGGAATTTCCAGAAATCATGAATAGAGAACATTTTGAGGACCACCCTACTGAAACCCTAAGCATGTTGAGTGCATTGTCACATTTAGTGTGCAAATTCCAGGATCATGCCCATAGGTCACACCAAACCATCTCAAGTATTTGCAGGTTGTGCTTTTATTACTTTCTCATTGATGAGGAAATGTGCCATCACTAGACGTCTACCAACTAGTCAACACTCTTTGATCATATCCCCCTCAGCAAGTGTGTGATGGAAGTTGAATCCACATCTCTTATTTGTAGAGCACCTTCCAAGAAGCTGAATTCGCATTTCATTCTTCATTGCATTGTCATTCATCCCAGAATGACAGATGACCCTGGTACATTTTGCTGCTGATTTACCATGGCATTCATAATTCATATAAGCATCTAGTATTCATCTGGACTATTCTATCCAATCAACAGAATCTGTGTCAATGTTCAGATTAAGAGAGAACCATCCAAGGATAGATAGGAGAAACTAATCCATAAATAAACATTATATGTTTGGGCCATCATGTCTGGGCTGGGAAGCTAAACAGGATCATGCTCGTTTCACATTTGAATAAGAGACCACAAGGGTTTATGGGAGTAAAATGGGAAACCAGTGAATTTACTGGAAAAAGGCAATGATAACCTATTTCTCTGCTAGGAAAACTGCATGGATGTGTCATTAAGGTCATTTCACCCATGAATCCCTTCAGTAAAAAAAAAAAAAAGAGGAATGTATATCAGTTATAGGGTATCCCGTTCATATCTGGCATAGACACTGTGAATATAATCTCAAACATTTTGTATGGAACTGGCAGGAAATGGATGAGTTTACTAAAACTAAGACCAACTTTATGCATGGTTTGCTGTGCACATTGTCATGAGGCAAAATAAAAGAGGATTTAGGAAATGAATTAAGAGTTTTTATGCATATGCATAAATAAGTCCTTTACATAGCCAACTAACTGAATCTCCTCTCTTACGGAAGACTGACCGAATCAACAATACCAATTCTTATGCTTTCATGAACTCTTTCTTATGCAAAATGTTTTGTGGATTTGAAGGAGGATGATTCAAATGGAATCCAGCATCACTCCTATTCTAGATTCCATGTAGAAAAAAATAAGGCCAGCCCAGGTGCCAAAATTCTCAGTATTTCATCAGTTTGGAATCTAATCTTCCTAGCTCCTTTCTTATTTGTAAATGGATAGTGTCCCTGAAGTAAAGCTTGCCTTCTGGTGGTTTTTATACAGAATACAGAATAACAGAGCTGGAAGGGACCTTGGAGGTTTTCTAGTCCAACCCCCTGCTCAAGCAGAAAACCTTTACTATTCTGGACAAATGGCTGTCCAATCTCTTCTTAAAAACCTCCAGTGATGGAGCAGCCACAACATCTGGTGGCAAGCTGTTTCACTGATTGATTGTTCTTGCTGTGAGGAAATCTCTCCTTAGTTCTAGGTTGCTTCTTTCTTTGAATAAAGGTTCAGTTCCATCAATGGATGGAAATGATCCATTCATAAATGATTAGTAAACGATGCATTAGTAAATAATCATAGTCTTCCATCCATTAATGGAAACATCCATTTATGGATCATTTCAATATGGAAGTGGATTGCTATTGCTTCCTTTTGGATTGTTTCTTAATGTAGCCTACAGATCTAGTACCGTATATTCTGGAATCTGCCATCCAAACACTAACCAGATTTGTCACTGCTTAAGCCTGACAACTGTTTTGTCAAATATATCATGTGGCACTGATGAGACACCATGAGTTATCAAATGCATGAACCTCAGGCAGGCTGTACAAATCAGTCTGATCCTCAGAAACCTAGCTGCCAGAGGTAAAGATATGACTGGAAGACTTCTCAAAAATATTTTCACTTGTCTCCTTTCTTCATATTGCTGTTTCCACCACACTGGAAACATGTTAGATCTTCAAATACTGAGTAATTAGGCCAGAAAAGTAAATATGATTTTTGTGTTTAATTGTGTAATCCATGGATTGACTTTAGGACCTTGTTCTCAAGTTCTGATAGAACTCTTGACAGCAATTCAATTGTTTTAATTGAATTTAAGAGAAGAAGAGTTCATTGATGGATATCACAACTTTTGAATTTTAGACAGGGGACTTCATTCTAAAATAACAGCTAAGTCAAAAACTGTCTGCTTCAACCTGTCGGCTTTCTGTGCAGCCCTGAACTCAATAGAGACGTTTATTAAGTCAAACATCTGGTTTATATCATATTTACATCAACATTATTGATGCATGCAACTCAGGAAAAAATGATGGGTTTTTTTTTCATATCTCCAGTGTTCCTTTTTTGCAAGAAAATTCAAGACAAAGCATCAACGATGTAAAAAACAATTTCTGAAACTTTATTGTGATTTCTTTTCCAAAGTACATTTAGTAAATGATCGTAGCCTTAAAATCATCAGTTAAAAAATATGGTTGAAAGAAGTCCACATAGTAATTTAAGCAAAGTTTAGTTCCAATACAGGCTTTTGAAGTCACAGAATATAAATATATACACAGTTATATGAATGCAATAAACTTGCAGTTACATTAAGTTATATATATATATATGTATATCTATATATTGTAAATAAATAGAAGGGTTTTTGATTTGACAGGCATGAGAGGCATACTGCTTTACATTTAAATTGATTAATAAAATAAAACAAGGAATGTAGTACAGTTTGCAAGTACAGTCATTAAAAAAAAAGTTCATAGAACTGTTACAAAGTTCTGTTTGATAGAGGTTGAGTCTTGGCATTCATCAGTTTGGCAAATAAATCCAGAAACACACTAGCCCAAATACAATTGTTGTGTTGTGCTAGTCCATTGGTTCACATTGGTTTCATAAAAGGGACATTAGAAACCATTTTTTTGTTTTAACTGGAAGCGATTCTCATAAATGAAAGGCAACTGGGTATAATCAATGCTTTGCAAAACTGATGTTCGTTTTTTTTTTTTTTTCAACACTATCACCCCGAAGCAGTATTTTACTTCGGTACAACAGAGTGGATAATATAGCATAGACAAAACTTAGATAAATGCATAGAGTTTTTCTTCCTTTAAATCTAAACTAGTTATAATGATAAATACAGAGCAACGAGACTGAGATATAAGTTATATCACAATTTTGCAGCTTTTCTTTTATATAAGAATAAGTTTCTAAAAATGTGTTTCATTAAACAGCATCGTGAACATAAGCATCCCTACAGTATTCTTGGTCAAGGAAGGACTAAAATCTCCTATTGCATGGATGGCTACTACGTGTGTAGGGTTGTTGTTTTTTTTAATCATTTCATTATTACCTTACAGTGTCCATATCATACACATATTACAGGAATAATTTAAGAGCACAGAGCCTACCACTATTAAGGAATAATCACTGGACACATTTGCATTGTGTGCTAATCGGCGAATGCTAACCTTTATTTTTTTCTTTTTTTTAATGAAATATTACCACTACATCCAAATTAGATGTCATGAGTAAGTGCCAAGAGCAACTGAGGCTAAAATGCAATAAAATATACCCTTGGGACTAAGCTTCTTTTAACTCAGTGGGACATCTTGTAGGTGTTCATTGTCTCTTCTCCCTTCTGGGAAGATTGATTAAGCAGGTAGAGTAATATATCACTAGCTCACTCCATCAAAGTCATCTCCTAGTGGACTGAATTCCTTTTATTCTGTCTTTCTACCAGATTTGCAGTCTTTGGATGCCTATGTGGGTCTTCTTTACTATCAGAACATGTATGAGCAGAGAAGGCTAAGAACTTTTTTTTCCATGGAATTCCAGAAAGTTCTTTTCCATATGCTTTCTCTTCCCAAGATTCCAAGACTTGCAAAAAAAAATGTACCTTTGTCAATATAATTCTCGTCCCTTATCAAACCCTCCTACCTATGGCCCAACTACTTGCAACCATCTAGATTGGATAACTGCCTAGAAAGGACTGGGGTGAACTCACAAAATGTTCCCCAAAACTGGTGTTTGGGACATTTATATTTTTTCAATCTTAAGCAAAAAAAAAAAAGCAAAATCTTTTTTTTTTTTAATCCAGCAGTTAACTCATGTCTACATTTTAGGTGATCTCTAGGTTAAAGCACATTCTTAAAGTCTCAGGCAATAGCACAGGATCGTAGTCTGTTGCACTTTTAACTGCATATTCCACCCCGTGAAGATAACTTCCAGTTCCCATATGGCAAGGCTCTTTCTTTCTTTTATTTCTCTGATGAGCACCAAAGGAGCAAAAATTCTGCAAGAAGTCCTCAACTTACGACTGTAATGGAGAACAGAATTTCAATTGTAAAACATTGGGTTCATAACCGAAGCAGTGCATGACCAGACTTGATTTTATTACCATACTAGCTGTACCCGGCCACGCATTGCTGTGGCTCAGTCTGGTTAAACGTAAAAGAAGTGTGTCGCTTTTACGTCCAACAGATGGTGCTGTTTTTCAAAAAAAACATGTTTTTACCTGTCACAGGTGTGACATCTATATAATAGTAGGTATATAGAAACATGCGCGTATTCGAATGCAACGTTGTGTCAAAATTTCAAAGCAATCGGTGAAGAACGTTCGGAGATTTAAGATTTTGAACAAATGAACATTTACATTTTTATTTATATAGATATAGATTTACAAAGGTAGTAAAGTCAGTCAATGCAGTCTTAAAGCAAAGCACGTAGTTGTTAAGCAAAACTCGGGATCATTAAACAATTCCAGCATACCCAATGGGCATGTTCTACTGGAAAACGGGGGAAAAAAATCAAGATCACATGACTGCACAACACCGCAACCAGTTGTAAATGCCAGCCAGTTGCCAAGCTCCCCAAAATGTGGTCCCATGACCTCGGGGGTGGGCAGTCCTAATTTCAAGGATGGGTTGTAAGTACCTTTTTCAAGATCTGTCGTAAATTGAGGACTTCCTGTAGCTTCACATTCTCCTTACTAGTTTTGTAGCCCAGGATATCAATTTATATAAGAGAACTTTCAAAAATAATTTCAAACAGTTGTCTTTGGAGTAGTACAATAGTGACTCAGGTTGCATAATAATTCACAGTGTCGGCTTTAACCTGAGTAAAAATAACTCCTCAGCTTTTTTCAATGAGCACACAATTTTCTTCGGGGTGAACTTCTTAGCATCTCCCTCAGCCATACTGAAGCTAAACCAGCCTCCTGTATGGATCAGCTCCCAAGCCAAATTCCTTCGGGCCAAATTGATCCCAAGGGAAAAGGACTTCATCCTTCGCTTGACCTGGGGGTAAGCCCCAAATTAACACAATTCTCTTTGGAAGGCAAGTTCTCAAGAAAAGTAACCAGGAGAAGGAGGAATTGGTGGTGGCAATGTTAGGGCTGTCTGAGATGCAGAAGCTACAGTCCTTGTGATCTTCTCTTCGCCACAGAAACAAAAGTCTGTGGAGATTCTCAATCATCTTGGTCATGACTGGCCCAATTGCTTTTGCTTCTCATCCAAGAAGCTTCTTCAGTTCTAACCTTCTATTCCCCACCATTCAAGTCAGAACAGAAGAAGCTTCTTGGATGAGAAGCAAAACATTTTCAAGGAAAAAACAAGCAAACAATTGCCTTTTGAAAAGCACCTTGGGGACACAGAAACAAAAGCGTTTGGGGTCTCAAGTTCTCTAAATGATTTGAAAAACACCACAAACCTAGGGATGATGTTTCTGCTGCAGCTTCACAGCAACACCTATGCTATCCTTCCATACCTAGTTGGATATTTAGATCTTTTTACCATCAGATCGTGAACCATGGATGGCCTCTTCTAGACCATCAGGTGGGAACAGAGAGTAGGGTTAGAGTAAGGAGAGAAGCAATCTAGAACTAAGGAGAAACTTTCTGACAGTTAGAACAATTAACCAGTGGAACAACCTGCCTCCAGAAGCGGTGAATGCTCCAACACTAGAAGTTTTTAAGAAGAGACTGGACAGCCATCTGTCCGAAATGGTGTAGGGTTTCCTGCCTGCCTGAGCAGGGGTTGGACTCGATGACCTCCAAGGTCCCTTCCAACTTTATTATTATTATTACTAGTTAGAGGGGGGGGGAAGAAGGAACTGACCATTCCTCCAGAAACATTTTTGTAATAAATGCTGCTCTAAAGTGAAATAAAATGCTAGTCTCCATTTAATTTACCATCTGAGGGCCATTTTGGAGTCCTTCCAAAATAAATAGGTTTGAGGTTTTGCTGTTGATTTATCTGTCTTTTGTGTTACTGGACAGTCTTAACTTTAGGGTAACTGCCGTTTTCAGGCAAATACAGTAACTCTTAAAATGAGGATATTATTAGCCTCTTACTTTGAAGTTACTACATTTGTTATCTACTTGAGAAAAGAGACTGGCACTCTAAATATTTTGCAAAAAGGAGGTTTTCCCACCCCGCCCCCAACATTACTCCAACCCTGTGTATGTATGTATGTTTGTGTGTGTGTTTTTGTATGTGTAAATTTGTCCATGGCTACAAAACTGGGAGGATATAGTTAAAGATTAAAGGCTTGCTTTGCATTCTATTATAGGTTGGACTCAAAACAATAGCATCTGTTTTCAAATGTACTATTCTCCATAAACTATTATCTGTCCCATCAAAGACAAAGTCCTATCTGTGACTAGGAAAACAGAACTACCTTAAATTGTTTTCAACTCACTGATCACAGCTCACTTGCAACTATCATTTGTAATTTTTTTCCAACAGATTACTGCTATCTTACATTTGCAGCATACTAATCACAAATACCCAAGGAGAAAGGAAATTCAAAGAAAGACAAACAGTTTAAGGGCTTTCCACCTATTTCTCTGACTTCTGCATCCTGAACTTCCCTTAAAAAGTAGTATTCTGCTATTTCACTGCTATAACAAATGTAAATATATATATATTACACCAGAGTTAATATCTGAAGACATTATGAAAGACGTTTTTTAAAAAATTGCATTTAGCAATTTGAAATCGATTCCGCAGGGTTCATTCCTCCTGGTAACAATGCTAGATATTTTTACCTTATTTGGAGAGAAAGATTTACAAGGCAGAGCTGTTTTCTGTTTTGCAAGACATCTGAACTGTCTGGAAACAAATGGAAATAAACCTCCTAGGTTTAACCAGAACTAGATGTAAGCCTCAAATGCTAACTGAAGTTGAAGAAGCTCTCTTGACTTTTGAACCAATTTGTGGTTGATTATGATGTTTTTTTTTCCCCTACGTATTCCTAATGCCTCAAGAAATTCAATTATGACTGGTCTCCGAGTACAACTGATTTGTTACGGGCAATTCTAGGGATGAATCAAAAGCTAAAGCTGGTGTTGATCTGACCTAGCTCTGAAGAAAAAAACTTTTTTTCCCCAGTCCAACATAACTCCCCCCACCCAGCACTTCATACTCTCCATAGAATAAGTCTTCATCACTCATAGTGTGGTTTTATTTTTCCCCTAAAGCAATTTTTTACACCTCGGAACAAACCATACAGTAAGGAACTGCACTGAAAATCTACAAAGGGGTGAGTCCAGATAGAAGAATTCAAGAGTAAGAAGGGTAATCTGATGCTGTTGTCTCTGCTTTAAAAAAAAATTGCATGTATTAGATACTGTTCTTGACAATCTCTTTTGTCAATTTCATCAGTATTCAGACTGAAGTGAGAAAATTATCAACACACCTTTACGCTAATCAACACACTTTATACTCTCACTGCTCCCTCCCTCCCTTCCATGAAAACTAACTGTATTGTTACATATATTACATTAAATATACAATTCATTCATCTGTTTTATTCTACCTAGTAAACCACTTTGACAGTTACAAAAGAAACATATATATTTATAAGTGCTGTAACGAAATCAATGCTACTCCTGCTGTGTGGAACACAGTTACACTGTAGATTACACAAGCATCTTGCCATTTGCTTAGACCACTTGATTTCATCCACTGCCTCCATTCTTTTTTTTCTTTTTCTTTTTTTTTGTAAATCATTTCATTATTTTATGTGTTACTTCAATGTATATTTATCATGCTTATACACCACCTGAATTAGGAACTGATTCCTGGTGGTTTGAACTGCTGGTGTTGTCATTTTATTGCTTTCAGTTGGCTGTCTTTATAGACAGCTGCATTTTTTTGTTTTTGTTTTTTTGTTTTTAATGAAAACTCTTATAAAAGTGTAAAAAAAATCCATCTATCCATCAATAATAAAGTAAGCCTCAAAATGGAACATTGCTTAGTTTCTTGATGCAAAGGGAGAGGAATTATCATGCAGGGCTAACACATACCAAATCTCTTTGGAAAGTAGACTATTAAGATATTTGCTGAGCTTTCTTGAAAAAAAAAATCATAAAAATCATAGAATTATAGAGGTGGAGGAGACCTTACAGGTCACTTGATCCAGTTCACTGCTCAATGCAGGCTCCACTAGGACAGGGGTCTTCAATCTTGGCCCTTTTATGACTTGTGGACTTCAACTCCCAGAATTCATCAGCCAGCAATGCTGGCTGAGGAATTCTGGGAATTGAAGTCCACAAATCATAAAAGGGCCAAGGTTGAAGACCCTTGCACTAGGACATCTATGACAATTGATAGCCAGCCTCTGTTTGAAGAACTCTTATGAGAAAACTCAACTTGTTCTACTACTTACACTATCAAGAAGTCGTTTTGATGTACACCCTGAACCACATTTATTGTAGTTTTAACTCATTTGTCTAGCCCACTAGGGAAATAGAGAATAACTCCATTCTTCCTTCAATGTGCCAGTTATTTAAGGATACTGCTATATATACTCCTCTCAGTTGGCTTTCCTGGAGACTAAATACACCATTGATCTTTAACTGTTATCCACTGAGTTTAATTTCAAAACCTTTTGCCATCTTGGTAGGCTTCCTCTGAATAGATCTTACTCTTTCCTTTTTGAACCACGACACCAACAGAATATACTACCATCACACTATGACTACTGGTCCATTTTTCAGAAGGCTTTATCAATTTACCTGATAAAATGTAGGGTGAAATTCTCTGATCCCTTCTTTGGAAATAGCCCTCAGTTTGCATAGAAGATTGCAGAGTTAAATAACTGATCATTCACTTATTTGTCATCTTTTGTCTTTTTCTTTCTCTCTTTTTTTTAAAACTGGCAGCTAAAATAAATACAGGAGTGGGGAAAAGTGCTGAAAAACAGCCCAGTATGTCACCTAAGAGAGAGGTCCCCAACCTTTGGGGTACCAGGGACCGGTTCCGTGGAGAGAGGTTTTTCCGCACACTGGAAAGTGTGTGGTTTTGTGTGCTGCCTGCATCCTGTGGATGGGGCTTTGCTTGTTTGTGTGGAATGGTTGCTGGCATGCCGCAGCCCGGTACTGGTCCACGGACCGGGGTTTGAAGACCCCTGACCCTAAGAAGTGACTGAATGGAGAGCTGTGTTACATGTTCAAAAAAATTCGCAAGATTACTTCACACTGCTCGCTTCAAATCCCTATTATGAATTACCTGAACAAGTTGCAGAAGCTGACACAACTTGACACAAGTAAGAGTCAACCAAGCCAAACGTGGTGTGAGTGTATAGATTTATCTGCTAGAAGATATGGTTGTGTACCACACAAAGTTGCCTCTGTGACATGGAGGGCTATAAAAAAAAATGATTCATAGATAATAATAAATAAATAAATCAGAAATTTGTTTGGTGCCTTAATTCATACCAAGGATGGACAGTTTCAATCAGAAACAATGTCCCAATTCACTTAACTTACTCTTAAAGTCTGCTTTAAAAATCTTCCAGAGAACCCCTAAGCTCAAATTATGTTTTCTTCTTTAGAGACGCATTATTACCGTGATAATGGTCTGGTTATTTAAAATGTATATATCTGACCACCTGTGAAATGTTCCATTGCATGCAACTCTATCTCCATAAGTTTGCATTTTGTGGGAAAGTTCTAATCAAGGCATGAGAACACTTCACAAGCATAACCGTATTATTATCCAAGCCAGTTGACTTCAGTTATCTTATCAAGGTTGTTTTTTTTAACGAAGCTTGAATTCCAAGCCCAGAATGAAAATAAACCCAGAACAATGCAGGCAAGTGGGTGGATATCGTGAAGTTGACAAGGTAAACAGAACAACCTATCTTGGCATTGCAAGCAGCTGCATTTGAAAGTCAGAGGGATTTTTCTCCTATGGACAGGACCTCCCCTGCTTGCAAGTGGCAGGAATAGCAACTTAATTGATATTCAGAGAGTTTGAGTGCCTCCCCCCACAGATTTTAAGGCTGTGAGATATCAAAACACTGGGATTTTTCTACATTCACCATAAAGGCAAACTGAATGTTCTTAACCAAGAAAACTTTGTATGTTTTCTTATGTAAACTGCCAAAAGTTTACACAAATCAATGTACGTCTTTAAACTACAGAATGGGTTGTCTATTGAGTAGACAATGCAGTCACCATCTAGATGGTGTCTAATTGATTTCTGAATGTTGGCCAAGAGAGCATAGAAATTTTTCATATGCAGAATTACTATATCTGTATCTTCCATATTTTCACACGTTAGGATCCTTCTGTATTCTAAGTATTCATGGACATTATCTATTCTGTGGACGCAACTTGAAACAGATCAGTTTCAGAATCCAAACTGTGCCCCCCCCCCAGATTTAGGGATGGAGTTAAAATTGGTTATTACCTAATTTTGATACTGTAACAATTGCGACATCTCAAGTCAAAAGGGCTTTGTTTATGAGATACGAGATTCTGCAGGATTTCCAAAGCTTTAGAAAAAGATTTGGAGCTTCACGGCAGTGACTCCATGGTGACAGACTATGAATTAGGCCTTCTCTGCCAATGACTTGTAATGGGTCTTAGACAAGTAAAAGAAGCCACAGGGAGAGCCAATTTCTGTCATTCAAGCCAGAATGAAACCCAAAATTTAGGGTGTGTGGTCCATTTTAGATGCTGTAAGAGTAGAAGCTCTACAGCTGGCAATAAAGGAGCCATGGAGACTTCTGAATCAGGCAAAACCTGATCTGAAATGCTGAATTGGTCCAAACTAATTCAGTTCAAATTCCTAATTTGATAAGTCCGTCCAGTTTAATTTGAATTTTCAAACTGAATTACCAGACTGACTCCATTTGGACACATCTGATTAGACAATTTGAACTGACTTGGTGCTGATGTTATTGGGAGAATTGACTTGATCCATTGATTTGACCAAACTCTCTTCAAACCAAATCTCCAGAGCCTAAAAGCAGCAGCATTATAACAAAATGTCTGCTCTTTCTTCTCCTATATCAATGATGGTCATGCTATAAATCACTGCCTCTACAATTTCACAGAATTTCATTCATCATTCCTGCACACAGGCAATGTAAGTATTTCTAAAAATGAGAACATATCTACACAGGCGGAGGATCCCAGAAAACTGGTCCCAAAATCAAAATACTTACAAAGGGCCATCACTAGGGTCTTAATCAATTATGAAACAGGGAAGTATTTATTTCAAAAATGTTTATTGATTGTAGACTGGAACTAGTAGTTCCACCCCTACATTTAAAATTATCTATTAAGCAATTAAGCTGAAATTCTCTTGAGTAATTTTTCTTAGTACAATAGAGTGTTAATCCTTTTAAAAGTGGATGGAATTTAAGATTTTGTCTCCCTTCTGATCTATTCTTCTGGTAAGAGTAGCTGCAACAACTTAAGCATATGCTAGGAATTATTAATAATTACAACTGTAATTCATCGGTCTATGGAGGGGATGGCTAATGCAATTATTAAATTGTTTGTTGGCCCACAAACTAGGATATGTACACAGGATGACTTTCAGTATATGCAGCACTTCTTAATCATAATGCACGCAGACACACAACAATGTATAAACTCAGCAATCAGTGTTGCTTGCAATTATTTTTTTGTTTCCATTTTTCAATTGATTTTTTTTAAAGAACCCATTTAGACCAAAGATGACTTTCATCCCTGGGGGTAGATATATCCTGCCAGATTCTACTTTCCAATTTTTGTTAGCAACGATTATGACTTTCTCTTACCTGCAACTTGTTACAACATACTGTACATTCTTTGACAATAGTCTCATACATTTGTGCCCCTTAGAATGATCCTAAGGCACAAATTACCTATGCCAGTAGGTTAGCAGGAATCTGCCAAACCGAATCAACATTTTCAAGGACTTCCAAAGAAGTAAATGTTGGAATAAAAAAAGGACCTCCTGGCCTTTCACCTTCAACCTTTCCATTTTCAGACAATATCTTAAAAAAAAAAAAAAACTTGGTTTGATTGGCTTCACACATAAAGCTCTGTAATCATCTTGCAGTTACTGCTGCTCTTCTAATCTTTCTTACCTAGCAGCTGTAATACTGGGGACAACAGACATGTCCCTGTGACTTTTCCCTAACACCAACACAAAACACTACTTAAGGTAATTAAGAAGGGGCTGATACATTGCCGTCCTTCAGTCTATTTTGGGCTGGTTATTTGGAGTTTTGAGAATGCATACTTGGAAGGACACCCCATTCCATTGACTAAAATATACAGGCTTTACATAAAGCAATCTGCCATCCTTTCTACCTCTCCCAACATAGTTTGCCTTTAATCATACCTTCCTGGCAGGTGGGCACTCTTTTAAACAAAGTGCTGATTGGCACCCACCTATCACTTTTTTATTATTATTATTTTCTAAGCAGCCTAGAAGCATATTTGAAATGGAAATTAATTACAGAGTCTAACTCTTTTTGGTCTGAAGCATGGAGGAGGAGGAGGAGGAGGAGGAGGAGGAGGAGNAGAAGAAGAAGAAGAAGAAGAAGAAGAAGAAGAAGAAGAAGAAGAAGAAGAAGAAGAAGAAGAAGAAGAAGAAGAAGAAGAAGAAGAAGAAGAAGAAGAAGAAGAAGAAGAAGAAGAAGAAGAAGAAGAAGAAGAAGAAGAAGAAGAAGAAGAAGAAGAAGAAGAAGAAGAAGAAGAAGAAGAAGAAGAAGAAGAAATATTTTGAGGGGAAGCAGTAATTCTGCTGAATGGTTCTCTAGATGTTGGACACTTTCATTCCAGGCAGAGTCTGTTATTGTCTGCAATTCAGATGAAACTCAACTCCAGAAAATGTTGTCCAGGAAATCCAACATGTACTAATCTGAGGTCCACTATATTCAACATTTATTACTGTCTGTATATCAAATTCCATTTGCTTTTCTTTTGCAAATAAAGGTTTGCCACCCTGTCTGCAATGCACTGAGAGGACAACTGAACCATTCTGTGGAGAAAATGAAAAAGTCCTTTCTCACAAAACATTACAATTCCTTTTGTGATAAAAAGCCTCCCTACAGCTGCAAGGGGGAGAAAAATATGATCTGATTTGCTAAAAGGATAAATAAACATGTATCGTCCACACATTTGATTTTATTGCATCCCTTAGTTAATTTAATTTAGTCCCTGTTAAACCTTTTTTTTTAATGAAACAATGAGGTCCAAATGCATTAGAAACTTGAGAACTGGCTCTTGGCACGAGTGATGTAAAAATATGGAAGAAGCATTCAAATGCTAAAGAGATTGCTCAGCTGGGAATGAGGAGAAAGAGATAAAAAGAAACCCCTCTCATATACCTCAAAGTTTGTCATCTCCCATACTCCATGTAATGGACTTTCTGGGTTACTTATTTAAATATTTAAAGTTCATCTGCTGCCTGTGAGGATTTCAACATGGCTTACAAGCCATAAAAGGCATATGCACGCAGCAAAATGAAAGCGAAATAAAGAACCCAAATGGAAATGACCATCATACAAGAGCAGAAAAGAATGGGTTTTCACAAAGGCCTGACCAGGATGTGGCTTTCAAATCAGAAAATGTGTCCATTAAAAGCCTTCACAAACATTGCCTTCTGGTGCTTTGGTGCCTTTCAAGGACAGGATATTCCAATGGTAGGTGACAACAGTAGGGGGGTTTAGCATTTCATTTTAAAAGATGCAAATTAGTCAAAAAAGAATATCCAGGTATTTAGCTCAATAACCCAATGCAGTAAACTATTTAGCTGCTTAGCTAAATGCACCAAAGCACCTGAAGGCAAGACAAGAAACAATGGTTGGAAACTAATCAAGGAGAGAAGCAACGTGAAATTAAGGAGAAACTTCCTGACAGTGAAAACAATTAACCAGTGGAACGACTTTCCTCCAGAAATTGTGGGCACTCCATCATTGGAGATTTTTTAAGAAGAGACTGGACAGTCAATTGTTTGAAATGGTATAGGGTCTCCTGCTTGAGCAGGGGGTTGGACTAGAAGATCTCCAAGGTCCTTTCTAGCTGTATTCTGGATGAATAGAATAGAGCTGGAAGGGACCTTTGAGGTCTTCTAGTCCAGCCCTCCACTCAAGCAGGAGAACCTATAGCATCTCAGACAAGTGGCTGTCTAGCCTCTTCTTAAAAATCTCCAGTGATGGAGCACCCATAATTTCTGAAGGCAAGCTGTTCCACTAGTTAATTGTCCTCACTGTCAGGAAGTTTCTCCTTAATTCTAGGTTGCTTCTCTCTTTGTTCAGTTTCCAATCACTGTTTCTCGTCTTGCCCTCTGATGCTTTGGTAAATAACGTGACCCCCTCTTCTTTGTGACAGCCCCTCAAGTACTGGAATACTGCTATCATGTCTCCCGTTTCTTCTTTTCTTTAGACTAGCCAAACCCAAGTCCTGTAGCTATTCTTCATATGTTTTAGTCTCCAGGCCTTTGATCATCTTAGTTGCTCTTCTCTGAATTTTTTCCAAAGTCTCAACATCTTTTTTGTGATATGGTGACCAAAATTGACTGCAGTATTCCAGGTGTGGTCTTTCTATTCTATTCTATTCTATTCTATTCTATTCTATTCTATTCTATTCTATTCCATTCCATTCCATTCCATTCCATTCCATTCCATTCCATTCTGTTTACATAGATTAGTAACAGTTACAGAACATTATAATGTTTAAATATAGCGCCATATGTATGCATCTTCCTTAATATTTTGCCTTTGAAGACATGAATACATAAAGATCAGTAGCAATTGCCAATTTTCCTGGCCTACCACTTATAGCATAGATTTACTGCTACACCCTTAGGTGCAATTTTGTCCTAGTCCATTAATCCTCTCAATCCTCTCCAAATCCTCGGGACTTGTACGGAGTAATCCTCAATTGTTGTGCTGCAGGAACACAGGAAAATCTGCCTCTAGGCAGAAAATTACAGTAGGAAGTCTATTAAACTGGACTCTTACTATGTCCAGTCCGGTAGCTCCTGCTTGTCGCAGTCCTAACTCAGAGCTATGGTGTCAGAACAAATTATCATCTGAACGCTGATGCAAAATTAATTTGGTGCCTCCCAAAGCCTTGCTGATTCAGTTCCCAGATGATGGCCAAACTTGATAGATTTAAAGAGTATTTGGAGATGGAATCAACACTATGTGAAGTGTGACTTCATTCCTTTATATGTGTCAGGTTTCCACTCCCATTGGGACTTTCTATCATTTGAGAACAAGCATGTAACCCTACAATGTATAGTTGGATTTGTGCAAGAGATTTCTGTTTCTCTGTGGTATATATGGATCAGGGTTTCTTCACTCATCTGATATGTCCTTTCTTCCTTATGCACCTTGTCTCTCTCTCTCCGCAAAATATACAAAACACTAAATAACCCTATCAAGTTCAGTTTCACCTTTCTTATTTTCAGTAATTCTGTAGTGAGCGTGCCTTACAACTGCCAGCTCTGTTTTTGTTTTTTTGTTTTTCCTTCCTGGAAGGATTGAACAAATAAAACTGGCAAATCGTGGTTTCTATTTCAGGGCCATTAAATATTAATTGTTAAGCTCGAAAGGGTGTGTGGCTGCTGGCTTGTTTTGTTGTGTTTTTAACTGTAGGACATTATCCTTTCAAAATCCTTCAAACTGAAGAAAATGTGTTTACTCCCAGGAGCAACTAACAACACTTTTGTCTGTGGCCATGGTTCGACATAGTGTCTGGTTCACAAATACCTCTTCAATATTTGATGGCATGGGCTAGGTTTGCCTTAAGAATAATTCTGGGTGTGCACAGCTTTCCCCTTGTTGTAGAAGAACTACACTCCCTGCAAACCACTATACAACTCAAGAATACAGCTTCTTTCAAGGCAGTATTGTATATCTGGCTCCCTCCGGGTGCACGGATATTCGGCCTTCCAGAAACAATTGTTTGGAGGGTTTTTACACAACCTGCACTCTAAAGTACATTACATTAAAGTAATCTCCCTCCAGCAGAGCTGGGTGCCATTAAAATGATAATGGGGCCCCAAAGAGATTTGTGTGTGTGTGTGTGTGAGAGAGAGAGAGAGAGAATAAGGGAGAGGAAAGTTTCTTTGTAAACCACAAAGTGACCATGTTTTACATTAAATTGCACAGGGGCTTTATGTCAACAGCTGTCATTGTGTTCAACTGCTGTACTTCAGAATAAGCAAGGAACATAGTAATCCCAATCAGCCTTCCCATGAAGCCTGTAATGATGAAAGGAAACAAATTTTGACGCAGCCAATTGCCTTTTAATGGACAGAAGTATTCCTAACTTCTGTGAATGTAGCTAAGGACACCTGGAATTGTGAGCCCTAATATTCCACATGTCAATGTTCTTTAACATAGCATCTCCTGTGAAATTGCAAACAAATAGTCTCTTACCTTGTTGAGACTAGCAAACCAAGATCAATAGCACTTAGACTTACTATACCACCCCATAGTGCTTTACAGCACTCTCTAAGCGGTTTACAGAGTCAGCATATTGCCCCCAACAATCTAGGTCCTCATTTTACCGACCTTGGAAGGATGAAAGGCTGAGTAAACTTTGAGCCCATCAGGATTGAACTCCTGGCAGTCAGCAAAATTAGCCTGCAATACTGCCTTCTAACCATTGTGCCACCATGGCTCTTAATATCTTAAGAATGTGATGGATTGCATAGATAAAGGATTTGTAGAATGCAAGTCCACAATTTATCACAATATCCAATGGAGAAACATGCAAAAAAAAAAAAGGAACCACTGGATGGCAAGTACTATAATCACAATGGGGAAAATTCTTCTCTGACCCTTAAAATGTTCACAGATTGAAAATATAGAGTAATATTGGCAATTCTGTCAGTTGGAGATAGTTCCCTTCTCCAGGACAGGGTGGTAAAGAAAACATAGGACTTCAAATCCATAAATCCACTGTTGACCCAGTTGGGATTAATTTACAGTTTTCCAATTTATAAATGATAATCTGGTAAATTCTTTAAAAACCAAAGGCTTCTTTGCTAATTAACTACAGAAAGATTAGTTAAGGTCAATCTTGACTGTGTTCTTCAATTAGATATAAAAGACAGAGTGCAAGGGATACTTTTTTCCCCTGAAAACCTAGCAGTTTTTGATAGGAATACTGATCCTGTGGCACCCAAAATCTGACAATTGAAAATTAACTTATCTGAATGTTATCAGACAGATGTTTTAAAGTAGAGAGTAAGTGTGGTATCCCTCCAAGAATTATCCTACAAGTTACTTGATTGGGGTCTTAAGGTAAACCTTCTGGGGTGGCATGTTTGGATTACATTCTGCCATATTAAACCAGTTTATGCACAAAATGGCTGATGCGAAAGATTGATTTATCAGAAGACAAATTAGCACTTTAGCAATGTTTCATTAGAAGCTTTGTGGGGTCCATAGAAGTTCTCCTAATAAAGATGATGCTTAAAATCTACTGCTTTGCTCTGCAGCATGGCAGTTTTCAATTTAATATCAAAAGCAAAATGAATAAAGTCAGATGAGGCAGGAAGCCTAATAGGACACCAAAGGAGGATTCTAAGAGCATCCATGCTGCCTATCCTTGAGTTCCTCCTGTACTCCTTCAGGTGAAGAGGATGTGTTGCATTCTCTTACCCCTCCAATGTTGTCCACATATACTATAAGTATTTGCTAAAAATTTCATTTTTTAACCTCCTTATTTAACAATAGCGGCAAAGCTCTTTGACCAAACAAGCATTGAGAAACTAGAATCTTTACTTCAGTCTGCACCCTGTTTGGTGTAACATTAGAATCATAGGATTGTAAGACACTTTGGAGGTCTTTTAATTCAATCCTCTGTCCAAGGCATGAATATCTAAGCTTGTTTAAAAATCTCAAGGACTGGAGTCTAAAACATATAAGGAACGGTTGCTGGAATTGGGTATGTCTAGTTTAATGAAGAGAAGGATGAGGGATGACATGAAAACAGGGTTCCAATATCTCAGGGGCTGCCACAAAGAAGAGAGAGTCAAGCTATTCTCCAAAGCACTTGAGGGCAGGACAAGAAGCAATGGATGGAAACTAACCAAAGAGAGAAGCAACCTAGAACTAAGGACAAATTTCCTGACAGTCAGAACAATTAATCAGTGGAACAACCTGTCTCCAGAAGCTGTGAGTGCTCCAACACTTGAAGTTTTTAAGAAGAGACTGGACAGTCATTTGTCTGAAATGGTATAGGGTTTCCTGCTTGAGCAGGGGGTTGGACTAGATGACCACCAAGTTTCCTCCCAACTTTATTATTACTATTAAGATGACCTTCCATCATCATCATCATCATCATCATCATCATCATCATCATCATCACTACTATTACTACTACTACTACTACTATTATATACAGGCTGTTCTATTCCATTCAACTGTCATATTGAGAAAATGCCAATTTATTTCGTGTTTGGATTTTTCTTTCTAACGCCTCAACCAGTTGGTTTTGGTCCTATTTTGAGTACTATAGAGAATAAATCCATGCCGTATTCCCCGTAACAGCATTTCAAATATTGTAAAAATGCTATTATTTTTCCTTTTGGCCTCCTTGTCTTTAGGTTTTGCATAGCCAGTTGTTTCAATCCTTTAGCCACCAAGGTCCTCCTCGCTGCACTCTTTCTAAGGAGTCAGCATCTTTCTTAGATTGTGTCAATCAAAACTGGACACGGTATTCCAGGTGTGAATATCAGGGCAACATAGAGCAGAACTGTGTGAATATCAGGGCAACATAGAGCAGAACTGTTACCTCCCATGAACTCAATGTTACATCTCAGCTGATGGAGGTCAAGCCAGAATTCATTGACTTTTGCAGCTGTTATTTTATCTACCTTACATCTTCTATGAACATCCATGTTCAGACAAGATGGCTTCTTTACATATAACTTCAGTACAAAAGTTCTGATGAAAGCAAAGAGAATGAAGACACTACCTTATTCTCTTTCCTTCCTCTCTTTCATGCACGTGTCTATAGCATATTTTGAATCTACAGTGAATGGTGTTTATGTTTTCCATTGAGCATTAAGATGGCATTGATAAACATCCAGGGGAGATTAAATAAAATCGATGACATAGCAAGTCCAGATATACTCCAAAATGTTCATTTCTTTGTAGCTGTTTTCAACAATAAGAAACAATGACTTTTTGTGATTGCGACACATGTCAAAGCTTTTGAAAAACCTTAATTTGGTATTGAGTCTTACACACTTATCTTGGTATATAATTTTGCTACCATAGTGTTTGTCAAAACAATATGGTTTGATTTACATTGATTGAATGTTTGTTTCATGAATTTAAGCTACTGATTCTTACTTTTAAGGCTTAAATAGTCTAGGCAATTTAGATTATCTTTTTCCATGTCTCCCCTCGCCTCTCTATTTTCAGTATCTGAAGTCATAATCCACATTTTTGAGACAGTGTTAATGCTACAATAGATGCCTTCAAAAAAAAGTGTAAACCAAACCAGAATATGATTGGTTATAATGCAGAATGATATATCTATGTACCAATAACTTGTTCCACAAAGAAGAGTTGCGTTCACCATGATCATGGTTGGGTACAGAAAAGGTTAAATGTCTCCATACAATCCAATATTAACAGAAATCACCCCCTATATAGATACTCTTGTGGTGTAATGTTTAATTGATATCTAAGCATTTTTAGATGAGTGTGGAAACAGCAATAGCAATAGCACTTAGACTTATATACTGCTTCATAGTGCTTTACAGCACTCTCTAAACGGTTTACAGAGTCGGCCTATTGCCCCCAACAATCTGGGTCCTCATTTTACTGACCTTGGAAGGATGGAGGGCTGAGTCAACCTTGAGCTGAATTGAATTGCTGGCAGTGGGCAGAATTAGCCTGCAATACTTCCACCACAGCTCTTAGGAAATGTTATTTTGTGTTTGTTTATTAATGAAGTTTTTTTTTAAGTTCTAACTATATTATTGGTGTGATTTCTATATTACTATTACAATTACTATTGGTTTAAATCTAAAATTCAGATGACAGATATAGATAGATAGATAGATAGATAGATAGACAGACAGACAGACAGACAGACAGACAGACAGACAGATAGATATAGATGAAAGAAGGGAGAGGGATGGATCTATCTATCTATCTATCTATCTATCTATCTATCATCTCTTTCTCTCTCTCCTTCTCCCTCTCTCTCGCTTTTCCCATTAGTTACGAGAGGGCAACAAGGCCAGATAGAAAGAAAGAAAGAAAGAAAGAAAGAAAGAAAGAAAGAAAGAAAGAAAGAAAGAAAGAAAGAATATGAGCTAGGAACAATAAATTAACTCCTGTGACACACAGCCAAGTGAAAATATGAATCTCAGTAAATCCTGAGGAAATAAAATCAAACTGGTGCTTAAAATAACAGAAAAATGCAACCAAAAAGTCAAGTTGCTAGTTGTCATCAACAAACCCTTCATGGCATAGGGCTAGGTTATTTGTGGACCACCTATGTTCAGTTATTTCTGCCTCTCAAAAACTTTAGAATAAAATTCTAAAAGAAAAAAAATGTAGAACCATCTAAAAACATGTGATAAAATCAAGAACTGGCTTGAGGGGCAAACTGTATTATTATTTTTTTTTAATCTCCATGTGAGCACTCTCTACAAGAGGGTTGTGTGAAAAAAGTTGTGTAAAAAGCCTTATTTGCAAAATATCCTGTGGTTTCTCAAAGTGCCCTGAGCTTAAAATAGACCATTCTAGGTTACCTAAAATGGTTTCCTTGATTACAAGATTGCTCTCCAGAGACATATGGAATAGTTGGTCCTAAGCACCTTCCGAGTGCTAATGACCAGATGACTGCAAAGAATATAAATCCTTCCTTTCTCTACCATTCAGTCAGAATTAAAGAAGCTTCTTGGATAAGAAGTAAAACATCCTCAAAAAAAAAAAAAAGTCCAGTTGCCTTTTAAAAAGCACCTTTGGGACAGTTGGTTCTAAGTTCTGAAATGTCCACCCAGGGACAGATGTGTTCCAAGTTTTTGCATTTCATTCCTATATTGTGATGGCCACCTCTTCTGCTCTGCATCTTGCATTTTTCAGCTTAGTTGAATGAACCCCAGGTCTTAACATTTTCCAAGAAAGAGAAAAGTCTTCTACATTGCTTTTTATATACATGTTATCAGTGGTGGGATTCAGCTGGTTCACACCACTTCGGTAGAACTGGTAGCTAAATTTTGCTGCATTCGGAGAACTGGCTGGCTTCCAGAAGTCCAGTCTAGGCCTTGGTGGCCTGGAGGAGGCCTCCAAGGCCTAGAACGGCCCACCGGAAGTGCCTGGATGCCACTTCCGGAAGTCTGTTCTAGACCTCGGAGGCCTGGAGGAGGCCTCCCAGGCCTAGAACGGCCCACCGGAAGTGTGTGGATGCCACTTCCGGAAGTCCATTCTAGGCCTGCATTGAATAAGAGAACCAGTTATTCAAGTATTTGAATTCCATCACTGCATGTTATGCTTACTGCTATACACAACATGATGTCCATTCTTACTCAAGGAGTAGGTGATTTTTTTTTTCTAATGAGGAATACTTCAATCTCTTTTCCACTATTGTGGAATTTAGTGAGGGATTCAAGGCTAGGAGCAGATCCTTCTCCATTGTGGCCCCAATTTTGTGAACTCACATACACATACACACACACATACACACACACACACACACACACACACACGACTGCCCATTTCTCTACAATGATTCTAAAGGCTTACAACATATAAAAACTCTACCCAAAATGACATCAAAACAGTGTAATTAACCCAGTATAATTGGAATCGCTAATTGTAACTGAGTTACCTTTAATTTTAATTTTTTAAACAATGGCTCTACTTGTCTTGTTTATATTGTTGTACAGTGGGCATTTTGTTCCTGGAAGCTGCTAAGAAACCTCACATTATGGCCGTCTGAAAGTCTAATAAATAAATTATTATTAGATCTATAAGGTTATAAATTATGTATAATTATTATAATGTATTTATTGCAGGTTTATTTGGATACCAGTTCCAAAAAAAAAAAAAAAACCCAGCATCTGAGTTGGGCCAAAATATATAATAAAATCTCTCTGGAAATGAATAGATTCTGGGCCTATATTTGACAGAATCGGAGCCAAATGCCTCCCAATATTCTTAGCATTTTGAAAGGTTATAGATCATGGTGGAATTCTTGGACCCCTGCTAAATATTACGCTTGTACCCTGAGGCAGATGGCATCTGCTCATTTCCCACAATCTGTGGATCCTCCCCCACCCCAATCAGATGACATTTTTAAGAAAGCATTTTCAACTCCAACAAAACAGGAGGGAAATAAGAAAAAAAGAAAAAGAAAAGAAAAAGAAAAAAAAAGGCCCTGTGAGTATCACTCGGGAATGTTTGCCACACAACGCTTCCACCAGTTCGTAAAATTTACAAACATGGCAGAACGCTCATTACCTTAGCAAAACTCTATTTTTTGCAATTAGCATAAATAACATCCTGACAAAATGGGCTTAAGCAGAAATGCCAGGGTAGCTTCCAAGAGAGAGAGAAAAAAGAAAGACTTGGAAAGATTCGCTAGGGCAGGAAAAGAGGTCAAACTTCCTGGCTCCATCCCCTGCCTTTCTTTCCTGCTCACACCGCACAGTGCCAAAAATCTGGACTGCATATATATATGTGTGTGTGTGTGTGTGTGTGTGTGTGTGTTGTGTGTTTCAAAATTTGGATTGCTAACAAAGAATTAAGGGAGAACTGGAATAGCCATTTCGAACTTTTTAGTTCTTTTCAACCAGACATACCCTTCTGAGATTCGAACCTAGGCTGTCTGCATGTTAGGCAGATGTATTAACCTCTAGGCCACAGGCTCTTTCTCACTTTGTCAGCTATGAGACAGGGGAGAAGAATTATCTTGAGTTTGGTATATGAAACCACGTTGGCAAATCTCAGTTTATTAGAACACTAATACTAATCTAGAAAATAATATTCTGAGTTTTGGTAAGGAAGGCTACCTGTAAATTTTCTGATTCCAATCCCCTCTGAATTCCCTGCGAAAAATGTCCAACTGGATTCTAAATAAAGAGTAACTTCTGTGCTTAAAAAATGGGGTTTTCAGCCCCATTGATCTGGGTTTGCTTGAAGGAATAGCAAGTTTAGACAGACCAACAAAAGGAATAGCAAATGAACAGCATAATAAAATGAAGCCATTGTCAAACAAGTATGTGCCAAACAATTGATTCGGCAATTTTGTATATATAATAATGAACCCATTACTTCTGAATGCACATGTCTATTAGTCATGAAAATTAAATGTTACTGATTTACATTACCTGTTCACAGTGCGTGTGTGTGTGTTTGTGTGTGTGTGTGTGTGTGTGTGGTTATATGTTTCTTTACACACCTAAAAATAAACTCACACTCTATGTGACTGGTATAATGAACAGTACAGCATGAACACTTATTCCCTAATAAAGATTATTCGTTTTGAAGTTCTTAGCAAATTCCATAACTAATAATTTGTAAAATATCTATGGAGATTCTCAGTCATCCAGGTCATGGTTGTCCCAAAAGTACTTTTTCAAGAGGCAACTGGACTTTCTTGTTTTTCTTTGAAGACATTTCGTTTCTCATCCAAGAAGCTTCTTCAGCTCTGACTAGATGGTGGGGTAATTGTAAAATACTCCCTTTTTGTAGCCGATATGGGATAATATCTTACCCTTTCTACATAGTTTTTTTACAAACAAGAATATGCATTTCTTTATATAGGTAAAGATTCCCAATAATGCTGGATGTGAATTTACCAATATTAAGCAGATCTTTGAAGATGTTTGTTCATGAAAATAATAGGAATTAAATTATTGTTTCAATTGTTTCTTTCTTTGTACCTATTTCTCTCTTTCTGTCTCTGTCTCTCTATCTTTCTCTCATCTCTATCATCTATGTATCTAATCTATTTATCAGATAGATAGATAGATAGATAGATAGATAGATAGATAGATAGATAGATAGATAGATAGATAGATAGATAGATATAGATGAAAGAAGGGAGAGGGATCTATCTATCTATCTATCTATCTATCTATCTATCTATCTATCTATCTATCTATCTATCTATCCACCTACTCTATCTATCTATCTATCCACCTACTCTATCATCTCTTTCTCTCTCTCCTTCTCTCTCTCTCTCTCTCTCTCTCTCTCTCTCTCGCTTTTCCCATTAGTTACAAGAGGGCAACAAGGCCAGACTTTATCCTACAAAATGTGGGTTGCATTTGTGTGGAAACTATTAAGATTATTATTTTTTTGAATAAACATTCTTCCGAATGAATTAGTTTTCAGACTCAATCTAATTTCCAGCCTTAAAACCACGAAGCTGAAGATTAGGAAAGAGCACGGAGCTGAACTTCCAAATAAAAGAGAAAGAGGCCAGCCAACATAGAGAGCAATTTAATTTTCACATCTCACAACAGGAGAAGTTGATTCTCACTGCTACCATGTTTAATTGCCATTTTTTTTTACGTAATGAGTGAAAGCCAGCCAATTTTCTGCTGAACAGTTGTACTGTAATGTTAACACAGTAAGAGCTATATGTGTCTCTTTTTTTTGTTGCCTATAGCCCTGTAGAGAATAAGATGAAATATCAGAACGAGATTTTTTTTTCCTTTCATTTTCTAATCTGCAAAATTAACTGTTCAACTCAAAAGGGGGCATTTATACACCACCAATTCCGTTCTGTACCAGAGCAAATAGTCTTCTCAAGGAAGAAAGGCAGCCGAAGGGAATACAAAATACTCCCTGAATTAATTCGAGGAAGCTTCCTGTAAGAGTAGTTAAGCTTGATTTTATGCTACAGTAGTTTATGAGACTCGTTCATTCACAAGCAAATGGTTTAGCATATTAAAAGGGTATCGTAGCACTTAACCTCATAAAAATGTGCAATATCAAGTTTGATCTCCTTTTTTCATTATGCTACCACTAAGTGCAGTAATTCTGAGATAATAATAATTAAAGATTTTCCAAACGGCAACGCGGAGATAGGAATCGCATAAACTGGGCTCATGTAGGATTGTATGACAATGGTGGGGAAAAGAGCATAAATGCTTCCAGCAGAAAATGGAAATGGCAGGAAGACATTTTGAAGCGAAACATTTCCCTAGAAAGACCACTTTTTTTTCCCCCTGGGCTAAAGGCTCGATTTAAAATACTGGACAGAGCAGTAGCGATATAGAACATGTGCTTTTTTTCATCCTTCGTGATCCAGAACCCTGGTTGAAATTAAAGTCAGAATGAATGGACTGGAATGGAATGGAATATGGAGTGGAGTGGAGTGGAGTGGAGTGGAGTGGAGTGGAGTGGAGTGGAGTGGAGTGGAGTAGAGTAGAGTAGAGTAGAGTAGAGTAGAGTAGAGTAGAGTAGAGTAGAGTAGAGTAGAGTAGCGGAGTAGAATGGAGTAGAATGGAGTGGAGTGGAGTGGAGAGGAGTGGAATGGAATGGAATGGAATAGAATGGAATAGAATAGAATAGAATAGAATAGAATAGAATAGAATAGGAAGGGACCTTGGAGGTCATCTAGTCCAACCCTTGCTCAAGCAGGAGACCCTATAGCATTTCAGACAAGTGGCTGTCCAGTCTCTTCTTTAAAAACCCCAGTGTTAGAGCACCCACAACTTCTGAAGGCAAGCTGTTCCACTGGTTAATTGTCCTCACTGTTAGGAAGTTTCTCCTTAATTTCAGATTGCTTCTCTCCTTGATTCGTTTCCATCTATTTTTCTTGTCTTGCCTTCTGGTGCTTTGGTGCATTTAGCTAAGCAGCTAAATAGTTTGGTGCATTGGTGCATTGAGCTAAATTGTTTGATATTGATGTCATGATATTCATGTCACCCCTAGTTCTTTTTTTCATTAAACTAGACATATCCAATTCCAGCAACTGTTCTTTAAATGTTTCAGCCTACAGTTCCCTGATCATCTTTGTTGCTCTTCTCTGCACTCTTTCTAGAGTCTCAACATCTTTTTTTCATCGTGGTGACCAAACCTGGATGCAGTATTCCAAGTGGGGCCTTACTAAGGCATTGTAAAGTGGTATTAATAACAGAGGAGTGAAAATTGGAAGATACATAGAGAATAATCTATTTCAATTCAGAATAGAGCTGGAAGGGACCTTGGATGTCTTTTAATCCAACCCCCTGGTCAGGCAGGATACCCTATACCAGAGAAATGACTGTCCAGTCTCTTCTTAAAAGAACTCCAGTGATGAAGCACCTACAACTTCTGAAGACAAGCTGTGCAACTGGCTAATTGTTTTCACTTTTAGGAAATTCCTCCTTAGTTCTAGATTGCTTCTCTCCTTGATTAGTTTCCATCGATTGTTTCTTGTCCTGACCATTGGTGCTTTGGGAAAAGAGTTGACTCCCTCTTCTTTGTGGCAGCCCCTCAAATACTGGAATACTGCTATCATGTCATCCCTAGTCCTTCTTTTCTTTAAACTGGCCATACCCACATCCTGCAACTGTTCAATCTTACTAACTACTCTAACCGTGCTATGTTACTAACTACTCTTAAGCTAAGCTGAATCAAATTGAATTGAATTGACTCTTGTTTTGTTTCATTGTTTCTTTTTTTCCTGATTTCACTCTCTCTAAAATTCGCATGTCCCCAAAGTTTGGTATTCTTAATTAAATTAATGCATCCAATAGCAAAGTACCGCTAGCTATGACTCACATTTTCAAACTCCGCCCTCTCCCACAAAAAGGAGCCTTGGAACCAATCTGTTGCTCTCATTAATCCACAGACATTTGATTTCAAATCAGATTGCTAGCCGGCATAACATTTTTGCATTGTTACAAAGGAGAACTGATTCAATTAATCAGAAGGCTTTGATTTCTCTTCATAATCACTGGCTCTGATGGTGCCAAGCAAACACTTCTCATGCAATTTCCACCACTAATGTGTTCATCTTCCTTACGTTGCTAAATTTTCCCCTTTGAAAACAACCATTTTTACATCTCCTCCAATTAGTTATTCTGCACGGCATGGAGTGCTCAGAGTCTGCACATGTTGTAAAATAAATCTGTTGTGTTGTGTCCATCGCTTTGTAACGGGCCTGCCCTGTGGTAAGACATTCTTGTTGAGCGGATAAACTGAACATTAAGATAATTAGACTTTCTGAAAGAAGTTTGAAAATGATTAATGACAAAGAGGGGGGGGAGCGAGAATCAAATGCTTGAGAGGATTAGTTCAAAACAGAAAGATCTTGCTGAAGTCTTATCATAACACTAAAGGTTGAGAGCTAGGCCAAGTTCAATTGTACTCATTCCATTGGGTTTGTTGCCAAAGCCAACATTCTTAGCCAGAGATGGTCCTATGAATAATCCAGAGTGGCTAGAACAAAAAGATGGAGTCGCTGTGGACAGTGATGCAACCAGCTTTACAATCTGCCTTGACTACAAAGTGAAGGATTAAAACAAAGGTCTGTTGGACCTGCTGCAATTTTAACTTCTAAGTAAAAACAATCCTTGGCTCCATTTGTTGAGAAAGGTATAGTTTATTAAAGGGCAAGTGTGTTGCAGTAGTGCAAAGCCAGAACTGAAAATCATGTGCCAACATCTCTAAGTTCTACTTTCCCTTCCTTAGCTGTCTCTTATTGCCTGCCCCAGTGCAACCAATCAGATTCAGGCAAGATATTTTCCTAATGGCCAGTCCAAGTGCAGCTTGGCCTGCAGCCCTCTTCTTCTTCCAACTGGATGACCTTGAGGCAGCATCTCAGGGAAATACAACACTTACTTTCATTTCCCAAAGCATTCCCCCCCATTCACTCCCCACAGCTCATGGCAGTCTGTCACCGCGTAGCAGTGAAGCGCAAGCAAGTGCAAAGTGGCAGCTGACAAGGTCTCCAGAACACACAACTATCTACCCAAGCATGCCACCTATGTCTTTTCCACCTTCATGTGATCCATGTTATTAGGGCTACAGAAGCAGATGCTGCCAGTCAGTATCACCTCGGTATACATTGCAGTGCATGGAAAACTTTGAGTTATGATGCCAACATATCTGGAGCTCACCAGCTGTGGTCTACTTCAGCAGTTCTAAATCTTTTTTTCACCACAAACCTTTTTGGTAACCAAGGACCATGATCACAGGCTACCAAAACTTAACTCAAGATTTAA
Source organism: Protobothrops mucrosquamatus (assembly GCF_001527695.2). Lineage (NCBI taxonomy): Eukaryota > Metazoa > Chordata > Lepidosauria > Squamata > Viperidae > Protobothrops > Protobothrops mucrosquamatus. The sequence goes on from NW_015386407.1 coordinate 867,702, forward strand.
AGCCCTAGACTTCTTCAAGTCTTCACAGATCCCCTGTGACATCAGAGACCCCCTCAGGGGTCTACGGACCACAGGCTACATCATTACAATTGATGCCGCATCATTACAATTGATGCCGCATGCCACATGCCCTTTGATGCCGCATGCCGCATGCCTTTTTTTCCAATCAATAAAGGCAACACAGCTACAACTACTGCAGAAGGCATCTGACCGAGCTAACAAATCTCTGTACCATTAAACATATTTTTCTTTTAAAAAAAGCAGCAGTTAGCAAGGAAAATTGTCCATTATGTTTACTAGGCTCTCTCCACCCCTTTTCATTCTTCAGTAAAGTGTTCCTTTAGAGATTCTTTTATCTTCTACTCCAATCGTTGGTGACCTTACGGTTCTCTTTTTTCTCAGGGCAATCTCCACCACCTCCATGGGGTGAGGAGTAAAAAACATTAGATTCAAGTGATGAGTCTTTAGGACAAGAGACAGCTGAAGCCAGTATTCAACTGAGGCAGCAGCTCGATTTTGGATAGGGGGGGTGGAGGAGACATGTTTTAGCAAAGTATCTTCTGTGGTAGTACTTGACAGCCCCTGCTGTGATAAAGCTTTTTTTAAAAAAAAATAGAAAGAAAGAAAATCAACCCTATCTTTATTTCTAGAATCAGCCTCCCTTCCCCAGCTTTCCCCTTTCTTCCTCTTGTGCCATATCCGTTATCGGACATTGGCGATCATGTTGGCGATCCTGTTTTTATCAGCAGCCACACGAAAAAGTGCTGTTGAGTTTTGTCCAAACCAGTCCCTTAGATTTTGAAGCCACGATGTTCTTCTTCTGCCTGGACCTCGTTTGCCTTCAATCTTTCTCTGGAGGATTAAATGGAGTATGCCGTATTTTTCTGGGTGTCGCATCACATGTCCGAAATATTCTAACTTTTGTTTTTTAATTGTTTTGATGATTTCCCTTGGCTTTCCCAGGCGGCTTATCACCTCCTCATTTCTGATCTTGTCAACCCAGTTTATACGTAACAGCCGCCTTTTAAATCCACATTTCAAATGCTTCTAGTCTCTTCAGGTGGCCTTCTGTCAGAGACCGACTCTCTACTCCATAGAGCAGGATAGAAAAAATATAGCATCTGACTAGCCTGATTTTCAGTCTTAGTCCCCTTTAGGACTGTTTTAATTCTCTGTCTGACAAACTAGGTTTATTTTTTATAGAATTCCATGTTGAGTATCTTTTGGGATGCGGGTGGATTGGTCAACTCCATCGATAGCTCCAGACCCATATTTTCCAAAAAATAAATACAGGTTATCCTTGACTAACAAACACAACTGAGCCCAACATTTCTGTTGCTAAGTGGGACAAAACTGAATTTTGCCCCATTTTGCAACCTTTCTCGCCACCGTTCTTAAGCCAATCATTGCAGTCCTTATGGCAATAACAGGAGAAGCCGGATTCGCTTAAGGACAATATGATTTACCAAAAAAAAATGGGGCAAAAAAAAATCAAACTCACTTGAGAACTGCATCGTTTAACGACAGAGGTTTCAGTCCCAACTGCAGTCATAAGTCAAAGGCTATCTATAATCCCTTCTACCTCTGCTAGATTCTTTCATACATTCTTTTGACTTGAGCATTTGGGCTGATTTGTTCTTTTGGCCTAGCTGGGGATGCTTTTATCTTATGCTAGTCTAGTTCACATACATCTTACTTGGTTCTTAAGGAGAGAAAAAGAAGGCACTGCAAAAGGGCTTATATACCTATTCAGCAATGGTCTCTGGATGTCCATGTGTTCAGGCTGAGGTTTCGTAGCTGAACATCTCCCGAATGGTATTTATTTATTTGTTTATTTATTTGGATCATTTCTATGGCCTCCCACTTACTCTCAGTGGCTTTAAAAAATATATTAAAAGGTACCCAGGCAATTGCATATCTACTTTGCAATTCTATAATAGCGCCTGGCAGCCTGACCACCTACCCAAGTTAGAAAAGAAGAAGTACACTCCAGTTTTCTCTATTCCCACATCTCTTAAATTGGTTTAGGCACCTTCCAGAAACCGGGGCCGAAAGCAGGGACTCCAGAGCCACGCTCATTATTGGAGCAGTGAAACTGGATCCAAGTCATTTGCATTTCAGATCAATCACAGGGGTTTAGGGAGGTGAAAATGAGCATTTGCATTTTAAAGAAACATCAGCATTCACTGTACATTCCAAAGAATCAACCCTGCCAAGCTCATTGTCTGCTTCACTGAGAATCTGTGATCAACAATTACAATTCATAATACTGCCAGAAAAAGTAAAGAACATCGGGAATATACGGGATGCCATTGTGCTCCTCTCTTCCCGAGCCTTCCCTTTAAGCTGGGAAATTGGATCTCTTCTCTGTAAAGCAGGGGCTGCTGGGATATTTGGGCGGGATGGGGAATCTACGATAACCATCAAGATCTGTAAAAGTCGTGGTTACAGTGGCTAAATCTAGAAACGTGGACACATTAACGCCAAAACCCTTCATCTGAATCCCTGCAAACTGGATGTAGCAAATGGATCCCATTCCTTTATAGTTTATTCATGTGAATTAAGATTCACCCTGAAAATTTGACCACGGAAACTAATCCAACCTGCTCAAGAGCCAACAGAAACCTTGTCTTATTCCAACTCAAGTTCCAATTCTATATTTTGTCCCCATTTAAAAAAGAAAAGGCGACTACAACGGGAAACCATAGATTTAGACTTAGGAAACCAGCCAAGAGAAAAGAAGGACTAGGGGTGACATGATAGCAGTATTCCAGTATCTGAGGGGCTGTTGCAATAGCAAGAACCTTTAGATTTATATGCCACTTCACAGTGCTTTACAGAACTCTCTAAGAAATTTACAGAGTCAGCATACAACAATCTGGGTCCTCAGTTTACTGACCTCAGAAGGATGGAAGGCAGAGGCAACCTTCAGCTGGTCTGGATCAAAGGAATCAAACTCCTAGCAGTGTAGACCCACAAAGAAGAGGGGGTCAACTTATTTTCCAAAGTCCCAGAAGGTATGGCAAGAAACAATGGATGGAAACTAATCAAGGAGAAGATCAACCTGGAATTAAGGAGAAACTTCCTAACAATGAGGACAATTAACCAGTGGAACAGCTTGCCTTCAGAAGTTGTGGGTGCTTCATCACTGGAGATTTTTTAAGAAGAGGCAGGACAGTCACTTCTCTGAAATGATATAGACTCTCCTGCTTGAGCAGGGGGTTAGACTAGAAGACCTCCAAGGTCCCTATTCTGATTGATTGGTTGATTTTAGACTATATCATTTCTGCACAATGGCTAAAAGATCTAGATATCCAGCCACAGGTTTAGTCACTCCAGTAACTGCTCATACATAATTTAACTCTACTCTATTCATAATTTTATTGATCACTCAAATAATTTTGTTTTTCAAATAATTCACTGTTCTGGTGTTTTATACTTTGATATGCATTTTATATGCTGTTTTTTTGTGATTTTTTACACACTAATGCTGTATTCCATTACACCACACAAGAATAATTCCTAAGCAAAAAAAACGTTGCACGTGGCAGGTGAAAAAATATCCCTAAATCACCCAGCTTTCATAATTTGCTAACCCATTTTCGTAATGGGAGATAAAAAAAATCCAGTAAAAATGGAATGGAGTGTTTCTCACTGTGACAGGCATCTGCCATAGCTGGTTTGTTTGTTTGTGTGTTGTTGTTTTTTTATAGATATGGAAGATGCCTGGTTTTGACATGAAACCGAGGAGGGACAAACAGGTTCATTCCTACGTTTCTTCATAAACTTTCAAAGAAATAAACATTTCCATTAATTAGAATCTGATACTTCAGATCTCAGAGCAAACATGTTCCCTGCTTCATTTTCTTTGTAAAATTAGACAAGTTGGGGATCAGGGAGACGGTCACCTCTAAATATCCTAAAATTCAATGACAGTAGTGTCTCTGCCACTCCGCTATCTCACTTGAATTCTAATTAGAGATAAAATGATATCAGATTTTGTTTACCACTTTCAGATTCATACAATCTGTTTCTTTTGATGACTAATGGAACTGCCTAATATAGAAATTGTGGAGTGTGATCTCAGTGCAATGCTCATTAGTTATTGCACTTTTTAAACGTGGGGCGTGCATGCACACAAACACACCTTTACTCCTATATTATATCTTGATATCTGCATTTTGTTTTGATTTTTTTTTTCTTTTTCCTAGTCCTGCTGGATATGTTTCCAAGCACTTTGTCTTCACGCAACCAGTAATAATGTATTACCTAACCAGCATAAAACCCAAAATACGCATCAAATTACTGAAATGTGGTTTGCAATCGATATGCATTAACAACAGAGCGGATCTGCCTTTTGCATTGCTGGTGTGTCTGCAGAAGGATTCCTGCCTCTCCTTCATTTTCATGGCACTTTGAGACAAAGTTTATAGAGGTAAGTCCTTGGTTTACAACAGTCCCATTTAGTGACTGTTTGAAGTTACAATGGCAGTGAAAAAAGCGACTTATGGCCGTTTTTCACACTAAAAACCATTGCAGCATCCCCGTGGTCACGTGGTCAAAATTCGGCTGCTTGGCGACTGACTCATATTTATGACTGTTTGCAGTGTCCTGGAGTCCTGTGATCCCCTTTTGCAACTTTCTGACAAGCAAAGTCCACAAGGAAGCCAAATTCACTTCACCACCATGTTACTAATTTAACAAGTGCACAATTCACTTAACAAATGTGGCAAGAAAGAGCATAAAATGGGGGCAAAATTCGCTTAGCCACTGTCTTGCTTAGCAACCCAAAATGTTGGGCTCAATTGTGTCCATAAGCCGAGGACCACCTGTACTGAATTATGAGTGCATTAAGGGATACCAAGTAGTGAGAGCCATGCATTCATACAAGTAACAATGGCACACTAGCATGTGAGAATAAATACACTGAAACACAGGAGTCAAACAAGCTGGTCTTGCTGTTTTACATGTCTTTCCTTTTTCTTTAAATGGCAACATAAGTCAAAAGTAATATTCGCAAGGCCTCGTCAATTTGCCTATCAGAAACAAACCATATTTTCCCTCTACGTAGAACTGAGACTCGGAGTTGTATTCTAGTTTCAGAGGGACTTGCCTATCCCCTTTCCAACATGACATACAACTGGCGTGAAGGCAACATGCTCAAGAGCAAAGGGGTCATTCTACCAAGCTCAGCCATAATGTTCCACAAACTTTTCACGCTGAATTTACACCAACTGTGGTATATTTCATCAACCGTGAGTGAGCAAGACGTAGCTTAATCCAAAATGAGAGCCTAGTATTTTTTTTTCCTTGCAAACTAGCAAACTTGGTAGTTGTTGCTGTGGTCCTAATCTATTTCCTAGCAAAGATTTGGGGAAAAGGATAAAGAGAAGACCTTTACAAATATACAGTATACAGTGATACCCCAGTACTCAACTGTTTGTTGAAATTGATGCTTGTTTTGACATGAAACTTTTGTTCCAGTACTCATTGTTTGTTCGATAACTGATGTGCTGCAATAGCTGCAGACAATGGACAGGAAATCAACTATGCTGGGAAGGTCACTACAAAAGGAGGGGGAATGGCCACAGAGGGTGGACAGGAAGTTGTCCATGCTGGGAAGGTTGCTGACATAGGAAAAGGGATAGACAGAAAGTTTTTTTTCCCCAGCCAAAACAAAAGAACCACATGGTAAGTCACATGGTTTGGTTGGGACTTCTTTTATACTTGTTGCACCTCCTGGAACCTATTAACACCATGTACCGAGCTACCACCGACTTTTCTTTTCATTTATGTCCAGTATCTATTAATCGGTTGATTTGTTGATCAGGATTCTGATCATTCTGATAATTGGTTCTTAGGATAAAAGGTTTTGATGTTGAAATGACAGAAATAAAATTTGGAGTTGTGGAAAGTTCCTTAAGAAAGTACAAGCCTACGAGTTGGGCATGTGATCAAAACCACAGGATGCACGCATGCGTATTTTTGTAACTTCTGTATCTCAGCTACTATGTGCTGAGTCCTCTTAGGTAAGTAAGTGAAAGTAAGAAATCTATATATACTCACTTCAAATTGCATTCAGGATTCTTCCTTTTTTATGGGAAGAACCACCTTTGTTCGGCCAAATAAATGTATTATTTAGAGCAGTGATGGGATTCAGGCGGTTCGTACCACTTTGGCAGAATCGGTAGCTAATTTTTTATTGCTCAGGCCCAGAATGGACTTCCAGAAGTGGCATCCACACAGAGAACTGGTTGTTCACATATCTGAATCCCACCACTGATTTAGAGAGAAAGAAACTGGACTCTGTCTTTTTGTTCACACCGAGCCACGCTTACACACCCTGCTTAACAGATTGGTTAGTTGGTTGACTGATAAATTGTGTGCCATCAAGTCAATTTTTATTCCTAGTGACAACATAGATATTATTGTTTTTACACGATTGCCATGATCTTTGAGGCTTACTACAACCACAGTTTTAAAGAACATTAAAGAACTCAAGTGAAATACTGAGGAGGAAAAAATATTATCCTTTCTTTCAGAACTATGTTGTTATCTCCTACACAAAAAAAGCTTGTTGTTCTTTTCATCAGGTAAACTGTTCATAAAATACACAGAGTACTACTGAGGTTTCTGCAATAGATCGGAATAAAAACTTGCCCAGAGAAAGATGGGGTTACTATGGTGATGTTTAAAAGAAAATGTCCATGTTTGAAAAGATTTATTCTAACTTTCAAAGGAGTGGGATTATTAAAGAACAATACTTTTTGTTAATCTCTTTAGCTCTCAGTGTTAAAAGTTAATTAAGTATATGCTGCCCATGGATGGAGATATTATAGTTTACATTAACTCTTCAACTGTCACCACTAGAAAGTCAGTGTCCTGTTGCATTAAACAGATATCCACTCAATTCCTCCTTCTGGATGTGTTTTTAAGCAAAAGGAAAGGGTCACTGGTCCTCTAGTTTCAGAACCCTACTTGAGTTTAGTCTCCTGATTTTATTTATTTCAATTTATATAGCCAATCACCATCATACCTAATTAAAACCTCTTAATCCTAAAGTTTATGTGGTGCTTTATCTTTGTTAAAGCTCAAAGGTCATCCTTCACTGCATTCTGCTGAGATTTTCTGTGAAAGTCACTGAAAAAGATAAATGAGGGTGAGTGTGAAACGCCTCAACAGAACCACCTGTGAGGATGTCATGGTAAATTTTAAAAAATGGCTATTATCTTGCAAAGAATGTATAGTTTAATAACCAACCAGAAGGAAGTCCCTGATGCTAATCTTCACAGAACACCAAGTATGGTGTGCATCCTTTATAAAGCATCCTAGAACACCTACAGGTCATCCTGTATGAGATTGTGCCTTATGCCTCTTTAAGAAACCATCTGACTTGTGATTTCTAAGAGTTATTATGAAATAGAAAACTGCTAAAATAAAATTTCCCTGGGCTATGATGAACAGATAAACCTTTCTACCACTTTCCTCTGATTCCCATACCTATACATCTTATAGAAAATATGTGTCAGGCTCAATAAATCAAAAACCAAGGTAGTTCAAATGAGTATAAGTTTATTCCATGCTCGCTCTCTACAAAAATCTGAACTACTGATGGTCAAAGTAAATTGGTGGTAGATAAAAATGAACGGAATTCAAGGAGGGCTGGGCTTAAGTATCTTGTGAATGCAAAGGGATTCCAAACTTATAACATGCTTGACCCTTCCTTTGGGCTCAGTTTGATCAACTCCTACAACATGGTGGGTCTATCTTTAGCATCAATCCTTCCTTGTATCAGAAAACATCTGTAAAACTCTTTTAGAATTAGATCACTTGTTGAACACACATAAAATTTGCCCATCGTGATCATACGGACCTTGGTAACGAGTATAGATGTATAAAGCCGAAACCTGTAGAAAGCTAAAACAAATTTTTGTAGGATTTTGAGGGGTTTTTTTCTTTTAAGGTGTGGTGGTTTTGAATGTTCTCTTGAACCAATTAATGGCATTAGTGGAAGAAACAGTAAGTTTGAGGGAGAACTCTAGTTCTCAGGTGTGAGAAGAATCTTAAATAGAAATGGCTATGCTATTAGGACTCACTAAGATTGTTCACCATTGCAGATTTAATAAACAATCAGTTGTCACATGGGACCAAGAGTTCTTTATCTACACCTGGTAAACTTTAAATCTCATATGAAAAGAGAGGAGGCATCTGCCCTGCCACTTCTTTAACATCAAACGATGTCTTGCTGTTAGTTCTGAAATGAGGCCCTATCGACTAACACAGTGTTTCTCAACCTTGACAATTTTAAGGCATGTGGACTTCAACTCCCAGAATTCCACAGCCAGCATTGCTGGCTGTGGAATTCTGGGAGTTGAAGTCCACATGCCTTAAAATTGTCAAGGTTGAGAAACACTGGACTAACACATTGTATTTTTATCCTTTTCATAATGACTTCATAACCTGTTCAAATGCCAACAAGCACAGTACATTTCAGTATTAAGGAGTACCGATTCCCATTTTTTAGTCTCCATTTCACAGCAACACAACCGGGAAGTGACTTCTCCTCTAGTCAAAGAGGTCCAGCTAAGCTTGTCTGATTCATCAATGAATCTCGTTTATTTCCACAACTTTGCGTCGTCTACCACTGGAAGGAGCCATAATTGGAAGCAAGAGCCTACCCTAGAAATTTGAAAGGGAAATGACTCCCGCTGAGCAAATCTTGACTATGAATCAGATTCGCTGTCTTGTAGGCAGTTTTGTTTAAAAAAGATGTTAAACCTGAGACAATCTTCGGCTGGACGGAGTGTCCTGCGGAGATAAAGCAGCAAGCCGGGAAAACGGAACGATGTTAAAAATGGCTGTGACAGAGATCAAAAGTGAAACAATGTGTAAAAAGACATGATCAAAGGGATAAAGAAGAAGACCAAAGAACATGAATCTTTTAAAGGCAGGAAAGCTGAGGCTACCGTGTGTGTGTGTTGCAAAAGCTCTGAGGACCACAAGAAGTGGACATTCTTGGCTCTCGCCTAGCGGTTGCCTGGATGTTTGCAGCCCAGATCTCACCGCCGTAAAGAAAGAAAAGAAAAAACAACAAATGTGTTTCCCCAACTCGCATTGATCACCACGAAATGGGGTAAATAGCCTTATTTCTTCCTCACAGTGGGAAGCTCAACAGCCTTTGGGATATTGACAATGAAGCTGAACTCACTGCTTTAAAACGCCAGCTTCGGGGATGGTTTGGTTCTATATCCAAAGGCCCTTTTCTGCTTTTTTTTTTTTTAAAGAACTTAGACAAGTTCTTTCACAAACCAAGTTATACTTGTTACCGAGAGAGAGTTTAAATTTCTAATTTCTAAAGAAAAGAAGAAATAGGGGAGACATGATAGCAGTGTTCCATCATCTGAGGGGCTGCCACAAGGCAGAGGGGGGCAGGTTGTTCACCAGAGCACCAGAGGGAAGGACGAGAAACAATGGTTGGAAACTGATCAAAGAGAGAAGCAACCTGAATTTAAGGAGAAACTTCCTGACAGTGAAGACAAACAACCAGTGGAACAGCTTATCCCCAGAAAACGTGGGTGCTCCATCACTGGAGATTTTTAAGAAGAGACTGGACAACCACGTGCCTGAGATGGTATAGGTTGGCTATAGGCATGGCTGGCTCAGGAATTCTGGGAGTTGAAGTCCACAAGTCATAAAAGAGCCAAGGTTACCTACCCCTGGTATAGGGTCTCCTGCTTGAGCATGGGGTTAGACTAGAAGACCTCCAAGGTCCCTTCCAGCTCTATTCAGATTGATTGACTAGAATTTGAGATATTCTGATTCCTGGCCTTAATCCAGAAAGCAGTACTGCAAGTTTCAAAGAATAATTTTCTGCATACATTCTTAAGGAAACTACTCTAGTTTCCACTAACCTTTTTTCTGCAATAAGTACTGTTAATTTTGATGATTTGATTTGAATATACAGTACTACAAATACAAGAAGAGATATGCCCTTGTAGATTTACATCTCATTTTGGTTTGGTGAGGGGGAGATGAATTCTTTTGGGGTTTTGTGAACTTCACCTTCTTGTTCCAATACCTTTTTTTTCAGTCCTTGTTTGAGTTGTCACTCAACTCAAGACATTATCTATTTTTTATCCAGTTTGTATCCTTATCAAAAGGTCAACCAATGTGATTTTGGATTGGATGCATTCCAACTTATAGTTGTTTCAAGAGCTGAAGTGTCTACATCCCTCTGAATGTTACTGATCTATCCTAACTGCCTTCATCATTGAACATGCTGACTTACAGCACACAATTCTACAACATTTGGAAGACTGCAGGATTCCAGCCTATCCTACAAATGAGTTGATGCTCTGCATCATAAAAATTCAACCATCAATATTATGCAATGCTTTCCAGAGATGCTACTGTGACTGAGATATATAAATTATCTTACCTTCCCCCCCCCCCCACTCTACTCTGCTTTGGAAAAAAACTCTTAAACTGTAATGATCTGTGATTTCAGAAGTCCTGTTTTGACACTGCTGACATATTGGACTTTACGTTTGCTGACAATCAATCTTCAATCATAAAACTCAGCAAGACATCACACTTGTTATGGGTTGCTAGTGGATTGGGTCCTTTTGCCAGCATTACACAATAAGCTCTTTTTAAAGGGGTCTGCTTGCAGGCTTTTCCTAAATATATAGTCTATGAAATTTGACAGGCTCCTACTAAAAACGTAAGAGCAGGCTCTATTCAATTTGATTTTGTTGGCTGTGCTTCCCCAGCAGATGTACATGTGATCTCATCAAATCTATAAAACATCAATACTGCTTACAGTATAAAAAAAACCAGCCAACTTTATCATCTGCTCTATGGGGTGATCTTGAGCTAAATCAAACCAGAACTTGGAAGGAATGCTGTTAGGAAGATCCAATTTGTTGGCTACACTAAGAAATCCATTTCCTCCTCAAAAATGTCATGCTGAAAGAAGGCCATAACAAACCACTTCTGCATTAATGCCCAGCAAATGCCATGGAGATGTACTTCACAGCTTCTTACTCTGACCATTAGCATCACTGCCAACATCTTTAAACTTTCCTGCTGTTGGATAGACAAAGTTAAACCCTTCAGTGTGGGAACCCCTATTCTAATCAACTGAATTAGGAATCCAGCTGGTTTCACCTAAAATTAAAATAGACACATGTAGAATTGGCAGCTATGTTATGCTACTAAAGCACACACATACATACACACACACACACACATACTCATCATCCAGGTCATGGTTGTCCCCAAAGTGCTTTTTCCAAAAAGCAGCTGGACTTTGTTTGTTTTTTTAACCCTTGAAAACATTTTGCTTTTCAGCCAAAATTTTTCTTCAGTTATAATTGACTGGATTCCCAACAATCAGTCAGAACTGAAGAAGCTTCTGGGATGAAAAGCAAAACATTTTCAAGGAAAAAAGTCCAGTTGCCTTTTGGAAAAACACCTTTGGGACCAATGATCTCCAGCTGTTCCTGAAAAGATAAGTTATTTACTGAGGCATGTCGTCCTTATCCCATCTATTGTAACAGAGGTCTTATCTATCACCGTTCTTTGAAAAAGAAAACAGCTTCTTGCTTGTCTTAACACTGACTTGGTGGTTATTGGTTATTTCCCATCTCCCACTTCCTTTTTCAGATATGCTGAACTAGACCTTGCACAAATTTTGTGATAATGTTTAGAAGAAATCCTAAGTGCCCAATACATAGCACACAAATGTCTTATCAAGAATACACATATTATATAGTTATTGTATATATTTTATGGTTATGTTAAGTTGATATTTGTTTATTTGTTTTTAGAGTTAAAGTATGTTTATATTTGATTGTATTATGGTTGGGTAGTTTTAATTAGACTTGGGATGATATGTGCTTAACCCTGTATTCAGTTCTGGGAAGTCCGGGGGGGAGGGGGGGATGAAGGACGGTAGAGATATGTAAAAGTTGGTGTATTAAAATGTTGTAGAGAAATAATGTAAAGTTTTATGAAAAGGAGATGCTCGGCTAGTACCCCCAAACTGCATTTGAAGGATGAGGAAAGGAAGGAGGTGGGATGTGTGGGGTGGTTGAAAGAGAGGAGAGAGGTGTAGGTAGGAGGATAGGAGGGGAGGAGGGAAGTAGGTAGGAAGGGTGAAAGAGAGGGTGGATGCAAGGGGGGGGGGGCTGCCGAGCTGCTCTGAAATTTTTATGTCTGTATTTAATATTATTTTTTTATTAATGTATACCATATTTGTATTAAGACTTTGGGGGGGGGGTTAGTTGAAAAATCAATAAAAGTTTTTATTGAAAAAAAAAAGAATACACATAGGGAACTCCTGTAAGGGGTTACACAGAAAAGCAGCGGGAGGGAAGGGAGAAATGCAACATTCTCTGTTTAAAGAAAAAAAAAGTGTATTTAAACACCAGCAAAAATGACTTCATTTTCCTGCCATCCAGAGCAAAGACAGACTCCACTAGTCACAAAAAAAAAAACCTACATTCATTTCTCAGTATTGTCAGAAGAATAATCTGGGGTTCCAACTTGAGCCAGGATTTCACAAGAATAAATAAAAATGAGATCTAGACAGCTGTGAGCAAAGAAGAAATATTTATTTCTGAAAGCAAATGCTTTTAGGGGCAGGCTGCAAAGAAATGGGGTACAACGGCAAATTCTTATCGAGGGAGCTCGTCCGGGGTGTAGAAAGTAGGAAAGTGTCTACGTGCTGATTCTAGGGTAGCCCTTGAGGAGTGTGTGTGTGTGTGTGTGTGTGTGTGTAAATATGTATTCTTGTGAACATGCAGTTCTGCTGGGAGATCTAACTTAATTAACTCTGTTTGTGTTTGCAGACCTTATCCTTTGAAATGTGGAATAGGTCTAGATAACCTCTTTCAAGCTTTGAGGAAGTTTGCTAATTTGATTAACTTGGAGACACTGATTCTCAGACCATTGTGGATTCGGTTAATATTTTAAGGAAGATGGAAACAGTGTAAAGGATAAAAATATACTGTATTCTATAGTATCTTGCAAAGGATTAAAATATTGAATGCCTCAAGGACTGTTGAAGGAGAGATGGACACAGAGAGAAAAAGAGACAGAGACAAAAAGAGAGTGGGGAAGGGAGAGACAGGGAGAGAGACAGAAAGAGCAAGAGAGAAAAACCAAATTCTCTATATTACGAAAGTTTGATAGCCCTGGATACTTGTAAAAGCGTGCATTTAATAATAATTGCAAACTGGTCAGTGAAGATGGCTTGTTAACCACCACAACATGCAGTGTGTAATTTCACCATTCTGTGCTAATTATTTTGCACAAAGAATGGCTCCATAATATTTCACATACAGTACTAGTTAGTGAACCCCATGCAGAAGTGAATTGCGCTGCACGCTGGTTTCCTTTGAGCTTTCCACCGACTAGAAAAATCTAGAAACAAGGGGACGAAAAATCCAGTGCAATTCTTTCCCAGGGCATTTGTTGTGCTTACTTTAAATAAAGAGGAGCGTTTTCAGGTGTTCTACCCCCTCACTGTAACTTCTTGCTTGGCTAGCTTTTGGGAGAAATTGCTGTTGCCAATTCTTACTGAGCGTTGACTTTGCCAGCCTGCCAGTTCTGTCAGTACACAAGAGCTGAGGGAAGCTCAAACTCTTAATTCAGCAACTTTCAATTCCATGTATACTGGAAAGTAAGAGGGAAAAAAAATGGACAATGGCAAAGTATACTTCTAGGAATCTTGTTCACGCCTAGGAATCTTGTTCCCTGTGAGCCACTCTGGAGAAACTTCTCAAGAAATTTGATATGATCCTCTCGAAAAGACAACAAGAATATTATGCTTCAATATTTTGACACTGCTCTGCTCTTCACGAGGGCATGTCGTGAGAATGGCTGATGGTCGGATTCCGAAAGATCTCCTGTATGGAGAACTAGTGCAGGGAAAGCGCCCCAGAGGGAGACCTGAGCTGCGATATAAGGATATCTGCAAGAGGGACCTAAAGGCCTTGGGAATGGACATTAACAGATGGGAATCCTTGACCTCTGATCGTTCAGCCTGGAGGCTAAAGACGCAGCATGGCTTTCTCCAATTTGAAGAGACACTTGTGCGGCAGGCTGAGGCAAAGAGGCAGTCCCGGAACCAGCGAAATCTGGGGTCTGGACAGGGGACAGATTGTATCTGCCCTCAGTGTGGAAGGGACTGCCATTCTCGAATTAGCCTTTTTAGCCACACCAGATGCTGCCTTAGGATCTCTTTCCAGAGCACAATACCATAGTCTCTCGAGACTGAAGGATGCCAATGAAGCTCTGCTCTTGGGCAAAGTCTGTGGAAAGTTCCCACCGGAATATTATCTTGCCTTTATGCCCTGCTGTGATTTTTCGGAACGTATCTGCTTGCAGAAATAGGCTGTCCCAAAACAAAACTTCTGATTACATGGGAAAGTCCTATGTGGGAACCCTTGTTTTTCACAAGGATGCGCGATCTATGCACAAAGGATGCTGGGTATGCCTAATCTCCATCCAATGTTTATAAAAGCATCCACTGCCTTGTGTTTTTGTTTTGTTTCTAAACTCAGCTGTTACCAGAAAGAAAAAAAAAAGGAAAGATAAAACAGGGCCAGGGAGAACAAAAGTTGTTAACTAATCCTAAAACACAGCATGGATTGCTCTTCTGATGCTGCATTTCTGGTGACTGACAGCCCACAGCCTTTGTGGCATACAAATAGGAAAGGGTTGGAGGAGAAACGTTGCAGGAAAGAGTGAGTGTTCTTTTCAAACTGACATGTTTGACAGATTTAACAGCTTTTTGAAATCAAACCTGATGAAATCTCAAATAGAAAAAAAAAAAGGGGGGGGGGAAAGGTCTATCTCCACAGGACCCAAGCAATTACATTATTACGGGCCAGGTTTCCCTCCTCTTGAGAGATGCAGATTTTTCTGACTGTATTTATTTTCCTTTTGAACAAAATAATTGCAAGCGATTTTCTTTTTTGGGAAAAAAAAAAAACCCCGCAGAATTGTTACGGTGTGTTTGTCCGATTGTACTCTACTGTATTTTACTTTATTTTATTTTTTGATTTGATCGGTGTGCTTCTTGCCGCTGTGGATGCACAAGGCTAGGAAATGAAACCCAAGCGGATGAGTTGCTGATGGCCCACAAACCAAAAAGCATTTTCGAAATCTGTTAACAGAAAAGCCTGTGCCGTGATTCATACTCGCCTTACCCTTTTTTGGCAAGACTCTGAAATGGACAGAAAACAAGGAGAATTCCTGGATATCCCAACCACTCCCTTTCTTTAGAAACCAGTAGAATATTCAACACTCAAGGGTGATGATCTACAGCAGGGGTGTCAAACTCAATTTCATTGAGGGGCGCATCAGCATTGCGGTTGCCCTCGGGGGGCCAGGTGGGTTGGCCAGGGTGGGTGCAGCCTACTGGGTGGGCATGGATGGAGTGGGTGGGCATGGCCAGCTCTACATCGTTCACATCAAGGGGGTCTGTGGGGGCCTCGGCAGGAGTGGGATAGATCTGAGGGTCTCTGGCAGAAGGGAGTGGGACCGGGGCAAGTGCCAAGGCATGGTCCACTGGAGGAGCCTCACTGTTCCTCTCAGGCCATGCATGTGGGGGGGGGGGCTTATGGAGTTAAGACTGAATGTGTTTCAGCGTGTTTCAGTGTATTTCAGCCACCATAAAATTGTACATTGGCTTCCGGCTGGCCTGGGCCAGGGCCAAGGCAGCAGGGGCCGTTCCCTCACTGTTTCCAGGATGGCTTTGCAGGCCACATGAAACCACTTCTTGGGCCGCATTCGGCCCCCGGGCCTTGTGTTTGACATGTCTGGTATAGGGTCTCCTGCTTAAATAGGGGGTTGGACTAGAAGACCTCCATGTCTGATCTACAGGTACAAAGAGGCCCCTACAATTGAAAGGTCCAATAAAATGGATACTGGAAGATTTTTCTCCACATATAACGTACAGGTAGTCCTCGATTTACGACCACAATTGAGCCCAAAATTTCTGTTGCTAAGTAAGACATTTGTTAAGTGAGTTTCACCCCATTTTACGACCTTTCTTGCCACAGTTCTTAAGGGAATCACTGCAGCTGTTAAGTTAATAACACGGTTGTTAAGTGAATCTGGCTTCCCCATTGACTTTGCTTATCAGAAGGTCGTAAAAGGGGATCTATGTGACCCTGGGACATGGCAACCGTCATAAATATGAGCCAGTTGCCAAGCGTTCAAATTTTGATCACGTGACCGTGGTGATGGTCATTGGTCACTTTTTTTCAGTGCCATTGTAACTTCGAGCAGTCACTAAATGAACTGTTCTAAATCAAGGACTACCTGTGTGGGCAATCCATACGTTCTCAGATAGTGCAGATCCTTTTTTGAAATAAAAGTAGGTTATTCCAGAAATATATCAGATTGTGCTACAAAGGTGGAGCGACGTCCATACCTATTTTCACATGTTAAATGTTCCACCGTGCCAATGATGGTCTTCTAAAAAAGGTGCCTGAAGGAACGTCATACCCTAAGCCTCTTTGCACCCCAAGAACTGAGGTGACAAGCCTTGTCCTGCAGCGAGAAGATCGGATGAATATAGGTGGACTCTTCAGCTAGACTGGAGGGAGGTGTTAAGAGGGGGTCTAGCTTAGAATCTTTGCTCTGCAGAAAGTGATATAGACTTCATCTCTCTCAGACTCTCTGGTGCCTTGGTCTGGTGAGATTCTTGTGACTAGCAATGCAGCTGTTTTGAGACTATCCAGGAATAATTCTTGTGCCTGACAGATGCCTTCTCATTGTGTCATTGGAGAAGGAAAAAAAAAGATCTGTCTGTGATGCAAACAGTAAACTCCCTATCCAGCAAATGTTGCTGTTCTCACTGCCATATACGGTAAGATGGCTCTGTAAGATATCGATAATGCATTTAACAATGCATCCAGGCAGAAAAGGGACAGATCAACCAAGCATCTCTTTTGTGACAGTTCCAACCGTACCCAGAGCCTTAAAACAAAGAAAAACATTACAACTCATGCAGCACAAGTTCCGATTTTTGTATATATAGCCAGGTTCAGCAAGCCTCGGGCTGTTTTGCATTCAGCTACACTTCCCCCATATGTCCCATTCTGTTTTCTGCTTCTCCAGCTGTCAATTTAGATGCCTGACATGTGGTTCAACTGAAAAGGGTGGTCCTGTTAGCTTCTCTTAAGACTAGCTCAGGGGTAGGCAACCTTGGCTCTTTTATGACTCGTGTACGTCAACTCCCAAAATTCCTGAGCCAGCATGGCTGGCTCAGGAATTCTGGGAATTGAAGTCCACGAGTCATAAAAGAGCCAAGGTTGCCTACCCCTGGACTAGCTGTTCTTACAGCATGGATGTTGCCATTTAATGTCCCATGATTTGGAAGTCCATTTCATATCACTACTCCTTTGTTCCGTAAATATTGATCCAGACCAATATGCAGTTTTCCTCGTTGGGGTTATCTTGAAATATTGAGAACCTTAGTAGTGCTCCCTCCATCCTATCACAGGGAGAGCACACAAGAAAACTCAACTCAACTAAAATGTAAATCTAGTATACCTAACTAGGACTCTCTGTTCTATCCTCACTGGGTGTGATTGGTGTCTAAAATGGACTTTGTCAGAAGCTTAAAGGACACTGAGCACTGAAAAGCCAGCGTTATGACTTGAAGATATCATAGAAGAATCTCTACTGGAAGCCTAAGATCTGGGAGAAATCAATTTCCACCAATGGGCAACAAGATTCATGGGTTTTTAAACATGACTGCCTTGGCTGCTGAAGGGAGACACTGTGGACTCATAGTGGCATGAGACTTGTGGACATATTTTTATGACCTTTTTGATGTTTGAGAGAAAAAGTATCTCAGCAGACATCTCAAAACTATAATGTACAGAAAGACCTTGCAATCAGCCAGGAATTCCTGTTAACCACCTTGGTTTTATGACACTTTGTTTGGGTCTGAGCAAACTGTTTCGTTAAAAAAAAGCATTTATGAATCAAAACACACAGATTTGGGCAAGGGAAGCAAAAATAAGCAACAGTAGTGGAAGAGAAACTGAGAAAAGTGAGCAATTCATTTAAGGAAAAGGAAGTAATTCTAAGAGAGAGAAAAAGAGAGCGAGGGATATATTTGAAAGAAGAATTCGGGAATGAATGATAAGAGAGTAAAGGAGATAGGAAGCAATCAATGATCTACTGAACTCAATGAGATGTAGTTGTAAGAGGACTGAATGGTAATTTATTAATTTATTCAAAATATAGGGCCACCCATCTTAAGAGCCTTTGGGCAATGAAAAACACTGATTTTGATGCTTAGATCATCTGGTGCTGATTTATCGGAGGGTACATGGAAATAGGATAAGCTAAGTTGGAACTGTGGAAAGAAATATAATAAATTACAAGCAATGTGTTGGTGTAATTTACGTATAAGGATCAGTTACTTTTCTTGAGGAGGCTGAAAGTTTTGTAACATTGCTCATTAATTCATTTTTGAGAGGTTACTCATTATTTTATTTTATTTTTAAAAAAAAACCAATTGGCTATTTTTTAATTTTTTTTTATAATTAGTAATATTGAAGCAGAAGATGGAAACTGTGGACTTTTAAAGCAAAATGGGTAAAAAGAGAATGAGGTCGTTAGAGGCACTGCGTGGTCTTCTTCAATGAAACCAAATGATGGGCTGCATTTGTAACTGTCCTAGCTCCCTTCAGGTAATTTATTTCTAACCTACCACTGGGCTGGAAAAAGGGAGACAGGTTTTGACGTGGGATCAGAGAATATCCATCTTTTTTTGCCTTCTGTTCAGTCGTGGCTGTTTCTAAGAGATTCTCTGGGCCGTTTTCTTGGTGAGATTTTTCACAAGTGGTTTGCCATTGCCTACTTCTAAGGGCTGAGAGAGAGTGGCTGGCCTAAGGTCGCCCAGCTGGCCTTGAACTTAAGGAGGGACTAGAACTCATGGACTCCCAGTTTCTAGCCTGGTGTCTTAATTACAAGTAGCCCTTGACTTACAACCGCAATGGAGGCCAAAATTTATGTCAAGTGAGTTTTGCCCCACTTTACGACTTTTATTGCCACAGTTGTTAAAAGAATCACTGCAGTGGTTAAGTTAGTAACCCGGATGTTCAATGAATCTGGTTTCCCCCACTGACTTAGCTGGTCAGACGGTTGCAAAAGGTGACACAGCAACAGTCACAAATATGAATCTGTTGCCAAGCGTCTGAATGTTGATCACGTGACCATGGGGATACTGCAACAGTCATAACTGTGGAAAAATGGTCATAAATCACTTTTTTCCCCTGTGCTATTGTAACTTCGATCACTGAACACACTGTTGGAAATCGAGGACTATCTGTACTATTCTAAATGGGCTGTCCATCATCTTTGGTGACCTCAAAATATTTATCCATTCATGCCCCTACTGTTGCACTTTCCAGGGTATCCCTAAAACAGTTCCATGCTTTCAAGCTGAAAGAAAACAAGAGTCACTTACTTCCTTGTTCAGGTTGTTCTTGACTTGCAGCTATTTATTTTATCAACCAAAGTTACAACCCCACTGAAAAAGGTGACTTACAAACAGTCCTTACAGCTATTGGCAACCAGCTTGTAATTACCACGGCTGCATCCTTCCGGGATCACAGGATGGCCAGTTGTGAGCTCCAAGCTGGCTTCTGACAAGCAAAGTCAAGGGGGGGGGGGAACTGGATTTGCTTAATGATTTAATCATCATAGCAACAAAAAAAAAAGATTTAAATAGGGTGCAACTCACTTAACAATTTATTAATGGAAATACTCTGAGGGTGGAGGTTCGTTCTCCGAGCTTGTGGGTTGGTTTCCAAGTGTTTCGTTACCAGGCCAGATAACATCTTCAGTGGAGTTTAGGGGACGCCAGTGTTCTTCTGTTTCTAAGGGCTTCGGGTGTGGGGATGTCAAGTGATGGGTCTTGTGAGCCATCAATGTGAGCCATCAACTGAGGGGCCTGCGATTGGGAAGTTACATTAAGTCATGGTCACTGGGAGATGAACTGCTGTGGGAGGGGAAGTTTGCCTGGCTTGATTGAGGGTCAGTGCTGTCTCTGGTTGGCTGTGCAGTTGATCTGGATTCTGACGGGTTCGTAGGTTGACCTACAACCAGTTTATGAACCCCTCAGAATCCAAATCAACCACACAGCCAACCAGAGACAGCACTGACCCTCAACCAACCCATGCAAGTCCCCCCCACCAGCAGTTCACCTCCCAATGACCCTAACCTCATGTAACCTCCCCATCACAAGACCCATCGCAAGCCTCTCACTGATGAGTCACACCTGACCCTTCACAAGACCCTCACTTGACACACTCACACCTGAAGCCCTTGGAAACAGAAGCACACTGACATCCTCTGAACCCCTCTGAAGGTGTTACTTCGCCTGGTAATGAAAATTTCAGAAACTAACCCTGAAGCTCGGAGAATGAAACTAACCCTGAAGCTCGGAGAATGAACCCTGACCCTCATCCTACACTCGAGCTACAGATATTTGCCACTATTGTAACCTATTCTGTCTGGTGCTGAACACCACGACAATAACCAAGGCCGTGCATATCAATTCACAGCACTAAGAACGACAGCAATGTCCCCTCAGCCACCCAACACAGCATATAATTCATCAGTGTATACCACCGTGAGCACTGCAATAGAGTTGTGCATCTCGGTCCTTCTCGAAGGCTGGTCCATGCAAACAGTTTCCCATCCTTCAAGGATTTTGCACTTCTTTGCTGCATGCAAATCTGGTTTGGTTTTCAGTTTAGCACGTACCTTTATTAAGACAGACGGTGATTCTACTTTTTTATAATAGACTGCACAAAAGAGAAATCCATAAGCAAATGTTTGAAACTTCCACAGGAGATTTATGGACTGGCCAAAAAAAAAAAACATTCGTGGACCATCATGTTGCAACATTACGGTTCTTAAATATATTTATACATTCACACAGGATCTGTATAATGGACACATGTGTTGGTTCTGATCATTTTACACAAAATATCAGTCAAAAGCTTTGAAATTTCCAAAACTGACATGTCTAATCCATGTCAAGGGACAACTAAGTTAGGATTCTCTTGTGTTGTATTTCAATTCCTAGCAAGGCTGCAGATCGTAACAATTGTCCAAGCTAAACTAAGCCAACAGTTTAAGAAAGCATGTGAACAGGAGTCCTATTGTGCATTTTTCAGGATGCAACGCACTTGGCGCACCATCACCTGGCGTGATGCGTCACATTCTGGAAATGTTTGTTCTCAAATTCAACACAAATTCACAATGACAGGATTTCACTAGTTGAGATTACCAGCGTGCTTAAATCTTCCATACCACTCAATCCTATGTTTGTTTTCTTAGAAACTGATTCCATTGTATGGAACAGGCACAGTGTCTAGCCCAGGGGTAGGCAACCTTGACTTTTTTATGACTCGTGGACTTCAACTCCCAGAATTCCTGAGCCAGCCATGCTGGCTCAGGAATTCTGGGAGTTGAAGTCCACAAGTCATGAAGGGGCCATAGTTCCCCCATGCTGGCTCAGGAATTCTGGGAGTTGAAGTCCACAAGTCATGAAGGGGCCATAGTTCCCCCATGCTGGCTAGGGAATTCTGGGAGTTGAAGTCCACAAGTCATGAAGGGGCCATAGTTTCCCCATGCTGGCTCAGGAATTCTGAGAGTTGAAGTCCACGAGTCATAAAAGAGCCAAGGTTGCCTACCCCTGCTCTAGCCATAAAGCATCCAATGACAGTGATTTGGAAGCAAGCCTATCTGACTCCAGGAGACTTGTTTTTAATCAAAACTGCAGAGGTTTATGCACTGCCAGTTAAAACAACTGAAGCTTAACTTACATGTATATGTTTGGGGTGACCGTTGAAAGTTACTATGGCACCAAAAAAGTGGCTTTTTCACCAGTACAATTGCAGCATCACTATGGTCACGTGATCAGGCTTCGGATACTTGGCAACTGACTCATATTTATGATGGTTGCACTGTCCCGGGGTCACGCGATCAATGTTTTACGACCTTCTGACAAGCAAAGTCAATGGAGAATCCAGATCCACTTAATAACCGTGTTACTAACTTACAGTGATTCCCTTAAGGACTGTGGTAAGGAAGGTCATAAAATGGGGCAAAATTCCCTTAATAACTGTCTTGCTTTGCCACATAAATGTAGGGCTCAGGACTACCTGTAAATGACAGTCAAGCAGTGAACATCCAAAGCGCTATCACTTGGGGGTGCAGAATTCTGCATAAAGATCCTTGTCAGCTGATGCATCAAATGTGTTCAAGCAGGGGTCTTCAAACTTGGCCCTTTTGTGGACTTCAACTCTCAGAATTCCTCAGCCAGGTTGAGGAATTCTGGGAGTTGAAGTCCACAAGTCATAAAAGGGCCAAGTTTGAAGACCCCTGTCTTAAATCTAACAAACAAAATGGAGGTTGGCTGATGAATTCTGGGAGTTGAAGTCCACAAGTCATAAAAGGGCCCACGTTTGAAGACCCCCGTGTTAAAGTAAGGGGCAAGAGTTGCTTTATGCCACATTTCATCCATGCCAAAAAAATAATTTCATACGTTCTTCCATGCCGTATTTTGATGGAGGAAGTATTTATATATTGCTCTTTTGGAGTTCCTTTTCCGAACTGACTGAAAAACAGTGCTGGAAAAATGAAGAAAGAGAGCAATTGCTGTTTTTGTGAAAGACATCCGTGATTATCACATAAAAGCATCTGCTTCGAATAGATTACTATGGTATAAAGAAGCACTCTGACAGAATTTGCATTTTTTTTCCCCCAGCCTACAGTGAACTGGACACATAAGACATGGAATGTAAAAATGCATAATCCGTGGATTATATAGGAATCA
Source organism: Protobothrops mucrosquamatus (assembly GCF_001527695.2). Lineage (NCBI taxonomy): Eukaryota > Metazoa > Chordata > Lepidosauria > Squamata > Viperidae > Protobothrops > Protobothrops mucrosquamatus. The sequence continues at coordinate 890,584 of NW_015386407.1, forward strand.
CTGCCAATTACTCCCAGATGGAAGAAACTTAAGTCCATCTCTGTGTATTAATATATTATCATTAATTAAACAGTACCATTTCTGTAAATGATGCTTTGAAGGGTTTTGCATTTTTAAAAAAACCAAAAAAACCAAGTCCCTGATCTCAAGAAGCTCACAATATGAGTATCATTCACAACAACATAAAATGCTTGTTTATTTGTTCGTTTAAATCTCCAAATAGGACAGATCCATTCCATGCAGTCTTTGCATCCTCCTTTTTTTAAAATATTTCCAGCCCCTCCCCCAGAAAAAAAAAATCAGGGCTTAATTTTAGGTGGGCTTGAAATGATGTACTTAAAAAAAGTTGCCAGATGTAAATGGGTCACTGTTTTCATATCTTAAACATCTGTTGTTTATACCCAAGAAGGCACCGCTGGGGTGGGGAAGGAAATTAATTCCCCAATTGCTGTCAACTGAGTTAGGAAACAGCAATAAACAGCTTACTGTAGAGCTGCTAGCTGCAATAAAATGGCTGTCAATAAAATGGGGCTGATACGATTTTGCAGGGTAAAAAAAAAAAAATGAAAATAAAAACCTGAAGTGGGAATCAGAAGAGTCCTCCTGATTCCTGAATCACAGGAATCCATTTCCGTTGAGTCAGGATCTTATTTTCCCTGGATCTATGTGTGATACAGTTTAAGAAAGTTACATGCATGTCTGTGGGAAAACAAAGCTTAATGAGTCATGTACACATTCATATTATGCACCCATACTTGCGGGTATGCACACAAGCACACCACCAAGTCTAATTTATGAAAGAAAGAGGGAGGGGGGAAAAAAAGCATCTCGGGAGTTTTAACTGACTGGGGGATTCTGTGTACATAAAAGGAAGAAAAAGCCTTATTTTTAGCTTAGTGATTGCACTGCAGTTCTCGAGAATTGTATTATTGCTTAAGGTTATATTCTGATTTCTGTTAGAGACCCCTATTTTCCCAGGCTTTTCACTTCCACACATACCAAAACGTCTTTTCAGATGAAGTTTTCCACGCTCCGCTTCCTTTCCAAGATGAGAATATCTTTAGACAGTTGAACAAAAAGCTCCCAATATTTTTTTTTTTTTGTTTTCATTTCTTATATAAGGTAGCAAAAGATGCACTGCATTTGCACCAAATTTCCACATTCTTATTGCTAAAATATGGGTGCTAAGGATATCGGTGTCTATCTATCATTTTATGCTCTGTGGGAATTGTCTTCACTGCACCCTGATCTTCCTCCATGGGCAAAAATCCAAATCAAAAGATTGTAATGAGCCCATTGCACTGTTCCTGTTCAGCTTCTTTACACCACAGCTTCCCACAACGGTTCTTGCAGCCAAGAAAACTACTTTTATGGGAGGTTTAACAGCTTTGGTAGTGTCCCTTTTTATCAGCCGTTATCATAAATGCAAACTAATAAATCATAGACAACAAGCCACCTGAGAGAGGTTGTTCCTTCTTAGTGCAGTTAACCACAACACGGCTTTCCTGCTGCAATTTCATGAAACACTCAAGGGAACCGATCGTTTATATATATATTTTTACAGATCTCCATGTTATTATTTTTTTTAAAAAACCAACAACTTCCCAGCTGGATTTTATGTCAGATGAACTACCGGATGATTCCGTTGGCCCATAAAAGTAATTAGAGATGAATTAATACAGCTCATAAGAATTACAGCTTTTTTGTTGGTAAAAAAAAATATAGACTCAAAACTGAAGGAAGTCTTGTAGCCTTCCCAGAAGTTCCAGCCAATGAGGTCGAATGTCAAGTAAATCAAAATCCTTCAAGACTCTAGATTAGAGAAGAGTGCGCTGATGTTACTATGCCACAGCTGCCCACTATTCCCGAGCACTGACCCCATCCTCTAGAAAATGGAAGAAAACTCAACCGTTTTTTGAGTTTTTGCTTTTTAATGGATGGCATCTGATCATGGTTAGTCCTTGCACAAACACTAAACACAGCAGGCCCCAGTTCTAAAAATGGCTCATCTTTATTTCCTATCTTGCAAGATTTTAGAAAGCTGCTTTTTTTTTCCTGTGAGTCAAATCTAATCCAGCCTAGCTTTTTTCTTTCTTTCTTTCTTTCTTTCTTTCTTTCTTTCTTTCTTTCTTTCTTTCTTTCTTTCTTTCTTTCTTTCTTTCTTTTTCTTGGCAACAGCGAACAAACCATAAAAGGTATTTTGTGCTGTTCGGAGGAGCTGAGCAATGCTTCCACTCTGCTTTAATGTTTTCCTTACAGACTTTCTCTCAAGGGAAAGATGCTGTCCTACACACTGGCAAGTAGAAATAGCTTAATGTTCAAGCAGATTCAATATATGGTACTTTTTCTGGTGTAGTCAACTATCCATCAGAACAATGCAGCATCTGGTATCCAACGGCCATGTCAAACCTATCACAAAATATATATATATTTTTCCCCATAAGACTGAGTCTCAAACTTCCTCCTTGCCTCTTTTCTGATGGAGACACAAAGCAACGAAGCATCTGATGGCTTTGCCTTCAACGAATCACAATTTGTTATCTTGTCCGAGAGGGAAAAAGTACAATTTGAGTGCGGCTGGCTCCAATGTAATGAAATTGGCAATCAAAACTTGCTTATGTACCCTGATTGAAAACTACCCACGTTTCCTAATTCAGACAAAAACACGTAAATGATTCCATTCACCTCCTTGCAGTCACATCGAAAAACAAAGATAACGCTGTCCAGAATATTAAGCTATGTTTCCACATTTTGTCTGAACTAGGCCATTCTTTTTTTAAAATAAAATAAAATAAGGAGTCTGATAGAATTGTGCTATCTAAGAAAATCACGCTGTCCTTCGCTTCCTATTTTACTCAAAGCATCTGTCTTCTCACGCCTGCCAAAAGAATCATTTGCAATTTCCATTTTGGCATGTACTATGGAATTGACACAGCTACCCAATCTGCAGCATTTAGAAATGTTTTCAGGATTAGTGTTTAGGCTATCCTATTTTATACACTGCAAATGCAACTTTCTTAATTATGAGTTATCTGTATTTGGGCATGTTTGCACGGCATTCCTTTGCTAGCCTATTGCAACAGAATTCCAGTGACTATGATATGCACATAAAGAACACCCTTAGTGAAATATTACATAATTTATCTTCGGTCCCTAATTCTTTCGGTCCATGTCGTCTTAGATTCTTGATTTTTGTTTAAGCATCTTTTAACATCAAAAACAATTTGATGCATGACCAACAAAGAGACATGGGAGAAAAGAAGAAGAATCTGTAATGTTTGCTCAAAGGATTGTGAGTCTTTTTTTAAAAAAAGCAAAAAGAAAAAAAAGTTCTCAACAGTACTAAACATCCCACAGCATACTGTATGAACAGGCTTAAAGGAGCCGAATAAAATTGTCTGCTAAACTATACAGGGTTTTGGATCTTTTGTTTTTTAAAGAAACTGTCATGAAATCTAACCTACTGATTTTGTGGTAGCTCGATTATTAAAAAAAAAAAAAAAGCAACCTAAAGATTTCATGTGATATTAACATACAGTGTACAAGTACTGTTGCCTTCTCCTTAGTTACCCCACTCATTCAGCTGCCCGATTTAGCAAAGGAATGACTAAAATAGAATAATTATCCGCAACAATTCCCATTTATCCATCACCATCCTCCAAATTATCAGTAACCCTTAACTATTTTTATTTATTGGGCTGGGTGTATTCCATTGGATGTTCTCCTGCAGAAGCCCCATTGCTCTAAATAGGTACAATGCCTATTCTTTCCTCAGGAAATAAAATAGAAGGTGCTGTTACTCTATTTTCTGATTCTATCCTCAAGTCAGTTTTCTCACCAGAACTTTTTTTTTTTAAAGTCACTATTTTTACACCTTGGTGCTAAATACATGTACTTGCGAATACGTTCTGTTGGTGTCAATAGAACATAGTTCCAGGAATGAGTGTTTATTCAATCGCAAATGTCTTTTAACATGTGCAGGACTAAAAACCATAACAATGAATCAATTTCTCCCACACTGTCTGACATCACTGGTATCAGCAAGACACGTCGTCCTTGAAAACCCGAAAACTTCAGATGTCCCTTTTCAAACCAAGCCTTGAAACAGGAAGCAAAATCCATTAGGAGCAGCTCTTGAGCAATTGAATAGATTCGACTTTCTGAATGTTGCAAAACTAGGCCCCTAACGGGAGCTGTCTTCCCATTCACTTAGTACAAGAACGATTCTCTTGCTGCAACTGGAGAAAAACATACAGGATTCTTATGGGTTCAACTTTATTTGGAAACAGGAACATGCAACAATTCTGTACTAATTATTACAAACCTTGCCATCCAATTGAGAGCTGGGAGGAGGGACAACTGAATCATTTCAACCCTATCCACTTCTCTGGTGGTAGACTCCAACACATCAAAACACTTCTTAAAAATCTGTGCTAAAAAAATTCTAGCTTTCCCTCTTAAAAAGCAGGAGTTTAGAAGTTATCCACAAAACCTTGTTTCTGAAAGTCTGACCATCTTGAGGTGAAAAGCCTCTTGAGTGTTGATACGTACACGCTCTTCCAAGGAAGTTGCTACGGACTTGTGATTTTAATCCCCTACGGACTTCTGGAAAAAATAAAATAAAACCCAATCCTGTAACAGGACCAGACAATCAAAATGTGGGCCCAAACAATTTGTGGGTACTTGATAACCAACCTGGAAGGAATCAAGAGTGAGGAAGCAGTGATGCTCCAGTCTCAAGTTACACAGATGCTGCCAGATGCCCTTCCTCGTCATCTCAGCCTTGTGTTAAAGGTGCCTAGACAAACAATTTATGCCCTTACTATCAACTCCCTCGTAGAGAGGAGAGTGTGGAATTTCATCTCAAATCCTTTTTAACAAGGCCACCAAGTATTCTCAGAGTAGTTTCTTCAACAACACACCACCGTAGGGGCTAAAAATATAGCGAAGATTGGTCCAAAATTCCAGGAGTGATTTTGAAAATGCTAGTGTACAACTTAGGAAACGACTCCAGCTAGAAAATGGACACTTTCCATCCCAGAGGCCACCAAAGCCTCTTCTAATGGAGCTTGCCTTACTCCGTGGACCCATCAGCCAGACCAGACCTGCACCATCACTTAAGAAAACAAAAAGTCAGCCATGAGATGGATTGGGCAGCTAAACTTTTCAACAAGTGATGCAATGAAACTTCAGCACTCTGGGCCCCTAGAAAGCATGCCAGCTTAAAATCCTGGTTCCTTCAGTGTGACTGTTATTAAATGATTTCTTTGGGTTTCTGTACCAGCCTGAACCATCCCTTCCCCCCCCCAATTCTAAACTACTGCACAATTGGCAGCCAGCCAGCTCAGACAATGCAGTCCCGTAGCGCCATCTAGAGGGGCATTCTTGCATTCTAATTTTGTGGCGAAAGACAAGCACCAATGAAATGAATTAAGACAGCGCTGCATTTCAATCTTTATTAGCCAGGAATGATTTTACCTAGATCATCATTGTAAGAATAATATTCCCCCAACCCCTAATACTGGATTTGGATGAAACATGAGGTTCCTTGACCTAATTTTTTTTTTTTTATGGCAGATTTCATAGCTTTAAAATGACTCATGAAAACTCCCTTATGGGCTAATAAGAGAATGTGTTTGCAGTGGGGTGATTTTTTTTTGCCTGCATAATTCATGGCGAGTTTTCTTTCTTTCTTTTTTTATTTCCCTTAGTTATAAACAAATGAATTCCTCTCGAAGGTGTACTTTGGCCATTTAAAACAGGAAGATAAATGAAACAAAAGCAGACACAAATAAAATGCAACTTTTTCTTCCTTAACAGACATGTAGTTTTACTACTGCGCAACTGAAACCATTGTAATTCACTGTCTCCTACCCAACCGACACAGTGCAACACAACCTTTGAGCCTTGGTGAAGACAAAATCAGCTCCTGAAAACGGCAACGTAACAAATGTTCCAGATCAGCGGGAAATAAACGGGGTGGGGGGAGACAGTCAAACCAGTCTCCTGTGGAAACACAACTTTTCTTCAATTGGAAATTAATATATTTAACCCTGAAACATTTTGGTCCGTCTAATATTTTTTTTTTCCCCCTTGATCTGAATCTGGCAGACCAAGTACCACTCTTCATCTTCAGTAATGCTCTATCCTGATATGCTTTTGACAAAAAAAACAAAACAAAACATGATACCATTGCTTCTAAGCACTAGCCTGTGTACATGTGTGCATCTCTGTTGGTGGATGAGTGTGAATGAGTGTGTGTGTGTGTGTGTGTGTGCCACTTGTCCTAAAAGAAAAAAGCAAAAAAGTTGGTGACGTTAACGCTTTGGGACCACGGTTTTCATTTTATACTAATGCATAGTCCTGGGAGGTGAGAAACCTCATCACCCCTTTCTTTCTCTCCTTAGCAAAAACTAAGCTAACGTTATCCCAAAGGCCAAGAATTCCTCCTGGCACTTTAATACTGGTTGAGTGGGCACTTGTATGCAGTACTTATAGACCAGTAGAAGTGCTCGTTTACCTGTCTGGTGTGTAAGGGGCCTTTTGTCTTGAAGCCTCCTTGCGAACTGCACTCTGAGGCACTGAAGTGGTCTGAGCTAGTGGAAGAGCGTTTGGAAAGAGTGTCACACCCTCCAACAAAGGTGTTGTCCAAGGGGAGCTCCTGAATCACGTGATGCTTTTTCACCGAGACGGGAGTGTCCGGCTTAAGGTGGAAAGCAGACTGTGGAGAGGCAGATTTATAATGCTTAGCGAGATCAGGGCTGTTAGGCTTAAAGGTGGTGGGTGGTGCAGTGCCCCAGTCAAATCTTCCTATACTCTGCTCCTCCAGCTCAGCTGGAAGGCTAATGGTCCCGTTGATAGGTTCGTGAACAGCATCCTCGGGCTTGGACTCCTCAATGGTCACAAAATTCAACAGGGAACTTTTAGGAGATTTCCTTTTCTTCCGCTTCTTCTTCTTGTTCTGCTTGTTCTCCTGGTTGGGGGACATCCACTCGGCTCCTTGCTTGCTCCTCTGGGCAGCTTTGAACCTGGATGCGTGCCGGCAGCGGACCAGCACGGTGACAAAGATGACCACGATGACTACCATGGCCCCTGCCACGATGGCGATCATGATGGTAAGGTAGTCCTCATTTTGGTAGGGCTGGCTGCTGTCCCCGATATTCCTATCCAAAGGGGTCTCCATAGTCCTGCGGATCAGGTCATAAATATAAGAGGCATTTCCCGCAGTGTCATTGACGTACAGAAACACAAGGACAAGGGTGTGCAAGGATTTAGGATAGCCTAGGTCACTAATGTTGACCACCAACCGATGTAAGCCCACATCAGTTGGAATCGGTTTCTCTTCCAGGGTGATGTTACCCGTCACAGGATCAATACGGAACAAGCCTTTGTTGTTTCCGCTGACTATTGTGTATTTCAGTTCAGCATTCATTCCTGTGTCGATGTCAACAGCAAACACTTCCGCTACCACCGACCCTGGGATAGCTGAGAGAGGTACCAGCTTAAAAGATGTATTGGAAGGGGGATAGATGACCACTGGGCTGTTGTCATTAACATCCATCACATTGATGGTGACCTTAGCAGTAGAAGAGCAGGGTGGCTGTCCTCCATCAATAGCCTTGACATCAAAGGTGTAGGAACTTTGTTGCTCACGGTCAAAAGACACATTAGACTTTATAACTCCAGAATAAGGATCCAGAACAAAGTTCTCATTGTCGTTCAAGATGGAGAGAGTCACAGCTTTATTCTCACCCGCGTCTGCGTCCGTCACTGTGATCACTCCTACAGTACTATACTTTGGTAGGTTCTCAGACACAAAAAACTGAAAATGGTTATGTGTGAATTTGGGACTGTTGTCATTCTCATCTAGCACCGTAACGATCACAGCCGCTTGGCTCTGCAAGGGAGGAGTCCCGTTATCTCTGGCCGTGACTGTGAAAATGAACCTCTCCTGTTCTTCTCGGTCAAACACCCGGGAAGCTGTCAAAACCCCCGTCTTACGATCCAGATCAAAAAAGGAGGCATTGGGACCAAGCTGATATACAATGTCTGCATTCTTACCACTGTCCTCGTCAGTGGCACTAATCGTGGTTAAATACAGTCCTCGCCGGTTGTTTTCAGAAACTGAGAGCTCAATAACAGGCTGGCTAAAGATGGGAGGGTTGTCGTTTTCGTCCTCCAATTTGACTCTGACCAGGGCTGTCTGGTTCAAACTGGGTTTGCCCGAGTCAGAGGCCACTATTTTAAAGCTGAATTCTTTGGTGCCCTCATAGTCCAGCAAGGAAGAGGTCTCTAACAAGTACTGGTTATCATAAACGGCTTTCAAGTGAAATGGCACCTCTCTTTCAATGAAACAGATGACTTTGCCATTCACATCGGTGTCCTTATCCGAGACGGTAATCAGCGCAATCTTGGTATTGACGGGATCTTTCTCAGATAAGTACACTGTGCCATTGATGGGGCTTATGATGTACCTGAGGTCTATGTTAGGAGGGTTATCATTAACATCAGTCACGTTGATGGTAACGGTGGCCCGGGCAGGAGTTGAGCTACCATCGCTGGCTAGAACTGTCACCTTGTGGATGGCAGTCTCCTCTCGATCTAAGGCCCTCTGAACTGTGATTAGCCCAGTGGTGTTGTTTAAAGCAAAGAGTCGTTTTGTTGCCGGAGCAACCTGGGCCCCAAAAATATATCTGATTTCTGCATTGCTTCCCACATCTGCATCTGTGGCATGGAGCTGGAGGACAGAGGTCCCTACCGGGGCGTTCTCAGGTATGTGGACTTCCACCTGGCTCTCTTTAAAAACTGGCCTGTTGTCATTGACATCACTTACTGTGACCTGAAGGATGGCTGTGCTGGATTTCTGGGGTGTTCCTCCATCCTCCACCTTGATTTTCATCACATAAGTGTCTTTCTGCTCCCGGTCTAGATTTTGCTGCACAATCAGCTGAGGCCACTTTTCCCCTTCCGGAGTTTCCACAATATCCAACCCAAAGACACTTTGCCCATTCAGAAGTTCGTAATGCTGGACTCCGTTGAAGCCAGTGTCTGGATCTGTGGCGGAGGGGATGGGGAAGCGGCTGTTGATCAGCGTGTTCTCAGGGATGGAGATGTTGATGACAGGAGACGGGAACATGGGGGCATTGTCGTTGGTGTCCTTCACAATGATCTTGATCTTGATCAGCCTGAAAAAGTCATTGGGGAGGATCACCACCTCCAGTTCGAAGAAGCACTCATTCTCTTCCGCGTAAGCGGCCCCTGCACAGAGTCTCTCCCGATCAATCCGGTTGGAGGTGGTGAAGATCTCCCCTGTGGTGCTGGAGACTTTCACCAAAGGGGCATCTCCTGCTTTGGAGACCAGCCTGTAGACAAGACTAGTGCTGGTTCCGGTGGCAGCATTGATGTGAGAAATGTTCAGATCCTTTGGTATGTTCCCAATGGGGACGTTTTCAGGCAGTTCCTCCCGGATGGTGTAAATAAGTTCTTGAGCGACAGCAGAATCCAGCCGCAAGCAGGCGATCAGAGCAGCCAACAGGTAAAAATCCCTCAGGTCCATGATAATCTGTTTATAGATCCTTCTTTTAGGGTTCCAAGAGGTCCACAAAGGAGGGCTGACTTCTTCGCCAAAGGAAGCTGGCCGGCTGCATCACATCCAAGCGTCGACTTCCCGACAGTCCCTGCCGACAACACAAATCAGAACAACATTTGGTAAAGAAGCGTTCATTTTAATAAACGGTATCAGATCCACACACACACATTCACACACACACACACACACACACGCACTTGCAAAAGAGAAACACTGCCACCTGCTTCCATTTCTTGCTTGTGTTATGTGTGCGTGAGAGTAATTCCCGCTTCATGAATGCACCAATATACCGCCACTAGCGCCGAGGAGTGCACACTGAGAATGAAATTAACTAGTTACAAGATTGAGTCGAGGGGCAGGGGGGGGGG